>NC_056744.1:350916024-351216024 GCF_019279795.1 Protopterus annectens
CCAATTTTCAGCTGAGGCTTGGGGAGAAACACTCCAGATTTATGTCTTTGTAACTTGGGAGGAAACCGGAGTCCCTGGAGAAAACCCACATGAATGCAGGGAGAAAGTACAGTTTTGTACCTACTATAAATGTAGATGTTTGAGTGCTAATACAGCTGCAGTCATAACAGATGGGTTCTCCTGCCGTCAGGCGGGTCCTCGGTCGGCTGAATTCCAAAGTCTAGGTCCGGCGTAGGTTGTCGTCGCTTCTTACCTGACGTCAGTGCGACAGGGGTATAAAGGAACCAGCCGACGCCATTTTCTTCACTTTTTCTTGCCCCAGATGTCAGGTGCCCCCAGAAGGAAGGCAATACATAAATGTGTGTGATAATGCAGTGCAATATAATCAAAATACAGTAGTTGCAAGCAAATACATCATAAATGAATACCCCAATCAGGTTGTATGGGGATGTGTTAGCCTATAGGCCTGTCCCAAGAGGGGAAGGAGGGAGGGAAACCTGGACAGCAGCTGTATTAGCACTCGAACATCTACATTTATGGTAGGTACAAAACTGTACTATGTTCATCGTGCATACAGCTGCAGTCATAACAGATGGGTAGAATCCCAAAGCTAAGAAAGGGGTGGTAGGCACTAGGTGGAATTAGGAGGAGCCAAAATGCCCTGCAAGACTGCAGTGGCAAAGCCTGCTCTAGATTTGGAGTATAATGGTAGGTTGTAGTGCTTGGAGAAGGTATGCACAGAACTCCAAGTGGCTGCTTCCAAAATATCCTTGGTAGGAACTCCTCTGAAGAAGGCTACAGAGGTGGCTGTGGCCCTGGTGGAATGAGTTCTAATGCCTGTAGGTACAGTTTTGCCATGCAAGGAATAGCAAAAGCGTATACAGTGGGCTATCCATTTTGAGATTGTCTGTTTGGAAATTGGCTTTCCTTGAGCTCCTACTGCATTTCTGAAAGGCTTTGTTCTGTCCAAATAATAACGCAGTTGTCTGTGGATGTCCAAGGAATGTAGTAATCTCTCCCCTTTGTTTTGAGGATTAGGATAAAAAGTAGGTAAATGTATGGCCTGGTTTAAAGCTACCCTGGATACCACTTTAGACATAAAGGACGGGCTGGTTCGTAAGGAAACTCTGTCCTGATGGAAAATGATAAAAGGCTGGACAGCCATGAGAGCCTGTAGTTCTGAAACTACGTGCGGAGGTGATAGCCAGAAGGAAAGCTGTTTTCCAGGACAAATATTGCAAATCTGATGAGGCAGCTGGCTCAAAGGGAGGCAAGGTCAGTTTTTCGATAATGAAATTAAGATCCCAAGCAGGTA
The DNA here is from genome assembly GCF_019279795.1 of Protopterus annectens. Lineage (NCBI taxonomy): Eukaryota > Metazoa > Chordata > Ceratodontiformes > Protopteridae > Protopterus > Protopterus annectens. Next base: position 350,917,340 of record NC_056744.1, read on the forward strand.
TTGGTTGTTTCCTTGGAGGTCTTAAATTCTTAGCCCCTCTGAGGAACCGTCTTAAGAGAGGGTGAGAGAATAAAGGTGGATCAGTGTTGTATTCTGCAGAAATGGCTGAGGCATGGATTTTGATGGAGGAGAAAGAAAGTCCACTGCTTAGCATTTCAGCCAAATATTGTAGTATTTGAGGTAAATTCAGTTTTCCAGATTCTGGCCCTTTTTCTCATTCCAGACACAAAAACGTTTCCATTTTGCGGAGTAAGCTTTTCTAGCTGATGGCCTTCTGGCCTCCAAATTGACATCCTGCACCTCCTTGGAGAGTAGGGCCTGTTGTGATGCTAAGGAATCTTCCATGCGGCTAGAATGAGCGTTTTTAGCTGGCTGTGAAGAGTTTTGAAGCTGTGCTGAGTCAGAGGAGGAGGCATTACAGGCAGAGTCCATGGTGGCGAATGAGTCAGGCTCCTCAGGAGTGGGTACCAGTGTTGCCTTGGCCAGTCCGGAGCAATGAGAATCATCTTTGGTCTGTCTGCTCCGGTTTTCAATAGAACTTTGGGCAGCAGAGGAAGAGGTGGGAAGGCATAAACTGTCATTGATGTCCAACTGAAAGAGAGAGCGTCCACTTTCCAGGCCTTTGGATGGAAGATCCTTGAGCAGAATTTTGTCAATTGATGATTTTTGTGGGAGGCAAAGAGATCTATGTCTGGCCTTCCCCATTCTTGGATTATTTCTGTAAAAACTTCTGGATGCAATTTCCATTCGTGTGGATCTGTCATATTCCTGCTTAGGTTGTCTGCCAGCGTGTTTTCCTTGCCTGGCAAGTACTGTGCTTGTAGTTCCATTTGTAAGTCCATGGCTATGTTCCAAAGTGACATGGCCAGTCTGCATAGGGGGTAAGAATGTGTTCCTCCCAGTTTATGTACCACATAACTGTGGTGGTGTTCGTTCTTGTCAATAGTTGACCTGGTTGTAGAAGGTCCTTGAAAGCTATAACAGCATTTATTACTGCTAGCATTTCTTTTCGACTGATGTGAAGGTGCTTTTCTTTTTGGGACCATTTGCCCTGAATGCACCTATCTGTCATGTGCGCCCCCCAGGCGTAGTCCGAGGCGTCTGTTGTGATGACTTGATTTGCTTGAGGCTTGCTGAATGGAAGACCTGTGTTTGTTTGACATGCTTGAGCCCACCACAGAAATTCCTTTTGTAGGCATGGAATTAGTGGTATTATTGCTTCCAAACTGTGGCTGTATTGAGACCATATGTTTTTCAGGTACCATTTATGCAGCTTTGCACATGGGATTAGTAAGATGCAAGATGCCATGAATCCCAGAGCCTGCAGGATTTTCCTTGCAGTCAGCCTGGTGCAATTTGCTAGTGTTCTTAAGTACTGAATTAGTTGCCCCTGCTTCTCTGGTGTGAGGTAGGCCATCTGGGTGTTTGTGTCCAAATTGGCACCCAGGAAAATTATCTTTCGAGAGGGTATTGGCCTTGATTTCTTTTTGTTGCGGTATTTGCTTCCCACAAGAAATACAATTATTAACTTTGTCTGACATCGGTCTGAGGCAAGAAAAGTTTCCCCAACGGGGTACTTAGCTTTTAAGAAGACTTCGGTTTCCAAATTTTTGTAATCTCAGGAGCTGGCCGACCGGCACTTGCGAGCTGCTTCTGCTTCGGGCACCGCATGGCAAGAAAGACAGAAGAAAATGGTGTCGGCTGGTTCCTTTATACCCCATCGCACTGACGTCAGGGAAGAAGCGACGACAACCGACGCCTGACCTAGACTTTGGAATTCGGCCGACCGAGGACCCGCCTGACGGCAGGAGAACCCATCTGTTATGACTGCAGCTGTATGCACGATGAACATCATGCAGACTCTGCACAGAAGTTACTCCAGCACAGAATCTAACCGGAGAACCTCTTGCTGTAAGGAAAACGCTATCACTGCACCACTGAGTCATCCATGGGCAGAAGCTGCCAGTTCAAAGGGGACCATGCTAAGTTTCTCCAGTACCTAGGTTGAGGTCCCATGGAGGAGTGATAAGTTTTCTTGGTGATCTGATGTGAAGAACCCCCTTAATGAAAAATTTCACCTCCACTCGACAAAAGTGGTGGATCAACAGATAAGCAGGCCGAGATGGCTAACAAATGGACTTCCACTAAAGAATATGAAAGTTCTGATTTTCGGAGCACTCTCACACAGACTAGGACTAAAGGAACATCCACTTGAAAGACTTGCCTATGAAGACACCAACTAGACAACCTTTTACAATTTGATATATATATATATAGGATTTCCTGGTATTGGGTTTCCTGGCCTCCTGCAGGACAGATTGCACATCCTCAGAAGAAGGACGTCTGTAAAGGGATCAGAAGTTTATCACCCACAGGGTTAGGCTGAGAGTTTTCAGAAGAGGATGAATAAGGGATCCCCTTCAGTTGTGTGAGCAGGTCCACCATGTGAAGCAACCTGTGGTGACTGCCCTTGACAAGGGATAGAAAGGGGAACCAATGCTACCTTGGCCAATAGGGGGTCACCAGCAAGATTTTTGGTATGTCCTTCTGGATTTTCAGTAGGACCTTCTGAATGAGCGGGAAGGGAGGTAAGGCATAAAGGAACAACCCCTTCCAAGAAACAGAAAAGGCATCCACTTTCCACGTTAGTGGTGAGGGGAGTCTGGTGCAGAATAGCTCAAGTTGTCTATCCTGAGGGGAAGCAAACAGATCTATCTGTGGGGTGCCCCATTGGTGGACAATGTCTAAGAAAATATCTCTGTGTAACATACATTTGTGATGTTGAGAGAATGACCTGCTGAGGGCATCTACCAGATGATTGTCTTGAGATGGGATGTAGACAGTCTGCAATATGACATTGCACTGGGTGGTTAACTCCCATGCCTGTATTGGCAGCCTGTACAGCAAGTAGGATCCCCCCCCCCCCCGTTGATGTAGCACATAACAGCGGTGTTGTCTGTGAAGATCTGAAAGGGACCTGGTTGTATTAGAGGAAGGAAGGGCTTATAGCTAGAAGGAGAGTAGTCATTTCCCTCACATTGATATGTTTTTCTCTGTAGGGAGGGCTCCCATTGAGCCTGTACCTTTAGACCATTCATATTGACCCCCCCCACCCTAGATCAGAGGCATCTGTGTGCATGAATTGCACTGGCCTGGTAGGTTGCAGAGGAAGGCCTGGGTTCTGGCTTATTTGTTGTATTCACCATCTTAACTCTTTTTTCAGGCAGGGTAGGAAGGGCACCTGAAATTCCAGGGGGGGTGACTATGTTGGGACCAGACATTTTTCAAGTACCAATGGAACTTCCTCATGTGCAACCTGGTAAGGGGCATCATAGGAAGAGTAGCTGCCATGAAGCCTAGAACACGGAGGAATTGCCTGGCTGAGATGTGGTTGGCAAGAAGTAACTCCTGGAAGAAACTGTTTAGGGAATAGACTTAGTCATGAGGAAGGAAGGCCTTCTTCAAGTCTGTCCTTGTTCTGCATCCCAAGAAGGTTTTGTCTTGGGATGGAGTGAAGGAGGGTTTTGTTACGTTGAGAATAAACCCAAGACTCAGGAGAAGGGACATAGTGAACTGTAGGAGTGTCTTAAGAATACCTTCCTCTTCTGCTAGAATGATGAGGTTGTCCAGATAAGGTTAAATTTGTATGGCCTTTGCTCAGCAGCAAGCAATTGCTGGGGGTAGACACTTTGTTAATACCCTTGGTGCTATAGATAAACCAAATGGCAAGCCAGTAAAATTGAAGTGCGAGGATGGCACATCAAAGTGCAGACTTTTCCTGTAGTCTAGGTGGATGGGGATATGGAGGTATGCCTCCTTCAGCTCCAAAGTGGCCATGAAAGCACTATGTGGCAGTTGTGGAAAAATGGTTAGAAGGGACAGCATGCAGAAGGGGTTTAACAGGGACAGGTCCAAAATAGGCCTCCAAGGGTCATCAGTTTTAGGGACCAGGAAGAGCCTGGAGTAAAACCCTTGACCCTATTGGCCTGTGGGAACCCTTTCTATGGTCCCCTATGATAGTAAATCTTGGATGATCAGGGGCATCAAGTGCAGCTGTTTTTTTTGGAGGGAGGGGTATGCCTTTTGATAGGAGTTTTTCCTGCCAGGTCATAAAGTATCCTCTTTCCACTACAGATTAAGACTCAGCGGTCTGAAGTGATACGTTGTCAAAGAGGTAGACCATGAGAGAGCCGGGCGGAGAGGGAAAGGTGGGTTAGGCAATCACACATTGTTAGGTCTGTCTGGAAAGGGCTGCCTTGGTGTGGATTGGGCAGAGGCAGTCCTGGGGGATGAAGGTTTTCCAGACCTCTCCCTGTGTTTAGAGGAGGATGAAGAGGGAGGACCAAGTGCTTTCCTAACAAAAGAAGATTTAGCAGGGTAGCTCCTACAGAAATTTGCAACTGGTGAGACCAGTAAGCGTTTGAGGTCCTGAAGTTCCTTGCTTTTTTCCTGCAAGTTTTTGAAGTGTTCTGCAGACCACTTGCTAAAGAGGAATTTGTTGTATTTGGGGCATCTAAGATCTCGTTTTTGACATCGTCAGGGAGAGGCTGTTGTCTGAGCCAGGAATATCTAAGCAGTATAGAGGGTGAGGCAGCTGATCTGGCTGAAGCCTCAGCAGCATCATAGTTGCATTTCATAGAATGTCTGGCAACTTGTGCTGCTAGGGAGAGCTTAGATGCACTCTGGGGCTTGGTAGGGGAATCAGGCAAGGAAGAGCGTAATGCAGTGGTCTGTGAGACTTGGTCCAAGGAATATTTAACCATGTGTGTCTGGTAGTTAGCCCTAAAAGCCAGGGTGGATGAAGTATAAATCTTTTTCCCCAGTCTGTCCATCACTTTGCTGTCCTTGTCCAATGGCAGGAGGAAGGAATCTGCCTGGACTACTTATCTGGAGCCACTGCAATGACAGCTGGGTGTGCCATAGGTGGCTCAATGAGGTACTTATGGTCATCAGGGACTTTGTAGAACCTACCAGCCTTTTAGGGGCTGGTGGCTGGGATTCAGGGGTCTTGGAGGCTTAAGCAAATGCATCCAGGTAAGCTTGAATCACAGGGGGATATAGCAGAGGAAGACTCCCAACTGTAGGAGCTCAAAATATCTCTTTTGCACCTCGGTCATCTGAGCAGCATCCCAATTGAAGTACTCCCTCATCTTGGAGATGGTTTCCCTAAATGTGATATCTTCAGGTGGGCAGTCTCCTTCTAGGTAGTCTTTGTCTGAGAGGTGTACCCGAGTGATTCACCAGAGGACGAAGAAGAATCTTTCTCCCGAGTGTGAGGCAGGGGCATGGAAGTAGCTGAGGCTGGCCTAGAACTAAGTGTAGGCAGGGCTGGCATTTGAGAGGCAGTGGGCCTGAGGGCCATAAAGGCCTGAACCAGAGATTGGGAAAAAGTTTGCCAGTCTGGCTGGTCTTTGGTTGTGGTAGACAGAGGTTTAGTTTTTGTTTCCCCTCTTCAGAAGAGTAGTCTTTGAAATTGTGTGGGAAGGACAAGGCCTAGGATCAGGCATCAGGCCTGTAGCCGAGGAGCCCTGGTCTGAAACTGTAACCGGCTGTCTGGTCAAGCCCGGTTCCCCTTCGACATCGGTGGAAGCTGATGTCTCAGTAACCTCGTGGATGTGCCAACATGGAGATTGTAGGGCAGCTTCCAACACTGTACCCACTGATGTTGCCAGTTCTTCCTAAGTCCCTCAGCCCTTAGACCGGTAATCCGGCAGAACGTCAGAGGTGCAGCAGCAGGCCTTAAAACCTTGGCATTCTTTTTTGGAGGCTCCACCTCGACGGCCGGTTCAGTTTCCATGCCTAAGGCCAGTCACTGGATTTCCGCAAATAATTTGAGAGCTGCCAGATGACTGCGTAGGGTTTTAGGGATGAACGACTGACAAATACTACAGATCGTGTGGTTGTGGGACTGGCATAAGCAAAAAAGAAAGTTCATGGGAATCCTTGTCTGGAATTTGGCGACTGCAGTTACATTTTCCCTTCCTAGACTACATCGGCTATATAAAAGAGAAACAGCAACCTAAGCCTAAGAGTAATAAAGAAGATTCCCCAATGGGGTACTCATCTGTATTGTCTTCTGTAGTGTGGAGCGAAATGAGCAAGCTGAAATTCTGAAGTCTGTGTGTGCAGACATCACATTTATGGCCCATGCTTTATGGACCTACGTGTGACGTCCCACACCCTGACAGCAACCAGGCTTAAACTTTGGCATAGGAGCCTGACATTCAGGTTGCCTGAAGCAGGGGACCCCACAAGTGAGAATACTGCAACACGAGAATAGGAAGACATCTAGAATACTGCAACACGAGAATAGGAAGACATCTAGAATACTGCAACACGAGAATAGGAAGACATCTACAATACTGCAACACGAGAATAGGAAGACATCTACAATACTGCAACACGAGAATAGGAAGACATAGTAGAGTTGTGTACCTACCATAAATATAGATGTTCGAGTGTATTCAATGTTGCAGTCATTACTCTTGGGTTATGCTGCTGGCAGGCTACCCTCAGTCAGCCAGAATTCCAAAGTCTAGGTCAGGCGTCAGCTGCTGTCGCCTCTTCCCTGACGTCAGTGTGACAGGGGTATAAAAGATGCAGCCGACGCCATTTTCTTCAGTTTTTCTTGCCCCAGATGTCAGGTGCCCCCAAAATGGTAGGCTGAAAAATAAGCCAATAAAAATGCATGCACAAAAATAACATTTCCTTCATCTACAAGCAAATACACCAAAAAGGTTGTATAAGATAGAGAAGTGCAAATAAGTCCCAGCAAAGAGAAGGGGATGGTGGGTGGGTAACCTGTACTGCAACAGTGAATACACTCGAACATCTACATTTATGGTAGGTACACAATTGTACTATCTTCAACGCGTTTCACTGTTGGAGTCATTACTCTTGGGTTGAATCCCAAAGCTGAGGATGGGTGGCTGGGCTAAATAGGGTTAGGAGAGGCTATGAGGCCCTGCAGAACTGCAGTGGCAAAGCCTGCTCTGGACTTAGAGTAAAGAGGTAAGTGGTAGTGCTTTGTGAAAGTGTGCACTGACCTCCAAGTTGCAGCCTCTAAGATATCTTTGGTTGGTACTCCTCTGAGGAAGGCTGCTGCTCTGGTGGAATGAGACCTAATGCCCTTAGGCACTGATTTTCCATGGTGAAAATAGCAGAAACGGATGCAATGACTTATCCATTTAGAAATAGTCTGTTCTGAGATGGCCTTTCCTTGTGATCCTGCAGCATATGACACAAAGTTGCTCAGTCGTTCTGAAAGCTTTAGTTCTGTCCAAGTAGAAGTGTAACTGCCTGTGTATGTCAAAGAATACAGGATTTTCTCACCCTTCTGTGAATTTGGATAAAAGGTAGGCAAGTGAATGGTTTGGTTGAGGGCCACACTGGACACCACCTTAAGCATAAATGTAGGGTTTCTCCTCAGAGAAACCCTGTCTGGATGAAAAATGATAAAAGGTTCCACAGCCATGAGTGCTTGTAACTCCGAGACTCGCCTGGCAGAGGTTATTGCTAGGAGCAGAGCTGTTTTCCAGGATAAGAATTTTATATCTGCTGTTGATGCGGGCTCGAAAGGAGGCAGTGTGAGTTTTTCCAAAACATAATCGAGGTCCCAGGCCAGAATCGGTGCTCTCCTTGGAGGCCTGATGTTTTTGGCCCCTCTGAGGTACTGCCTTATTAAAGGATGAGAAAAGATAGGTGGTTCTGTATTGTAACGGGCTGAAATGGCAGAGGCATGAATCTTAATTGTTGAGAAAGAAAGGCCTTTGTTCAGCATCTCAGTTGGGTATTGTAAAATCTGAGGGATATTTGGTACACACATGTCAATGCCTTGTTGCTGGTTCCAAGCACAGAATCTCTTCCATTTTTCTGCATAAGATTTTATGGTACTGGGCCTCCTGGCCTCCAAGATAACATCCATAACAGCTTTTGAAAGAGGGGTGTTCTGAATGGCTACATTATCCACCATGCTGCCAGATTTAAGGTCCTGAGTTGGCTGTGCAGGATCTGATTGTTTTGTTGGGTCAGCAAGTGAGAAGTCTGAGGCAATATCCATGCTGAACCTTGAGACAAGCTCTTTAGGATTGGGTACCAGTGCTGGCGTGGCCAGTCTGGTGCAATCAGTATCATTTTTGGCTTCTCTTGTCTGACCATTAGGTGTACCCTGGGAAAGAGAGGCAGTGGAGGAAAGGCATATACTGTTAGATCTTTCCATGCTTGCTTGTGATAAATCCTTGTGCAAAATCTCTGCAATTGGCAGTTGTGAGGGGAGGCAAATAGATCTATGTCTGGGCATCCCCATTTCCTTATTATCATGTTGAAGACTTGCGGATCCAGTTTCCATTCGTGGGGATCCATGAGGTTTCTGCTTAGTTCGTCTGCCAGAGTATTTGTTTTTCCTGGCAGAATTGTGCTTGCAGGTGAACTTGAAAAGCCAATGCTGTGTCCCATAAGGTCATTGCTCGTCTGCAGAGAGGGTAGGAATGTGTACCTCCCTGCTTGTTTATGTACCACATGACCGTAGTGTTGGTCTTTATCAGTATCTGTCCTGGATGAAGCAGGTCCGTGAAAGCTGTCAGGACATTTTGAACAGCTAGCATCTCTTTTTGATTGATGTGAAGATGCATCTGGTTTGCAGGTCATGTGCCCTGAATACATTTTCCTGCCATATGGACCCCCCCAGGCATAATCTGATGCATCCGTTGTCAGTGTCTGTCTGGCTGTGGGTAAACTGAATGGCAGACCCTTGTTGTGGTGACAGGCTAATGCCCACCATCGAAACTCCTGTTGCAGGCAGGGAATGAGTGCAATTACTGTCTCCAGGCTGTGACAATGCTGAGTCCAAACACTTTTTAGATACCATTGTAGTTTCCTCGTATGCGGTTTGGCATATGGAATTAGTAGAATGCAGGATGCCATGAAACCCAAGGCCTGCAGGATTTTCCTTGCAGATAAGTGGGTTTTTGTTGCCAGTTTCTTGAAGTAAGTAATCAGTTGCTTCTGTTTGTCTGGCATGAGATAAGCCATCTGGGCAGTTGTATTTAAGCTTGCACCCAGGAATATTATCTCTTGAGAGGGCACTAGTTTTGATTTCTTTTCGTTTACTGTGTACCCCAGGCCAATTAGTAATCTTTTTACAAACGCCAGATGCTAAAGAAGAATGTCTTTGTTCTCTGCTTGAATTAGGCAGTCGTCCAAGTAGGGATATATTTGAATTCCTCTGACTGCAAAACGCAATTACTGGTGCCAGGCATTTCGTGAAGACTCTGGGCGCAGCGGATAAGCCAAAGGGCAGTGCAGAGAATTGGTAATGCATTGAGCCAGCTATGAATCTGAGGTATCTTTTGCAAGATTGTCTGACTGGGACATGCAGGTATGCCTCTTTTAGATCCAAAGTTACGAGCTAAGCCTTCCTACCCAGCATGGGCAGTAGCTGCTGTAGTCTCAACATCTTGAATCTTGGAACTTCTAGAAATGTATTTAGCATAGACAGGTCCAGTATTGGTCTCCATGCTTTGTCCTTTCTGGGTACTAGGAAAAGTCAAGTAAAATCCTTACCCCTGCTCTTGTAGTGGTTACTTGCTGAATGGCCCTCATGTCCATGAGGGCTGTAATTTGTTTTTGTGCCTCTGCCCATTGATTGTGTGGCAGGTCTGGCATACCTTTTGCCTTTGGAAGGGTGTGAAAGTGGAACCTGTAGCCCTGAGAGACTATAAGACCCATTTGTCCTGGATGATCGTGTGCCAATTTTGTGAAAAAAAGTGCTAACTTTCCCCCTAAGGGTGCTGCCAAAAAATAAATGCTTGGCATTGGCAAAGGGAAGTCATTGGGACTGTTTACTACATGGCTGTGATTTGTTTTCTCCGCTTTTGGAGGTAGAGGTACCCCATTATTTGGGCCTGTATGAACCCTGGGGCTGTTGTCTGCCTCTAGGGCGTCTGTATCTGCCTCTTTGTGGCCTGTCTGACACTGGAAAGGACCAATTCTTAGGCCAGTTCCTGCTAAATCTGCGTGGCTGTACCTGTAAGAAATCCTTCACTGTCTGCATAGATTTAGCTTTATCCTCCATTTTCTTCAACACCTCTTCTGCCTTAACACCAAACAAAGTATCATGCTGTAATGGAGCATCCAATAATTTTGCTTTAACAGGATCAGGCAGAGTCTGTTCCTTTAACCAAGCATGCCTTCTAATAATAGAACCTGTTACAGTGGCCCTGCATGAGGCCTCCAGTGAATCATAACCACATTGCAAAGTATGCTTTCCCACTTGTTCAGCTGCATGCAATAAATCCTGCAATTCCTTGTTCTCAGAACATTCAGAATATGTCATTTTCTGTTTTAACAGAGGCATTAAGTATTGCTGATATTTAAGAATATGAAAAGTACAGTTTTGTACCTACCATAAATGTAGATGTCCGAGAGGAATGCATCTGCAGTCCTTACAAATGGGTTGTCCTGTCGTCAGGCAGCCCTTCGGTCGGCTGGATTCCAAAGTCTGGGTCTGGCTTCGGCTGGTGTTGCACTTCACCCGACGTCATAGCTGCAGTTACTCGGGTATAAAGGCATCAGCCGACACCATTTTCCTCAGTGTTTCTTGCCCCAGATGCCAGGTGCCCTTTTGGAAGGCTAAATTTGGATAAATGCCAATGACTCCAAATAGTAGAGAGCAAACACATAAAATAAGCATGTATGTACATATATACAAACAAATACACCATAATAGATCCCCCCCAAGCTAGCTGAAGGCTGGCAAATACCCTAGGAGTACCTCAGAGGGGAAGGAGGGTGGGTAATCCTGACTGCAGATGCATTCCTCTCGGACATCTACATTTATGGTAGGTACAAAACTGTACTATGTCCTTCAAGGATGCATCTGCAGTCCTTACAAATGGGTAGAATACCATAGCTAAACAAGGGGAGGAGGAAGAGTAGAGATTATGGTGTAGCTAGGATCCCTTGCAAAACAGCAGTGGCAAAACCTGCTCGGGATCTAGAGTATAAAGGCAAATTGTAATGCTTGGCAAATGTATGCACGGAGGTCCAAGTAGCAGCCTCTATAATATCCTTGGTAGCCACTCCTCGTAAGAAAGCTGTGGTAGTGGCTGTAGCCCTTGTGGAGTGAGGCCTGATGTTCTCTGGAGTTTTCTTTCCATGGTAGGAGTAACAAAATCTAATGCAATTTCCTATCCATTTGGAGATTGTCTGTTTAGAAATTGGTTTTCCTTCCTTTCCTGTGGCATATGCTACCAGAAGCTGGTCAGTTTTTCTATTCGACTTAGTCCTGTCCAGGTAGTAGCGTAACTGTCTGTGCACATCCAAGGTATGCAAAAGTCTTTCTCCCCTGTTCTGTGGGTTTGGAAAGAATGTAGGTAGGTGAATAGCCTGGTTTAATGACACTCTGGATACCACCTTAGGCATAAATGTAGGATTTGTTCTCATAGACACTCTATCTTGATGGAAGATCAGGAAGGGTTGTACTGCCATTAGTGCCTGTAGTTCAGAGACCCTTCTTGCTGAGGTTATTGCCAGCAGGAAAGCAGTCTTCCAGGATAAGTATTGTAATTCTGCTGTTGCTGCTGGTTCGAAAGGAGGAAGTGTCAATTTCTCTAGCACAAAGTTCAAGTCCCATGCTGGCAATGGTGGTTTCCTGGGAGGTTTCACATTTTTAATTCCTCTCAGAAATTGTCTGAGCAGGGGATGAGAGAAGACAGGAGGATCCAAGCTATACTGTGCTGAAATAGCTGATGCATGTATCTTGATGGAAGAGTAGGACAGGCCTGTGTGGAAGAGCTCTGCCAAGTACTCCAGGATGTTGGCCATGTTTACCAGAGTCACATCTTCTCCCTTTGCAGTACTCCAAATGAAATACCTTTTCCATTTTGCAGCATAATTCTTTCTTGTTGAAGGTCTGCGTGCCTCCAGGATTATGTCTTTAACCCTTTGGGATAAGTTTGGGTTAATTGCTGTTATGTAATGTTCCAGGCAGTTAGCTGCAGAGTTTTCAGGTTTGGATGCAGGATGTTGTAATTGTTCTGTGTTAACAATAATGGGATCAGGGGTAGTGTCCATATTTGTTCCCGAGACATGCTCCTCAGCAATGGGTACCAATGTTGCCTTGGCCAGTCTGGAGCTATCAGAATGATCCTGGGACGGTCCTCTTTGATCTTCAGAAGCACCTTGTGCATCAAAGGAAGAGGTGGAAATGCGTATGCTGTCAGGTTTTTCCAACTGAAAGAGAGGGAGTCCACCTTCCAAGCAAGTGGGTGGTACGTCCTCGTGTAGAATTTCTTTAGCTGGTGATTGACTGGAGATGCAAACAAGTCTATTTGTGGTAATCCCCATTCCCTTGTGATGGCTTTGAAGATGTCCGGATGAAGCATCCATTCGTGGGCATCTGTGGTTGTTCTGCTTAATATGTCTGCTAGAATGTTTTCTTTTCCCAGTACAAAAACTGCTTGTAACTGAATGTTGTAGCTCAGGGCCACATCCCATAGGTCCAGTGCCAGCCGGCACAGAGGATATGAATGGGTGCCCCCTTGTTTGTTGATGTACCACATAACTGTGGTGTTGTCTGTCCTCATCATCAACTGACCTTCTTGGAGAAGTGGTCTGAATGAGTGGATTGCCAATTTTACTGCCAGCATTTATTTTAGATTTATGTGTAGGGGCAGCTGTTCTTGAGTCCATAAGCCTTGTATGCACTTGCCCTGCATGTGTGCTCCCCAACCGAGGTCTGAGGCATCTGTCGTGATGGTTTGGCTTGGTTGGCTGTTGCAGAAGGGTAATCCTGTGTTTGTTTGACAGGCCTGAGCCCACCATAGGAACTCTTGTTTCAGGCATGGGATTATTGGAATTTCGGTTTCTAGGCTGTGCTTGTGTTGGGACCACAAATTCCTTAGGTACCACTGTAGCTTTCTCATATGCAGTCTGGCATGAGGGACCAGAATTATGCAGGATGCCATGAAGCCTAGAGCTTGCAGTACTTTTCTTGCAGTTAGGTGGTTCTTCTTTGTTAATGCCAAGAAGTAGAGAGGTAGTTGTTCCTTCTTTTCTGCAGTTAGGAATGCCATTTGTTTTGTTGTGTCTAGCTCTGCACCCAGAAAGGTTATCCTTTGGGATGGAATCAGCCTTGACTTTTTTATATTGACTGTATATCCCAAGGCTTGCAGCAGGTAAATGACTCTTTGCAAGTCTTCTGCTAGTTTGCTTTTGTTGTCCGCTTGTATCAGGCAGTCGTCCAGGTAGGGATAAATTTGGATTCCCTGAAGTCTGCAATGAGCAATTACTGATGCCAGGCATTTCGTGAACACTCTGGGCGCAGTAGATAAGCCAAAGGGCAATGCTGAAAATTGATAATGCTCTGATCCTGCAAGAAATCTGAGGTATCTTCTGTAAATTGGTCTTATGGGGACGTGCAGGTATGCCTCCTTGAGATCTAGAGTTACCAGCCAAGACTCCTTGCCCAGCATGGGAAGAAGCTGCTGTAGGGTAAGCATTTTGAATTTTGGAACAATCAGGAATGTGTGTAAAGCGGACAGGTCTAGAATGGGTCTCCATTTGTTTTCTTTTCTTGGTACCAGGAAGAGTCTGGAGTAAAATCCCTTTCCTTGCTCCATATGTGGTACCCTTTCCACAGCTCTCATTCTTAATAGCTGAGATATTTGTTTTAGAGCTTCTGTCCTTTGAGTAGGTGGTAGGTTTGGCATTCCTCTCTTCCCTGGTAGAGTATGGAAATGGAACCTGTAACCTTGGTCTATAGTCTGCAAAATCCATTTTTCCCTTGTGATGCAGTGCCAGTTTTTTGAGAATAATGTTAAGTTTTCCGCCTAAGGGTGCTTCTAGTTGTTCCCTGGTAGGCGGTGCCACTGTCAAGTCACTGTGATTGAGTTGCTGTAGGGGTGGTGGCTGCGTCTGTGCCTCGCTGGTTGTTACCTTGCCATTGGCGTCCTCTGTAGGCACCCCTGGATTGGTTTCTGCCTCTTGAACGCCTGTTCCTGCCTCTCTGGGCCTTAGAGGAGTCTGGAAAGGACCAATTTTTGGAGGGCCAGTTCCTGCTAAACCTTGGTGGTTGAACCTGTAAGAAATCTTTCACCGTTTGTACAGATTTCGCCTTCTCTTCCATCTTTTTTAGCACCTGCTGAGCAGGGGAACCAAATAAATTGACCTTGTCCATGGGTGCATCCAAAAGCTTTGATTTGACCTGGTCTGGTAATGCCTGTTCTTTCAACCATGCATGTCTCCTGATAACTGTGCCAGTCATGGCTGATCTAAAGGAAGCCTCCAGTGCATCATAGCCACATTTTAAAGAATGGTTACTAACCTGCTGTATGTTATGTACCATTTCCTGAACATATTTTGTATCTAAAGATTCTTCAGCGGAAAGCTTTTTAGTTAACTGGTCAAGCATAAACTCTTGATATTGAATCATATGAAATTGGCAGTTCAAAGCCCTGGCTGACAAGGTAGCAGAAGTGTAAACTTTTTTACCCATTCTCTCTAAGGACCTGGATTCCCTTTCAGAAGGGAGGGGGTTTTTAGTAGAAGTAGCCGCTACAGCTTTAGGGCCCTGGGCGATGGTCTCTGGATCTGCAAAGGGAGCCTTGTATAAATGAAGGTGAGTGTCCGGGACCCTGTAGAACCTATTCGGGCTTAGCAGGAGCCGGAGGTAATGAATCAGGAGCAGTGCAAGCATCATTAAATGCATCATCTACAACAGAAAGAACTGGAGGTATAGCCAAAGGCCTATGTTGTGGCAAATGTAGAAAGGTTCTAAGCCTTTTTCTGGAGTCTGAGAAATCTTGGCCCTGCCACTGAAATTGTTCCCTCATAGCATGCAAGGTTTCCCCAAAGGAAAATTCCTCAGGTGGAGAGGCTGAAGGAATGGACTCTTCAGCATCAGAGTCTTCGTAAGGAGAATAAGAAGCCTCAGGAAGGTCTGTATGTTCTGATTCATCAGAGGAACCATCAGTGGATACTGGTTCAGTGGGCTCTGCTCTAGGTCTCTTTTCTGGAGGAGGGAGAGAGGACCTGTCTGGATGGGGCTGGGATCCACAAATTAGAGAAATTAAAACCTCAGCCAAAGATAGCATATGAGAACTAGTGCTGGGCCTGTGTGGGGGGGGGGGTTTGGCAGGCACAGATTTTGAAGCTTTGGCTGCTTTAGCCCTGGCAAAGGCCTTGATAGACATGGTTGCAGGAGGCCGAGCAGCTCCACGTGCAGGGGTAGAAATATCCAGGGGAATTGATGTCTGATAAATCCTGGGAAACCGCAACAGAAGGCTGATTTTCAAAAGCAGATTCTACGAGGTTAGAAGAGGCCTCGGTAGAAGGCAAGGTTTCAGCTGGAGAAAGAACCACTTGCTCGGTTTCGGCCGAAACCGAGACACTCGCGGTTTGCTTAATCGCGGTTTGGGCCGAGACCGCGGACCGCGAGTGTCGGACCTTTTCTTTTCGTTTTTTGGAAATTTGCGTTGTCGGAGGATCCGACGGCATAATGTAGGCAAAATTAGAGCCGAAAATTTGTTCAGCAAACTCCGACCGACGTCTGAGCGTCCGTCGGTTAAAAGAAGAGCAGGCTAGACAAGCTGCTACGTCGTGGTCTGGGCCTAAGCAATGTATACAGTAGGAGTGGAAATCTTTATGAGGTATTTGTTTCCCACAAGATAAACAGTTATTCACTTTCTCTGACATCGGCTGAGGCAAGAAAGAGTCCCCAACGGGGTACTTAGCTTTTAGAAGTCTTCGAAGTAGTATTCGGTAGTAGTAATCTCTGGATCTGACCGACCGGCACTTGCGAACAGCTTCTGCTTCGGGCGCCACACGGCAAGAAAGACTGAGGAAAATGGCGTCGGCTGATGCCTTTATACCAGAGTAACTGCAGCTATGACGTCGGGTGAAGTGCGACACCAGCCGAGGCCAGACCCAGACTTTGGAATCCGGCCGACCGAAGGGCTGCCTGACGACAGGACAACCCATTTGTAAGGACTGCAGATGCATCCTTGAAGGACATCTGACAATTTAAAGCCCTTACAGCCAAGGTAGCAGAAGTGTAAACTTTTTCCTCCATCTGTCTAGTGCCCTAGAATCTCTATCTGAGGGTACAGGGTTTTCTGCAGTAGCAGCCTTGACCCCTTTGGGATCCTGAGAAATAGTTTCTGGGTCAGCAGCAGGGTTTTTATATAGACATTTATGATAATCTGGAACCCTGTATATCTGTCTGGCTTAACAGGTGCAGGAGGTAAAGAGTCAAGAGACGGGCCAGACTCTGAAAATACATCTACAATGTCTAGCACAGGTGGAATAGCAAGAGGTCTGTGCTGAGGTAGAAGAAGAAAGTCTGAGCCTTTTCTTGGAATCTGAATAATCTTGGCTCTATAGTGGAAATGCTCCCTCATGGTATGCAGGGTTTCCCCAAATGAGTAATCCTCAGGAGGAAAAGCTGAAAAAATAGATTCTTCAGCATCAGAATCCTCATAGGGAGGAATAGAGTATCCCTGTTCAGAAGAGGAGTCAGAGGAAATGGAAACCTGATCAGAGGAATCATTCAGTATCTTGCCTAGGCCTCTTATCAGGAGGGGATGGGAACCCCTGATCAAAGTAATTAGGTCTTCGGCCATTTTGAGCATCTGTTTCTTAGGCATGGAAGTCTGTCCTGGAGAATGCTGTACTTGTTTCCTTGTCTTTAAAGCTGTTTTAGTCTTTGTCTTGGATGCTGAAGTTGGCTTGATATAAAGCTGTGTAGGTCTGAAAACACGCTCAGAAGCCGATGCCTGCACAGCGGCTCCAGACCCATCTGAGGGATTAGTTTCCGAAGGCCCAATACCTTGAGTATCCAGAGGCCTAGTAGTCTCCAAGAGGGAGTCGGCCTGTGGTTCTGAGGTAGCGGGTGTCAGGGGCTGCGAAAGCACCACACTGAGAACCGGCGACTGGCCTAGAAGAGGCTTCATCATCGGTTTTGGACCTCGGATGCCTAGCCTTTTCTTTTTCCTTGCGCTTTTTATGAATTCCGGTCGTCGGTTGTTCCGACGGCATTATATAGTTAAACCTTCGGCCAAAATAAAGAAAAGCAAAATTGTACCGACGCTTAATAGTGCGTTGGTTAAATCTAGCACAAAACCGACAACTAGCAACGTCGTGATCAGGGCCTAGGCAAGGAATACAGTAAGAATGAAAATCCTTATGAGGTATTTGCTTCCCACAAGAAATACAATTGTTAACTTTTTCTGACATCGGTCTGAAGCAAGAAAAAAGTTTTCACAACGAGGTACTTAGCTTTATAGAAGACTTCGGATCTGAAATTCTATTTCGAAAATCTCAGGAGTCAGCCAACCGGCACTTGCAAACTGCTTTTGCTTTGGGCACCATGCGGCAAGAAAGACTGGAGAAAATAGCGTCGGCTGCATCTTTTATACCCCTGGCGCACTGACGTCAGGGAAGAGGTGACAGCAACCGACGCCGGACCAGGACTTTGGAATTCAGGCCGACTGCGGGTAGCCTGCTAGCAGGATAACCCAAGTGTAATGACTGCAACAGTGAAACACGATGAACATCCTAAGCTGTCTGTGGACGTCTAGGGAATGAAGTACTCTTCTCACTATCCCCCTGCGGGTTGGGGATGAAGGTAGGCAGGTGGATGGCCTAGTTCAAGGATAGATCATTCACAACTTTGGGTGTGAATGATGGGTTAAGTCCAGAGTGTCACCATGTCAGGGTGAAAGACTAAAAAGGGTGGCATAGCCATCAGAGCTTGCAGCTCTAAGACCCTTCTGGCTGAGGTCAGAGCTACCAATAAAACAGCTTTCCATGTGCAAAATTTTATGGGAGCTTTGTCCGCTGGCTCAAAGGGGGCTAAAGTGAGATTTTCTAATACATAGTTAAGGTCCCAGGGGAGGTGGGGACGGTTTTCCTGGGTGGTCTCAAGTGTAGTACCCCTTTGAGGGGAGGTTTAGCGGGAAGTCTGGATGTAAGGGGTGGATCCAGAGGTAGACAGGCAGAGATTGCAGACAAATGTGCTTTTAATGAGTAGGCCAGCCCTGTCTGCATTAGTTCACACAGGTAAGACAGGATAAGAGAAATGTCGCTTTCCAGCAGGTCCACCTGTCTTTTGAGACACCAAATAGAAAACCTTTTCCACTTCGAGAGAGAGGGATTTTCTTATGTTGGGTTTCCTGGCCTCCTGCAGGACATTGAGCACATCCTATTGTGAAGGTGTCTGAAGGGGATAAAAATACTATCACAGCCACAGGGTGAGGTGAAGGGATGGCCACTGTGGGCGTATCAGAGTCCCCTTGTGTTGTGTGAGCAGTTCCACTGAGGGGGGTAAACTTGTGGTGATTGCCCTTGGACAAATGAAGGAGAAGGGGAAACAAGTGCTGTCTTGGCCAGTAGGGTGTCACCAGCAAGATTTTTGGCAAGTCCTGGTGAATTTTCAGCAGCACCTTTTGAATCAAGGGGAAGGGAGGGAATGCATACAAACATTTCCCCCTTCCAGGACACTGAGAAAGCATCTGTTGACGGTGCCTTGGGATCGGGAGTCCTGGTGCAGTAACCAGAAGTTGCCTATTTATGGAGGATGCGAACAGGTCTAGTTGAGGTATACCCCACCTGTGGACCAGATTCAGGAAAGCATCTCTTTGAAGCATCTATTCGTGGTTGTTTGATATGGTCCTGCTTAGGTAATCTGCCTGGGAGTTGTACAGGGAGGGTATGCAGGCTGCCTGTAGAGTAATTCCCTGTGAGGTGGCCAATTCCCACACCTGCAGAGCTAGTCTACAAAGGAGGTATGATTTTATCCCTCCCGGTTTGACACACCACAGGACTGTTGTGTTGTCCGTGAATATCTTGAGAGGGCCTTGCACCAGATAGGGTTGGAATGCTTGTAGACAAGGAGGATTGCTCTCATTTCTCTGATGTTTATGTGGTCTAGTTTGTCTCTCTCTGTCTGCAAAACTTGCACTTTTCTTTGACCTAGAGTTGCTCCCTATCCCAGATCTGAAGCATCTGTATGCATAGTCTGGGAAGGGTGTGGGTGTTCGTAGCGGGAGGCCTGGGTTCTGAGCCACCCACCATCGCAATTCCTGTTTCAAGCAGGGAAAGAGGGGAACCCTGAACTCTACGGGATGGGAGTGCACACTGACCGAAGATAAGTACAGTTTTGTACCTACCATAAATGTAGATGTCCGATAGGTATGCATCTGCAGTCATAACATATGGGCTGTCCTGCCTCAGGCAGCCCTTCAGTCGGCCGGATTCCAAAGTCTAGGTCTGGCCTCGGCTGAGGTCGCACTTTCCCCGACGTTAGAGCGTCTGGGGTATAAAAGCATCAGCCGACACCATTTTCCTCAGTGTTTCTTGCCCCAGATGCCAGGTGCCCTCTAGGAAGGCTAAATTTGGAGAAATGCAATAAATTCCAAACATTTTCAAAAAATATATACATATATATACAAACAAATACACCATAATAGATCCCCCAGCTAGCTAATAGAGAGGTAAGCACCCTAGGAATACCACAGAGGGGAAGGAGGGAGGGTAAACCTGACTGCAGATGCATACCTATCAGACATCTACATTTATGGTAGGTACAAAACTGTACTATGTCCTTCAAGGATGCATCTGCAGTTATAACATAAGGGTAGAATACCATAGCCAATCTGGGGGTGGAGGTACTAAGAAAATGATGGTGTAGTTAAGAGACCCTGCAGGACTGCTGTAGCAAAACCTGCTCTGGATCTGGAGTATAAGGGTAAATTGTAATGCTTGGCAAAAGTATGCACGGAGCTCCATGTAGCAGCTTCTAAAATGTCCTTGGTAGCCACCCCTCTTAGGAAGGCTGTAGTGGTGGCTGTGGCTCTCGTGGAATGAGGCCTAATATTCTCAGGAACAGTCTTTCCATGAAAGGAATAGCAAAAGCGAATGCAACTTCCTATCCATTTTGAGATTGTCTGTTTGGAAATTGCTTTTCCTTGTGTCCCAGCAGCATATGCTACAAACAGTTGGTCAGTCTTTCTGTAACTTTTAGTTCTGTCCAAATAGTAGCGTAATTGTCTGTGGATATCCAGAGTGTGTAGAAGTTTCTCCCCTTTATTTTGTGGATTTGGGAAGAGTGTAGGCAAATGAATTGCTTGGTTCAAGGATACTCTAGATACCACCTTTGGCATAAAGGTTGGGTTGGTTCTTAATGAAACTCTGTCCTGATGAAAAATAAGAAATGGCTGCACTGCCATTAAAGCTTGTAACTCAGATACTCTTCTTGCTGAAGTTATGGCCAGAAGGAATGCAGTTTTCCAGGATAGAAACTGTGGATCTGCCGATGCTGCTGGTTCAAATGGTGGAAGTGTTAGTTTTTCCAGCACAAAGTTAAGGTCCCAAGTAGGTAAAGGTGGTCTCCTTGGAGGACTGATGTTTTTGATTCCTCTGAGAAATGGTCTTAAGAGAGGATGCGAGTAGACAGGAGGATTTACATTGTATTCTGCTGAAATTGCTGAGGCATGTATTTTAATGGAAGAATAAGACAGGCCATTGTGGAACAATTCTGCTAAGTATTCCAGTATATGTGACATGTTCATCACTGTCACATCAAGGCCTTTTGTTGTGTTCCAAATGAGAAATCTCTTCCATTTTGCTGAGTATGCCTTCCTTGTGGAAGGGCGGCGAGCTTCCATAATAATGTCCTTTACCCTCTGGGATAAGCTGTGCTGGGAAGGAGTCATGGTATTCTCCAGGCAGTTAGCTGTAAGGTCTTTAGGTTGGGATGCAGGATCTTGTAATTGTTCTGCGTCAGAAGAGGAGGCCACAATGGGAGAGGCCACGGTTTCGTCTGTGACAAGCTCTTCAACAGTGGGTACCAATGCTGCCTTGGCCAGTCTGGAGCTATCAGAATCACTTCTGGCTGTTCTGCCCTGATCTTCAGTAAAACCTTGGACATTAATGGTATTGGTGGGAAAGCATAGACTTTTAGGGCTTTCCAGCTGAAGGAGAGAGAGTCCACCTTCCATGCTTGTGGATGGTATGTCCTTGTGCAAAAAATTTTCAGTTGATGATTGTGGGGTGAGGCGAAAAGATCTATCTCGGGCCTTCCCCATGCCTGTGTTATGAGTAAGAAGATGTATGGGTGCAGCATCCATTCGTGTGCATCCATGGTAGTTCTGCTTAAGCTGTCTGCCAGAATATTGTCTTTCCCTGGCACGAACTGGGCCTGCAGTTGTATATTGAGTTTCAAACAAAGATCCCATAGATTCATAGCCAGTCTGCATAGAGGGTAGGAGTGCGTGCCTCCTTGTTTGTTTATGTACCACATAACTGTGGTGTTGTCTGTCCTTATTAGCAGGTGGCCTTGTTGAAGGAAAGGTTTGAAAGCTTCGATTGCATGTATCACTGCCAGCATTTCTTTTTGGTTTATGTGCATTTGCAGCTGCCCTTGAGACCATAGCCCTTGGATACATTTGTCCTCCATGTGTGCTCCCCAATCTCTGTCTGAAGCGTCCGTGGTGATGGTTTGGTTTGCTTTTGGTTTGAAGAAGGGCAACCCTCTGTTGGTCTGGC
Source organism: Protopterus annectens (assembly GCF_019279795.1). Taxonomy (NCBI): domain Eukaryota; kingdom Metazoa; phylum Chordata; order Ceratodontiformes; family Protopteridae; genus Protopterus; species Protopterus annectens. The sequence continues at coordinate 350,938,883 of NC_056744.1, forward strand.
AGGCTTGAGCCCACCACAGGAATTCCTTTTGAAGGCAAGGTATGATTGGAATCAGAGTTTCTAAACTGTGAGTGTGCTGAGTCCATACACTCCTTAGGTACCATTGCAATCTTCTCATATGTAGCCTGGCTTGTGGAATTAGTATTATGCAGGATGCCATGAAACCCAGGGCCTGCAGGATTTTCCTTGCAGTTAGCTGAGTTTGTCTTGTCAGATTCTTGAAGTAATCTGGGAGTTGTTTCTGTTTTTCTTCTGTGAGAAAGGCCATTTGGGCGGTTGTATCCAGATCTGCACCCAAAAAGTTATCCTTTGGGATGGCACAAGTCTTGATTTTTGGATGTTGACTGTGTATCCCAAGGCCAGTAATAGCTGGATGGCATAGTCCAAGTCCTTTAATAATTTTGTGTGGCTGTCCGCTTGTATCAGGCAGTCGTCCAGATATGGGTAGATTTGAATCCCCTGAAGTCTGCAGTGTGCAATTACTGATGCCAGGCATTTCATGAATACTCTGGGCGCAGTAGATAAGCCAAAGGGCAATGCTGAGAATTGATAATGCTCTGATCCTGCAAGAAATCTGAGGTGTCTTCTGCAACTTTGTCGAATGGGGACATGCAGGTATGCCTCCTTGAGATCTAGAGTCACCAGCCAAGACTCCTTGCCCAGCATGGGAAGAAGCTGCTGTAGGGTCAGCATCTTGAATTTCGGCACAATGAGGTAAGTGTTCAGTGCGGGCAGATTTAGAATAGGCCTCCATTGATTTTCTTTCCTTGGAACAAGGAATAACCTTGAATAAAATCCTTGGCCTTGTTCTGCAAGAGGAACCTTCTCTATGGCTTTCATTTGTAGTAATTTGTTGATCTGCTTCAAGGCCTCCGTCCTCTGATTTGGTGGCAGGTCTGGCATTCCTTTTCTTTTTGGCAATGTGTGGAAATGGAACCTGTATCTTTTGTCTATTATTTGCAGTGTCCATGAGTCCCTTGTAATGTAATGCCAATGTTCTGAAAATAAAGAAAGCTTTCCGCCCAATGGTGCTTCTGATTGAGCCCTGGTTGGCGGAGTCAAAAATAAGTCACTGTGTTTGTCCTGGTGTAGCAGTTGTTGCTGTTCCTGCACTACCTATCTGGTTGGGTGGCTGCCACTGACGGCCTCTGTAGTGGCCTCTAGCTTGCCCTCTACCTCTGGTACGCCTGTTCCTGCCTCTCTGTGGTCTGTTTGAGTCTGGAAAGGACCAATTCTTAGAAGGCCAATTTCTGCTGAATCTCGGTGGTTGTACCTGCAGAAAGCTCTCGACTGTTTGCACAGATTTTGCCTTTTCTTCAAACTTCTTTAAGACCTCCTGGGCCGTAGAACCAAATAATTTTTGTTTTTCCATTGGAGCATCCAGGAGCTTAGCTTTAACATGGTCCGGTAGAGATTGCTCCTTCAACCAGGCATGCCTTCGTATAACTGCCCCTGTCATTGCTGACCTACATGAAGCTTCCAGTGCATCATAGCCACATTGCAAAAAATGGTTGCTAACCTGCAGTGAGTTATGTACCAGATCCTGAAGAGATTTACGGTCAAGGGGCTCAGAGGAGGAAAGTTTCTTATACAATTCATCTAACAAATACTCTTGGTACTGAATCATATGGAATTGACAATTTAATACCCTCATAGAAAGAGTTGCAGAAGTATAAACTTTCTTTCCCCATCGCTCTAAAGCTCTAGATTCCCTTTCAGAAGGTAAAGGATTTTTAGCAGAGGCAGCTGCAACCCCTTTTGGGCCCTGTGAAATGGTTTCTGGGTCTGCAGTGTGGGCCTTGAACAGGTGAAAATGAGAGTCCGGGACCCTGTAGTACCTATCTGGTTTGGCAGGAGCCGGAGGGAGAGAATCAGGGGCTGTACTAGCATCAGAGTACACATCATCAATAACATTCAAAACAGGAGGTATAGCCAAAGGCCTATGCTGAGGTAAATGTAAAAAGGTCCTTAATCTTTTTCTGGAATCTGAAAATTCCTGGCCCTGCCATTGGAAATGTTCTCTCATAGAATGCAGTGTCTCACCAAAAGAAAACTCTTCAGGAGGGGAGGCCGAAGGAATAGATTCTTCAGCATCAGAATCCTCGTAGGCCGAATAAGCCTCCTGCTGGTGCTCTGACAACACAGATTCATCTGTAGACTCATCAGAAGAGTGGGGGTCAGAGGGCTCAACCCTGGGCCTTTTGTCTTGAGGTGGGAGAGAGCCCCTGTCCGGGTGAGGTTGAGAACCTCTAATTAAGGAGATAAGATCCTCTGCTAGGCTGAGAATTTGAGTGCTGGTAGAAGGCCTCTGGGAGGTAGACTTGGGAGGCAAAGCTTTGGCAAGTTTGGCAGCTTTAGCCCTAGAGAAGGCCTTAATGGGCATGGATGCAGGGGGCCTGGCTGTACCACGTGCAGGGGTGGACTTGTCTAAAGGAATGGTGTCGGACATGTCCTGGACACCGGTTTCCGTAGGTAGTTCAATAACAGACTTGGCCGGAGCCTCCGAGGCCGAGGTAGTTGGTTGTAAGGTTTCAGCAACAGGAAGCACCGAGGACTCTGTTTCAGCCGAAACCGAAACACTCGCGGTAGGCCTGACCGAGGTTTCAGCAGAAACCGCGGGCCGCAAGGGTCGGTCCTTGTCCTTCCGTTTTTTAACTGCATGTGAAGTCGGAGTCTCCGACGGCATTATATACGCAAAGTTAGTCCCAAAATATTCCTCTGCAAACTCCGAATGACGCCTAAGCGTTCGTCGGTTGAAGGAAGCACAGGCAGAGCAGGCTGAGACGTCGTGGTCTGGGCCTAAGCAAGGGAGACAGTAAGAGTGGAAATCCTTATGAGGTATTTGTTTCCCACAAGTTAAACAATTATTTACTTTATCTGACATCGGCTGAGGCAAGAAAGAGTCCCCAATGGGGTACTTAGCTTTTTCGAAGTCTTCGGTAGCTGAATCAAAGGAGCTGGCCGACCGGCACTTGCGAACTGCTTCTGCTTCGGGCACCGCGCGGCAAGAAAGACTGAGGAAGATGGCGTCGGCTGATGCTTTTATACCCCAGACGCTCTGACGTCGGGGAAAGTGCGACATCAGCCGAGGCCAGACCCAGACTTTGGAATCCGGCCGACCGAAGGGCTGCCTGAGGCAGGACAACCCATATGTTATGACTGCAGATGCATCCTTGAAGGACATCCATTGTTTCTCCTCATTTGCAGTCTTGCTAAGGGTAACATGGGTATGGTGGCTGCCATGTACCCCAGAAGTCTCAGAAACTGCCTTGCTGTCAGTTCTGATGCTTGAAGGGAACCAAGTAGGTGGTGTGTCAGGGACACCACCTTCTCTGGTGGTAAAAAGGCCTTCATAACGTCTGGCCAGATTCTGCAACCCAGGAGGAGAAAAGTCCTGTGTGGGCTCCAGGTGAGATTTTGTAAAGTTCATTAGAAATCCTAGAGACTGCAGGAGGAGAAGGGCCTGGGTGTGAACAGTCTTCTGATAGTCTGCCTGAATTAGGTCGTCTAGGTAGGAGAATATTTGGATGCCCTTTGGCCTGCAGTAAGCAATGACAGCAGTCAGACATTTTGAGAGCACCCTGGGAGCAGTGGAAAGCCCAAAGGGCAAGGCACAGAACTGAAAATGGGACAAGCCTGCCAGAAATCTAAGGTATTTCCTGAAGGTGGCCTTTACAGGTATGTGAAAGTAGGCATCATTTACGTCCATGGTTGCCATGAATCCTTGAGGTAGGAGGAGGGGAAAGAGGGTAGGGAGAGTGAACATCCTGAAGGTAGGAACTTTTAAAAAAGGGTTGAGACGAGACAGTTCTAAGTACAGGGCCTCCATGGTCCGTTCTTTCTGGGCACCAGAAAGATGCTGGAGTAGAATCCTTTTCTTTTTGATTCTGTAGGCACTGGTTCTATAGTGCCTTGTATTAGTAGGGTTTGCAGTACCTGTTGTAGGAGGGGTAATTGACTGGTGGGTGGCTGAGGCATACCCAGGATTGTTGGGGGGGTGGGGTGGTGATCCAGTTCATAAAGTAACCTTTCTGTATGATAGACAGAACCCACTTGCCTGAGGTAATGAGAGGCGCGGGCAGACAGGGGAAGGGATGCAGGATGGGTGGGGTGAGAGAATGGCAGTCAGTTGGACACTACCTGCCCTACCTGGAAAGGGAGGCCTTTGGCTGGAGGAAGGAGAAGCTCTAGCCAAAGGGGATTGTCTACTTGGGGGGCTCCTGGACCTGGATGAAGCCATAGGCCCAGAGGTTTTCCTGATGAAGTGAGTCTTAGTCGGGTAGTTCCTGCGGAACTTAGGGATGGGCGAGACTAGCAGGTGTTTTAGGTCCTGCAATTCTTTGCCTTTTGTTGCAGGGACTTTAAGACGTCAGCCACTCTTCCCCCAAACAGGGCAGAGAAATCCAAAGGAGCATCAATAAGTTTGGCCCTGAAGTAGTCAGGGAGGGGCTGAAGGCGTAGCCAAGATTATCTTCTTAAAGCAGAAGCTGATGCAGCTGACCTAGCTGAGGCTTCAGCTGCATCAGAGTGTCTATTCACCTGAGACGTGAAAGCTAGCAGGGAGGTCAAGGAAGCTTTGGCTGCACAGTCTGGGATGTCAGCCAATTCCTTAGTGGCTTTGTCCAGCAGTGCCAAGGAATACTTGGTCGTGTGAGTTTGGTAGTTAGTAGCCCAGAATGACAAGGTGGCAGAAGTGCATATTTTCTTCCCCAACCTTTCCACTGTCTTGCTGTCCTTGTCATGTAGATAGTGGCTGGATCAGCAGGAGGGCACAATCAGAAATTTCTCTGTCTCATGGACTTTGTACAGTCTATCTGCTCTTAGTTGGGGCTGGTGTTTGGGAGTCAGGGTTGATAGAAACGGAGGGAAAGGCATCCAGGAAGGCTGGCTGAATAGGAGGGAAAGCAAAAGGACTGGGGGAGTCCATCTGTATCAGGTCGAAAAACCTGTTCTGCACTTCAGTCATATTTGAAGCTTCCCACTTAAAGTGGTCTTTCACCTTGTTGATAGTTTCCCTAAAAGTTAAATCCTCCACTGGGGAGTCAGGCTCAAGAGAGCCTTCTTCTGGAGATCCATATCCTAGAGGGGGAAGAGATCTGAGAGGAGTAGGAGAGGGAATCCTCTGAGGAAGACAGTTTCTTCTCTTCCAGTTCTACCCTTCTTTCAGGAATCAGAAGTCTAGGACTTAGGAGGGGAAGAGCAGTGCTAGGGATTTCTATAGCAGTAGGCCTAAGGGCCATAAAGGCATCAAACTCTGGCTAAAGGCCTACCATAGGGGCATGCTTCCAGAAGGAGACGATTTTTTTTGTTTTTCTTAAGAGGCCTAGCTGGCGTCTAGTTGTGTGAAAGCCTCAGGTCAGATGTAGGGATGACAGCAGCAGACGTCACTGTCCCACAGACAGCGATGGTTTCCCCCACAATCTAAAATAGATGCTGGTATAGCCTCTACGGAAGTGCAGTTTGCTCGAGATTGTACAGCTTTCTCAGAGGTACACGCTTTATTCAGACTGGCGGAAGCCGAATCTTCGTTCAGGCAGATGTCGGCCACAGACTGAGGAATGGCTGGTAGAGGCACAGCTGAAGAAGTAGGCCGCAAGGTCTTGGCCCCCTTCTTAGGCGGTTCAGATGGGGTGGACGCGGCCTCCATTCCTAATGCTATTTGTTTTAACCTCTGGTTTTCCAAGTACATGTAAGGCCTGTAAACGGCGATGTAAGGTCTTAGGGACAAATGACTGGCAAATAGTGCAGTTCTCTTGGTCGTGTTCCCTACACAAAGAAGAGACACTGATCATGGGTGGGGAATCTGTCGACCACACTTACACATGCCCTTTCCGGATGACATGAACAGCCTAAGAAATAACAGCAGGACTGAAAAGATCCCCAACGGGGTACTTAACTGAATTTTTCTTGATCTGACATCCGTGAGAAAAAAACACCTGGTATATGACTGGCGGCTGAAAAGTTCTGAGGGCTGGTGCATGCAGACGTCACTTTTATGGCCCATGTTCCTGCTGCCACGTCAGACATCCAACGCACCTAGAGGGACTGAAAATATTTGGAATCCTGGCCAGACAAACTGGAGAGGAAGAAGCGTAAACCCACATGTATAATACTGCAACACTGGAATAGGAGGACATCAGTGAGTTACAGTTTATCTGCTCAAGCTATTTTTGAGGGGGGATATTAATTCCTCGGCTTCTCCCACCCTCTTGGAATGTTGCCAATGTTCAAAGTACCTCTTGAAGACATCTTCTGGTTGTGAACCTGAAGTTAGTGTCTTCCTCCTCTACATCACTAACCAATAAGCAGTGGACCTGGTCTGGGCAAGCCAGATCCTCCTCGTATTTTAGGTCAGAACCAACGGTCATCTGGAGAAGGTTCTCTTCTTTTCAGATAGGGTGACACCACCACCAGTGATGGTACAGTTATTTCTGTGTGTGTCTGTGTGTGTGTGTGTGTGTGTGTGGGGGGGGGGGGGTGCCACCATCTTTGCCAAAGGCACCTTTTTGGAAATAAAATACTTGGGAGCATTGGCGCACACGCATGCTAGTTCAAAATCAGTTTGAATGAAACAGTCAAAGACATAGAAAGAGCAGAAATAATACACACCTGCTGCCCTAAAGTGATCAAATTGAGTAAGAAAATCACCTACAAAGGATAAGCATGGTTTTACAAATCTGAAGAGAAATAATCTGCACCTGAACCCCCCTCCAAAACCCCAAAAAGGACTAGGGACACCTTTCTTGCTGTGATACAAAAGTGGCCTGGCTCATCTCCAGTGCCAGCAGCCCACCATCTACCTTCAAAGCATCTTCAGTGCCAGCAGCCCATCATCTACCTCCAAAAAAGCTAACAAAAATGGGGAATAAAATGGTAAGCAACTTAGCAGTCAATTGATAAAGCTGCATCTTGAAGACTGGGACAGATGCACTCATGTCACTGCAGAACAGGGAGTCCTTAAAGCTACTTCTGCCCTACCTACAGTATCCTTCAAAATTAGATTGCTAGGCTTCATTTTCCTATGGGGTCACTTTTCTTCTGAAAGACAGAGGGTCTTGGATTACACACCACCTGGTAAAAAAAGTAGTGCAGTGTAACATGAAAACCCCTGTACTTCAGGAAAGATGTAGCAATGTTTTCCTGCTGAAAAGGCAACACAGACTTACTGACGATTTTAATAAGGACATCACTCACCACAAACAATCTCTTTAAACAATTAATACCAACAAGAACAATTACAAGGACTTCAAAATGTAGAATTGCCCCCCCCCCCCAAAAAAAAACAAAACAAACTAAGATATACTGTCAAGTACAAAGTTCTTGTTGCAACAAAAATGATGTGGGCTGCTTTTCTTTACTACCATCAGTTCTGAGATCTGGACATAAAGACTGGAAAAATTAACCTGTGTCCAATTTGCATATGGAGTTAACAGTCCAGCTATGAGCCTAATGATGAGCCTCAAATAGTCCTTTCGAAACTTGTGACCCTAGGTTCACTTGACACCAGAGCTTCCACAGCACATCTAAGGCTTGTATTAGTCACTGCTTCAGCAATGATAAAAGGGTGCCAATTCTGAACTCCTCTTCAGAAGGAATTGTCCACCTTGAGAGACCCTACCTGTATGCAAGACCAGATACTACCTGTATGCACGACCAGACAGGATTCCCTATGCAAAACTGAAGCACTGAGATAATGTAGAAGTGATGGCAATGAGAAACTGCTTTCATGTCTTCAGCCACTAATCAAACGTTAGAGATGAATAGGCAAACCAGTCAAATGGGATGCTCAAGTCCTGGAGAAGCTCATCAGAGGAGGGCAGTGCACAATGCACTAAAATCCAAGAACTACGGTTGCTCAATCATCTGGAGGCTAGAAGCTGGATAGCTCAAGAAACAAGTGCAACACCTTCTACCTTCAAACAAGGCAATGTATGGGAAATGGCTTCAACCTCCACCAATACAACTTGTTCACTACCAGTAGACACAGGGAACAACTGGACTCTCTGGGACAGTCTAACTTCAACCTACTCTAGATTTGTCTTTATGCTAATATTGCGTTGTGGTTGGGGCTACAATGAAAAATGTTCCTGCAGATCCTTGCACAAACAGCTCTCATCTGCTAAAATGTTTCTTAACATGAAGCTTCTACCTTAGAATGTTCAGATGAAATCGCTAGCACTTGCAGTAGTCAATACCGCAGCTCCTTCATGACAGTGTAAACAACAGTGGTTCTATGGTAATTTGATGGCCACAAGTTCACTTTCTGTTTTACACAAGCAAAAGTAGGACCTTAGAGAACTAGCAAAAACTGACATATATAGTGTGAACACGTCAGAAAAATGGCAGGGCCAGTTGAGGGCAGTTGCTCTATATCCTGTGTGTACACAGACAGAATTGGAACACGGGGTCTTCTTAAAAAAATCCAAACTGACTAGTGGAGATGTAGGTTAATAAAGCATCCCTTAAGAGAAGTCTTCAGTGTTATATTGGATAAGTCTTTTCAAGTGCTAAAGTGCTCTGGACTGGGGGGGGGGGGGCATGAAAAAAGCAAAACATACCGTACAGTTATTTCTGATTACAAAGGACAAGTTGCAGTAAATAAGCAGACGCACAATGCAATAATATAAAAAGATGGGAGGATGCAAGAACCACCAACTAAAACTTTAAAGCAATCCTTCCCAAAAGTGGGAATTCTTAAAAGTCTGGTCCAACATTTCTGAACTACACTACACCCACTATCGAAGTGCTTGACCTACATGCCACTGCTATGTTGACAAGTTCCTTAGGATAGCATGCTCATATAAAACTACTTCTGGCAGTCAAGAAGGATGCAAACTCACTTGAATACACTGTTCTTCCTTCTTCCGACGTTCTTCATCCAAAAGTCTTTTCTGCTGCTTTCTAGATACCACCTCTGTGAAGCCATCATCATTCATACTGGATTGAGGATCTTCAGCTGTTGTGTCTGGATGGTCATCAATTATCACAACACCTGGCAACATGAAAAAAACAAGGACTATAGTACTTCAAGCTGTTCTTAAATGAAATGGACAATGACTGCTTGGAAAACATGACCATCTAAAGTTAAGGTTTTCAGCTCATCTTCAAAAGCCCCCTCCCCCTTTTTTGAAAATAAGTATCAAAGGGGCAGTCCCTATGAAAGGCATGTCCCACCAATGATAAACATGCAAATTATTCAACATGGACGTAACAAGCGTCATTTATTACATAAACATCTATACAGATTATTAACCAGGATAATGGGCTGATCTATGCAGACCCTTTTAGCCCCACCCCAGCAGTTGCAACAGAATATGGAAATTGCAATTCAAAAGTACAGCAATAACAAAGTAACGCTCAAGAATACAGAAAAAGAAATGCAAATCTACATAGTAAAATGTACGACTGTAAAAGCTGAAGTAAAGATTAGTTTTGCTGCATGACTAGACTAGTTAATGCAGTGGCTGGACAGTTGTTAAAGGTACTATTAACAGAACGATGATGATTCACAGGGAAGGAGAATGTAAAGGAAATACCACTGTTGCTAGTGGGTCTTGATGCAGAGAAAGCATTCAACAGACTAAGCTGGGATTTTATGACTAGGCAATGGAAGCATTTGCATTCCCTGATAAAATTATAAGGTTTGTTAGAAGGATATATCAGGGATCAGATGTGAAAATTAAAGTGAGTGGGTTCCTCACTGATAAGTTCAGTTTGAACAGAAGAACCAGGTAGGGGTGTCCCATTTCCCCTGTTTTGTTTGCATTATACTAAGAATCACTGGCAAAATAAATAATGGAATCAGACATTCAAGGATATAATTGGTATGGTAGTCAAGAAAAGCTGGCTTTATTTGCAGATGATATTTTATACCTGATAAACCCAGAAAAGGCCATTTGAGTGTTGTGGAACATTTTGAGACAGTTTCAGATCTTTTCAAGATACAAAAAAGTAGTACTAACCTTATATGAAAAAAGAAAAACTTAGTTTTTGTTAGGTTAGCTTATGTCACAGGAGAATGCCAAAAAAGTACGCACAAACGGATCTCTTTCATAGAAATATTACTGAATTCAGCAGGGAAAAAGTCCCACAATTTGTCAAGATGGAGAAGAATGTTCAGTGGATGAATGAGTTATTACGTCTGACCAGTACTTAGCTTTAACGAAGAGGAAGTAACCTGCAAATCTGACAGCCAGCCTGTAACTAAGTGGTGGGAGAAATTATTGCAGTCACTACAGGGAGGTAGTTGGCCCACTGAAGCGAGAGAGAATGGTGCTTGCCTTTAGGAAACTGCAACATGAACTGCAAAATCCTGCCTGAACGTCTCTGTAGTGGTCATTCGGAGGTGTTAAAATGAAATACCCATATGCCCAAGTTGTTGATTTCTCAGGTGGATGTTAAAGATCCCCATAACATGCATCAAAAGACAGTAGGGGAAAGCTTCTAGATGCCTTGGCCAAATTTTCCATGGTAGTATAAATACCACCTCAGTCTCCCCTGAAAAAAGAAACTGCCTACTGGGACTAACCTGATCAACAAAATGACAAACAGCATTTCTCCCTTTGTGTAAAAGGCACAGGATATGGGGCATTTACAATCAAGTTTATTTCTGCCTTTAGGTTGGGAATATGCAAGAACATTTTTAAACTGACTTCCTGAGAGACACTGACTTTCTTGAAGACATGACTTGTGGGCTTGCTTGTTACAAGTTAAGGAAGTAGAATGTGAGAACATTTACTTAGCATTTGTGGAGCACCAAAAAAAAATTACTTCATTCCTTATGGTATTCAGATGTTCATTAAGAAGCCATAGGTTCATAGGTGTGTACTAGGCTAATGGCTCTGGAGCCTTTACAAGTCTAGCCCATAGAAGTACCCTGGCATCATGCCGCCCGACCTTAGTTCCCAGTGCCTCTATCAAGTCGAGTCACTGGAGTGATCCCTAGGGTGAACTTCCCATTTCTCATCCACTCAAGACTTCTCTTGAAGAGGGCCAGTGAGGTGCTCTGCTTGACATGTATGGGAAGTCTATTCTAGAGCATGGCCAGTCTCTGGGTTATGAATCTGTCCCTCCTGCATGTTCTGTTGATTGTGGTACTGAGGTTGAGGTCTCTGGAGCGTGAGGTGCAGAGGGATTGGGATTTCTTTAGATGTAGCATGGTCAGACATGGCTTTGTAAGTCAAGCAGACATCGCCTCTCAGTAGACGATATGAGCCAGAAATAGCTGGAATTTTTTTTATGTCTGTCCACGTAGGACATGTGTTTAAGGCCTAGGATCCTCTTCATGAGGTACTTCTGTGGCCTTTCCAACTGTTGTATGTGTCTAGTGAGGTACATGCCAAATGGGGCATTATACTCTACGACTGGCCTAATGTAGGAAGAGTAGATAGAGATGATGACCTCTTTCTTCCAAGGTGCAAAACTCTTGGTAATGAGATGCGCCACATAGAAGGGGTGACCAAAGTGGCAATGTGGTGGTCGAAGGAGTGGTCGTCAGCCTGTGTCCCCAGATCTCCTATGTTGCCTTCAGTTGGCTCCCATCGATGTGGTAATTAGTGGGAAATAAGTTTTTCCCAAAGGGGATGACGACGCATTTTTTGGCATTAAGCTTAAGACCACAGTTTCGACACCAGTCATTGGTCTCAGTGAGGCCTTTCTGTAGGATGTCTAAATCACTTGGAGAGTTAATGGCTCCCAGCTTGCAATAGTCTGTAAACTTGGTCAGCCAGAATCCCTCCGTGTTGGCCTGAACTTCTGAGAAGTAGATGCCAAACAGGAGATGCCCTTGGTCAGCCAGAATCCCTCCGTGTTGGCCTGAACTTCTGAGAAGTAGATGCCAAACAGGAGATGACCCAGGGCCAATCCCCTGTGGGACACCACTCGTGACTGATCAGCAGTCTGACTTGGAGTCAGTTACTTTCACACTGTGGGTTCTATCTGAGCCAATTTGCAACCCACCTAGTGATATAGGGATCGATGCCTAGTTAGGTGAGTTTATCAATAATTCCTGAGTGGGGAATGGTATCAAAGGCCTTGGGCAGATCAAGGTAGGCTGTATGAACTGCCTTGCCCTCATTCAGGGCTCTGGTGACTGACTCAAAGAAGTCAGCCAGGTTGAGCAGGCATGATCTATCTTTCACAAAACCAAACTGAATGGGATCAGGAGTTTGGAGATTCCCTATATCATTGCTGATTAGGTCCATGATGATGCGCTCCATAGCCCTACATATCAGACTTGTCAGGCTAATGTGGCAAAAACTGCCAGGTTCTAAAGTAGATCACCCATTATGGAGAGGGATGACTGTAGCAGTGCGCCATTTGGTAGGGACAAAGCCTGAGGTGAGGCTGTGACTGAACAGGGCACACATATGTGGCGCCAGTTCACTTTGTAGTTCATGTAGATCATCATCCAGGGATATTGTCGGGTCCCATGGAAGCTGAATTCTTGGCCTTGGACAATGCTGCTTTAACCTGTGTTGCAATAATGCTGGGTGCCTGGCATTCCTCCAGTATTTTGACTGGTCCTTTAGGGGGGAGAGATGGGTAAAGCTGGCACTGAATCTGTATGTCAGTATGTTTGGCAATATCTGTCGGCTCTGTACAGGAGGTACCATTGTGCAGTAACTCCGAGCAAACCTGGGTATTGCCATGGAGATCCATGATATAACTATAGAAGGCTTTGTGGTTGTTTTTAGTGTCTGCCGCAATTCTGCCTTCATAGGTGGTTTTAGAGGTTTTGATGAGGCATCTCAACTTTTTGTTGAGTCTAATAAGGGAGTTTCTCCAGTCTTGGGGCTTCACCGTTTTTATGCAACAGTTTCTTCCTTCTGTTGTAGAGTTTATTAATGGCAAGGGACTTTTTTTTGGAGGAGATAGTCTTGGTTCTGTTGGTTATAGCTAGTTCCATGCATTTATGTACATGTTCGTACAGTGCATTGGTGTATGATTCAGCAGTCGCGTATATATTGTCCATTGATATGGGTGCAGTGAAGTTAGCCACCTCTGTTTTTAGGAGTCCAAAGTCAGCTTTGGAGAAGTTTTTCATGGTGGTTACCTTTGCAGGGGGTGTGGGTGAGATGTGGATTTCCATGGTGATTAGTTTGTGGTTGCATCTAACCAGAGAGGAATTCACTATTGGTGTAGAGCAACAGTTGCCCATGTTAGTAATAATCAGGTCAAGGATGATGCTTCTTCTAGTGCGGGGTCAGAATGAGCTGGTCCAAGGCACTGGAATTGAATTCCAGGAAGCGTTGGGCCAGTGTATTGGTACTCTAGTAATTTTCCCAGTTGATGGAGGGGTAGCTGAAGTTACCTAGTATGAGAGAGTTGAGTTGCACCCTAATAGTTTCCAGGGTGCTTAGTAACGCTGACTGAGTCTGGGGACATGGTTGGGGTCCTATAGCAGCCTACGACCCAAATCGCCATCTTACCCAATTGTTAGCTGCACCCGAAGTATCTCAGATGTGTTATGCTGGGCTACTAGTCTGGAGGTGTGCATATTCTTTATGAATATGGAGACACCACCGCCTTTGGAGCTTTGATCCATGTTCTGGGGCCGAAAGGTGTGGAATGAGTTACAGCCTGGAAGCACAGGGGTCCTTTCTGCTGCTTTAAACTAGGTCTCCGTTACAGCACAAATGTCGATGCACTCCATTTTAAGAAGTGCTTCGAGCAAGTGCATCTTGACATTTAAACTTCGAGTTGAGCAACATGACCCTCATATTGCATTTTATAGCTGCTACGGTGGTAATTTGGTCTTTGGAACATCGCCTAAAAAAGGCACTATAGGGGCAGCAAAAGCCTTAACCAGTATCCGGAAACCCAGGGGTGACATATGCAGGCCATCTCTGGCACAGCATCAAGGTCTGTCAAGCATGTCATCCCAAGCAGAAATATAGTAGACCCCCTTAGAATGACACCAGAAACTTAGCTAATTGTTCATAGGTTCATACTAGGCTATCTGCCCTAGGGCATTTATAAGCCTAGCCAGAATGTGTTTGGCTTTCGCCACCCATTTTAAATTTATTTTGCTATGCCCTTTTTCGAGGTTAGTATACTGTGCCTCTGTCTAACAGTGACACAGAAGTGATACCCGGGGTAAACCTACGATCTCCCATCCACTCATCAAGATTCCTCTTGAAGAGAGTCAATGAAGGACTCTGCCTAACCTGGACTGGGATTTTATTCCAGAGTGAAGGGAGCCTCTGGGTTATGAATCTGTCCCTCCAGCATGTCCTATTTATTTCAGTGCTGAGGTTCAAGTCTCTCGAGCGTAGCTCGATGGGATTTGGATTTTCTGAGGTGCAGCATGTCCATTAATTCCGGGCTGGACATGGCTTTATACGTCAGGCACAGATCGCCTCTGAACAGGCGGTATGCCACTGAGTAGAGCTGGAGTTTCTTTAACCGGGCAGCATATGGCATCTGTTTGAGCCCTTTGATCCTCTTGGTGAGGTACTTTTGGGGTCTTTCCAGTTGCTGCAGTTGTCTGGTAAGGTACATCCCAAAAGGGGCATTGTACTCAATTATGGGCCTGATGAGGGATGCGTAAAGAGGCACGATGACCTCCCCTGATCTAGATGTGAATCCCTTCATGATTAGGTGGGCTATATAAAATGTTTTTCTAACAACTTTGGCCACGTGGTTGTCAAATGAGAGATTGCTGTCAACTTGGGTCCCCAGGTCCCTGATTACTTCTTCTGTACTTAATGGAGTACCACTTATGTTGTAATTTGTGGGCACTTTGTTTTTGCCAAAGGGGATGACCATACACTTTTTGGCATTTAGCTTGAGGCCATGGCTCTGGCACCAGTTGTCTGTTTCTATGAGGCCCTTTTGGAGGATGCTTGTGTCGGCTGGAGAGTCGATTATGGCACCCAGTTTGCAGTCATCTGCGAACTTTGTCAGCCACAGTCCTTCCGTGTTGGCCTGTACCTCCGAGAAATATATACCGAACATGAGAGGTCCCAGGACTGAGCCTTGTGGGACACCACTTGTAACTGGTTTGGAGTCTGACATGGCTCCAGCAATTCTAACCATGTGGCTTCTGTCCTTGAGCCAGTTTGCAATCCATCTAGTGACATAGGGGTTTATATTTAAGCTGGTGAGCTTATCTATAATGCCCGAGTGGGGTATTGTATCGAAGGCTTTTGCGAGGTCCAGGTAGGCTGTGTGGACCACCTTCCCCTCGTCAATGGCCTTGGTGACTGTTTCAAAGAAATCAACCAGGTTTAAGAGGCAGGATCTGCCCTTAAAGCCGAACTGGGTAGGATCCAGTGTCTGTAGGTCCCCAATATCTTTATTTATGAGGTCCATGATGATCCTTTCCATAGCTTTGCAGACCAAGCTAGTCAGGCTTATGGGGCGATAGTTTCCAGGATCCGTTGAGGCACCACCTTTATGGAGAGGGACCACTGTTGCTGTACGCCACTCTTTGGGCACATATCCTGTAGTAAGGCTGAGATTGAACAGTAGTTTTATGTTTGGGTTTAGCTCTTCTTGGAGTTCATGTAGGGCGCAGCCCGGGACACCGTCTGGTCCCATTGATGCTGTGTTTTTTGCTTTGGAGAGGGCGGCTCTTACCTGAGCATCTGAGATGTCAGGGGGGCAGCACTCTGCTGGGATAGATATTTGCCCTTTTGGTGGGGAGGGGGGGGGACTTTGTGCTGAACCTGTCAGCTAGGATGTTGGCAATGTCTGTGGGTTCAGTGCATTTTTTGTCATTTTGGACTAATTCTGAGCATATCTGGGAATTACCACCCAGGTTCCTAACATAACTAAAGAAAGCCTTGTGATTATCCTTAGTGTCCTGTGCAATTTTTCTCTCGAAGCTGGCCTTAGACAATTTTATGAGTGCCCGTAGTTTTTTGCTAATACTGATCAGTGATGCCTTCCCTTTTTGGGATTTTGCTCTATCATTTAGTAGCTTCCTCCTTCTATTGTATAGTTTGTTTATGGCTGGGGTCCACCAGACAGGATGTCTGCCTTTGGAGGATTGGGTCTTGGTTTTATATGGGATCGCATGATCCATGCATTCCTGAAGGTGTTCATAGAATGCGTTTATAAAGGATTCTGCGGTCTGGGCCGTATTTTCCACAGGCTCGGGGGCTTTGAAGGATTCCACCTCGGTTTTGAGGAGTGTGAAATTTGCTTTAGAGAAGTTTTTCACTGTGGTTTTCTGGGCAGGGGGTGGGGTCGGGATGTGAATATCCAGTGAGATTAGTTTATGGTCTGATCTTACCAGTGAGGGATACACTTCTGGTCTGGAGCATAGAGTCCCCATGTTGGTGATGATCAGGTCCAGTATGTTTTCCCCTCTTGTGGGAGTGGTAACAAGTTGTTCCATAGCATTTGAGTTTATAAATTCTAGGAACCTTTGGGCTAGGGTGTTGGAGCTAGAGTAATGCTCCCAGTCTATGTTTGGGTAGTTGAAGTCGCCCAATATAATGGTGTTTGGAAAGACCCTCATATTTTCCAGTGTTCTCAGAAAGGCCGAGTGGGGTTCCTGGGTTTGGGAGGGTGGTCTGTAGCAGGCTATAAACTGGAAGGCAGTTTTACCCACTGTTAGTTGCACATGGATAGTCTCTGATGCTTCGTGCTTTGCCACCAACCTGGAGGTGTGGGTATCTTTGATGAATATCGATACTCCCCCTCCTTTTGTGGTTCGGTCCAAGTTTTGGGGCCGAAAAGCATGGTATGAGGTATAACCTGGTAGTGCTGGGGTGCTCTCGGGAGCCCTGAACCAGGTTTCTGTTACTGCACAGATATCGATGTTCTCCATGCTAAGGAGAGTTTCGAGTGTGTGCATCTTGAGGTTTAGACTTCTGGCGCTGAGGAGCATTACTCTTAGTTTCTTATCCCTTGTGATACCTATGGAGGTGGGTTTGTCTTTTGAGCCTTGCCTAAAAAAGGCACTATGGGGGTAGCAAGAGCCTTTGCCAATATCCGAAAGCCCAGGGGTGACAGGTGCAAGCCGTCCCTAGCGAAGCATTGTGGCTTGTCAAGCATATCATCCCAAGCTGACAGGCATTGGATCCTCTTTGAATGACACCAGTACTTAAGCCAATTGTTGAAATTGATCATCTTGTCTTCATATTGTGGCATCATTCTTGGTGAGGGTAAGATGCTACTAAAGGTCAGGGTCATACCGGCCTGGGCTACATGCTCAGAGAGCTCCTTTATGTCTCTCCATGTAGTCCAGGGAGGTACGTCTCAGGTCATTCACACCAGCATGGACAATGACTGAGTCATATTTGTACTTGCCTTGGAGTGACCCGAGTGCTTGTGTTATGTGGCGGATCCTAGCGCCCGACAGGCTGCTCACCGTGACCCTCTCCTTGTTCAGCCTGGTGAGCGGGACGTCAGTGTGCCTGACGATAGAGTCACCTATTACAAGTGTATCAGGTGTGTTGTTTAGTCTTAAGGGCTGTGACTGTTCGGCACACTGGCTTTGTGAGATATGTATTTTGTTTTGGGGTAGCGGTTGCTTGGGTGTCTGCTTTGGAGGTCTCTGCTGCTTAGGCAGATCTTTATTTAGAGCCTCCGAGTATGTTTTTGTGTGATTATGTGTTTGGTTTGCTGTCGTGGTAGGTCTATGTGAGACTGGAATTGTAGTGAGTATGGTTTCCTTCTCCTCCTGACTGGTTATGCCAGTACTGAGTTGAGAGAGCTTAGCCTCGACATCCAATCATTTTCTGATTATACTGTGGTATCATTCTGGGTGACGGTAGGATGCTGCTCAGGGGGTAGGGGTCATACCTGCCTGGGCCACATAATGAGAACTCCTCCATGTCTCTTTTCATGTAGTCCAAGGAAGTGCATCTCAGGTCATTCACACCAACATGGACAGCGACACAGTCATACTTGTACTTGTTGTGGAGTGACCTGAGTGCATGTGTTGTGTGTCAGATTCTGGCACTTGATAGACAGCTGTTACCTTCTCCTTATTCAACCTAGTGAGTGGGATATCAGTGTGCCTCATTATCGAGTCACCTATGATTGGTGTATTGGGCAAGCTGTTTTGCCTTAGGTTGAGGGGCACACTATGTAGGTGAGCTGTGTGTCTTGTGGTTTGTGCTGTGTTGTGGTGGTGGTCGAGTGTGTTTCTGCCTTGGAGGTCTCTGCTGTTTGGGTAGATTTCTATGGAGAGCCTCTGTGAAGGTGTGTGTGTGGTTTGTGTTTTTATGTGAGAGCTGTGATGGTGGGTGTTCTGGAGGGCTATGTGGTGTGGTGCAGGTGTTGACCTTCTCCTCTTGAACAGCTATTCCGGTCTTGGCTTAACAGTGCATGGCTTCCAATTTGGATATACAAGTGCATCTCTCACAAGTCTGAGTCTTGGAAGGTAAGAGGAAAAGGGTTGTCTGTGTACATGAGGCAGTTGCTACACTGCCTCAGAATGCCCAAGTTCACCAGGTTAATAGGAGAAAGCACACGGAACTGATCTTTAGACATGCCAGGAGGTATGGTCATTATTACTAAGTACTGGAGCGGCTTCCTTAAATATTCCTTTTACAGGAAACATGTCACTCAAGGTGTCACTGCCAGATACTTGAGGGAAAACTAATACAAAGACCCTGAAAATTTAAGGATGAAGTACTTAGGCAGATACTCTGAAGTTAGAAAGTCAAGCAGTACTTACTGAAAAATAAAGAATTAGCTCATCAAGAATGATGAAGAGGAGAGTCGTATGAATGGCTACTACTAATGCTGGTCTCAGCACAGCTTCACTCTACTGGGATACAATACTCCTTTGCTTCTTCTTTCACCAGAAGCAAAATATTAGCACCAATCCAAGAAGAGAAGCAGGCCACGGCCAGTTTGGTGATCCACAGTCTTGTCCCAAATGATGCAAGGGTCTGCAGGCTTGTAAGCCTTTTTCTGACAGACGCCTCGAATAGCAACCAAACCAATCAAGTACGTTAAGCACTGAAACTCGCTCTCCAACCAGAAAGAATCAGGAATCAATTCACTCTGCTCCTTCTCTCACCAGGATGAAAATATAAGCAAATTCCAAGCTGTCATCTATAAACCAGTTAAGCTTTCTGGTGATCAGCAGTCTCCAGGAAATAATGTAACTGCACTCCTCTCACCAGGAGAAAACAGAAACACTAATCTCAAGATGACTGCGGAGAGGCAGAATGTGGGCTCTCCAATAACTGGTGGTCTTGCAACAGATGCTTAAAGGTTAAGATGAAAAAAATGGTTTATCCCAAGCACTGCAGTGTGCACTAGAGGAGTTAGATGTGAACGTAGGTAACTTAGTTGTATATTCTGGATAGTGTTTTAATGCACTTGTAGCACAAGTATTAAAGCTAGTGGAGAAGTTGTTGAAAAACTCATCCAATGGTTCTGGATGTTTTGAGGTCGGTGGGTACAGATTTTTTTTCCCTTTGCTGAATGTGGACCACACTCCTCTCTACGTCAGCCTAGCCATCTTCCCTGCATCACTGTGATGAGAGGTGAAAGCGAGGGGCAGTCATTGAGGCAGCTGTCACAGATGTTTGGTTTTACTGCTTAGCCAGAGAATTCACATATATTTATTAGTGTGCAAGGGATCATATACAATGGGCTGGGGACATTCAGTTCAAGGTCGGGCTTATAAGGGTCATGGGCATGGCTGACCTGCTGTTGTGGTGGAGCGATGCACCAAATGTCACCACTGCACTCCTACCCCTCAAACATCTCCCAGACACAGCACTGGGAGGAGTGGCAGGTAGGGCATAACGAAAAAAACTGATGGAATGATGACAGAGATCTGACGTAGACACAAGCCAAAAAGCAATGACACTTTTCACAGAGAAATGGAAAGAAGTTTCCAAAGGAGTACTTATGTGACCAGTTTCTCGAAATGAGCTGACTGCTGACAAAGCTAAATACACCTTTTACAGTACGTAGTACATTACGGTTTTACTGGGTATTTTCAACAGCATGAAAGGTCTAAATTTTGGAGCCCACAAACACACACGTATGTATGCTTACATACATACTTACAAATGCATGCTCGTGTGCCTCCTTAGACATACTGGAGCTTGAAGGCACCTTACAGCTTTGGAAGCTGGCCAGGCATCTGATACCAGACAGGATAGACCCACCTATTTTTTTTTTTTTTTGCCAGCTGAGATAAAACAGGGAAAGTCTGCTACCCCCACCTAGTTTTTGGGATAGAGGGAAGGAAGGAGGATTGGTCGAGGTCAGACTTTGAGAGAGGTGGGGCAGTGAGGTAGTCTTTTGTGTCAGAGTTGCTCCCTGCTGAATCCCTGGGGTAGAGACCAACCAGGCTTAGGTTTCGGGATTGCTTGCTACGTTCTTGTGTGTGTTCATTTTTTATTTTTCTGCTCTTAGATTTTGACTGACAGGCAGGAAAGAACCAAGTTTTTGTGGGTAGTTTCTGCTGAACCCAAGTACAGTCATCTGTGCCTGCTCCTCCATCTTAGAGAACACATTTAGCTTGGGGGTCCTAATAAAAAAATCCTTGACGAAGAGGTAATCCAGATTTCCATTTTAATATGCTCTGGGACAGGCTGTTCTTGTAGCCAGGCATGCCTTCTACCAGACACTTCAAAAGCAAAGCAACATTTGACACAGTATTTAACCTGGAAACTTGTACTGTGAAGCTTCAACATGCCTTTCTAGACACTGTTATCCTTCACCCCCTTTTCTCTCATTTTACCTGATCCTGCAGTCCCCTAGTACCCAAGCATATGAAACTGGCAAGTTTCATGGCCAGGGAAGCTGAAGAGTAGACTTTTTCACATAATCAAGGGCTCTGCTCTCAGTCACCTGACAAAGGGTTCTCAGAAGTGTGGCACTGGACTCATTTGGATTCTGGTGAGTCTACCTCAGAATCACCACAGAGTTACTATATAAACACCCTGCAAAACTAGTCTGGTTTTCCAGGGGCAGTTAATCAGGTGAAAGATGTGTCCATTACCCCCAAGACTGGAGAAAAATATATTTGTGCTCAAGACCAAGATAATGCCGGACCCTTTTCCTGGACTGAGAATATTCCCCAACTTCCCAGCTGAATGACTCATTTTATACAGTCTCTCTTCCAAGTGAAAGGTCTGCAGAGTTTAGAATTTTCTGCAAAATGTTTCAAACCTCAGTAAAAAAACTGGCCACACCCTGCCCTACAAGGGGAAAAATAATCCTCTTCCCCCTTAAAAAAATGACCTCAGCTATTAGAGGATGTGTACTTCTGTGGGTGCAGCTTTACTCCCGTTTGGTCATCAGTACTAGTACTGTTGACAATCACTAAATGGCCTCAGCCTTCCAGGAAAGCCTCCCCATATATCATTCAAAAGGAAAGGTGGGTGGCCAAGTGTAAAATAAACTGATAAATGCCAAGGACAGAAGAGAAACTAGAGGCTAGCAGGAGTAAAGAATAGTTGTGTAAAACCTTACCATAACCACAGATGTCCTCTCTCTTCCATGTTGCATTATTCTTACTGTGGATCCTCCGCCTCAGGCGAAATAAACTTCTGGCTCTTATGCCAAAGCTTAAGTCTGGTTGCTGTCAGGTGTGTGGGTTGTCACACGCTGGGTCATAAACCATGGGCCATAAATGTGATGTCTGCACACACAGACCTCAGAACTGACTGCCAAGTTGGACAACAGTTTTTTGGAAACAGGAATGATGCCATCCAGGAAGGGAAAAGAAGCATGAAGGGGGATAGCAGGGAGGGAAGGAATACTGCAACTTGGAAAAGGACATCTATAGTTATGGTAAGATTTCACACAACTATTCTATGTCCCATCTCATGCTGCACTATTCTCACATGTGGAAGAGTACCACAGCTCATGTAGAAAAAAGGGTGGAGGCAGTCCTCAGGGAGCCGTGGAGGATGGCCCTTGCAAATCCTGCTATGGATCTGGAGATGATGTTCAATTTATAATGCTTGAAGGTGTGTACAGAGGACCATGTGGCTGCCTCAAGGATGATCGCCATATCCAGGCCTTTGAGGAAGACTCCTGAAGAGGCCACTGCTCTAGTAGAATGTGCCTTAGAGTGGGGTAACTTTCCCATGAAAGAAATAAAAGGTAATAGTTTTTCTTATCCAGGAGGATATTGCCTGTTTGGATACAGCTTTCCACAGGGCCCTGGGATGAAAGGAAACAAACAGCTGACTGGACTTCCTAATGTCTTTGGTCTTGTCCAGATAAAATCTTAGTTGCCTGTGGACATCAAGGGACTGGAGCACACACACACTGTCAGTTTGAGAAGGAAAAAGGTGGGCAAATGGATAGACTGGTTGAGGGACAGCTCACTGACCACCTTGGGCATGAAGGAGGAGTTGGTAAGAAGAATTACCCTGTCTAGATAGTGTAGGGTGGACAGGCCATGAGAGCCTGCAGTTCACAGACTCCCTAGCTGAAGTAAAAGCCACTAATAAGACAGTCTTCCATGTACTTATCTTTAAAGAGGCAGAAGCTGCTGCTTTAAAGGAGGCAGTGTTGAGTTTCTCCAACATGTAGTTCAAGTCCCATGGAGGGGGGATTCGTTTTCTAGGAGGTCTGTTGTGGAGAATCCCCTTAAGAAAAAGTTTCAACTTCAAATTGGACAGAAGGGGTGGGTCAATAGGTAGGGTAGGCTAAAACGGTAGATAAATGGACTTTCATTGAACAGTATGAAAGTTCTGATTTTAGGAGCTCACACACAGGCTAGGACTAGAGGGACATCCACTTGGAATGGGTCCACTTGCCTTTGAAGACACCAAGTGGAGAACCTTTTCCTCCGAAGAAAGGTGTCTGAAAGGGATCAGAAGTTTATCACCAACAGGGTTAGGCTGAGGGCATTCAGATGAGGATGAATGAGGGACCCCTTTTGTTGTGTGATCAGATCCACCTTGTGGGATAACTTGTGGTGATTGCCCCTGGCAAGAGATAGGAGATAGAAGGGGGAGCCAATGCTGCCTTGGCCAACAGGGTGTCACTAGCACGATTTTTGCTTTGCCCTTCTGGATTTTCAAAGGACCTTCTGAATGAGCGGAGAGGGGGGGGGAAGCATAAAGGAACAGTCTCTTCCAAGAGATTGAAAAGGCATCCAATTTCCAAGCTAGTGGAGAGTGGATTCTGGAGCAGAATAGCTGAAGTTGTCAGTTCGGAGGGGAGGCAAACAGATCTGTGGGGTGCCCCATTGGTGGACAATGTCTAAGACATCTCTGTGTAACATTCAATTATGATGCTCAGAGAATGATCTGCTGAGGGTACCTGCCGGGTGGTTGTCCTGAGATGGAATGTAGACAGACAGCAGTGTAATATTATACTGGGTGGCCAACTCCCATGTCTGTATTACTAGCCTGCACAATAAGTAGGATCTGGTCCCCCCCTACTTGTTGATGTACCACATCACAGTGGTATTGTCTGCGAAGATTTGTATGGGGCCTTCCTGTATTAGACAGAGGAAAGTCTTTAGGGCTAGAAAGAGAGCAGTCATTTCCCTCGCATTGATGTGCTTTCTCTGGAGCGAGGACTCCCACTGAGCCTGTACCTTGAAACCATTCATGGTGGCTCCCCACCTTAGATCTGAGGGCTTGTGTGTGCTTGAATTGCACTGCACTCACTGCAAGCATTCTTAACCTTGGAAGATCCTGACATTTGTGCAGGAAGTCTGGTTCAAAGCTGCAGAGAGCACCAAAGCCATACCTGGTTATTCATCCCATCATACATTCAGACCCCAAACTGTGGGCAGAAAAGCCAACGCAGGTGGAGTTTTAATATATATTCTCTCTCTCACACACACACACACACACACACACACACACACACACACACACACACACACACACACTCTCTCTTCCAGGCTGGTCAAACAGTGTGACACACAGGAGATGCTCCAAGTGCAGTTAACCGTTGATAAGACCCCATTTCAAATCATAGCTAGCTACAGGCCCCCAAATTTCACTCAAGATGCCCACGCCACCTATCTGGACCTTTTTGAATCCATCAAGAGTCATCTCTTTACCCTGATCCTGGGTGACTTTAGAATGCAAATGCCTAGAGATTCTCAGATTTTATCAATGCAAATGCCTTGGAACAGCTAGTCGATACCCCCACAACAGGTAATATCTTGAACTTGGTATTAACCAACATAAGTAACCACTGCAGCACCCCTACAGTATCAACCTCCCTGGTAAGATCAGACCATAAAGCAGTCACTTTCGAAGTCAGCATCTCCTCTGACCCCCCTTCTAGCTAGAGTCAAACAAAAAAACTTCTCCAAAGCTGATTACAACCTCAAGGGATGGTATAAACAGCTTCACAGCTCCCTACCCCTCTGTTGGAACTGGCAATGTCCAAATCTACACCAAAGACTAGACGAGCACTTGTATAGATGCATGGAATCAGGAATATCTGACAGGACAAAAACATCCTCCGCAAGGAACAGTAAACCTGTCTGGTGGACATCTGCAATACACTATATAACAAAAGGAAAAAAACTGCTGTCTAGGACCAAGAAGGAGCAGGTGCCCATTTGGAAGCAATCTCTCTCTAGCCTGAACAAGCAAATAAGAGTACTAGTGAAATCCTCTAAAGCCAACTTCAGAGTCCAAATTGGCCACATCTACTAAAGAGGATCATAAGGCCCTCTTCGCATATGTCCGCAATCTCAAAGGAAGCACCCAGATCTGCTCAGAACTAGTGGTCAAGGACACCACATACATAAACTATGTACGTATAAGCAAACCTACTGCACGATAGATCAAGCAAAAACTTCACCCCTCTGTCCTCCCCCCCCCCCCCGTCAGCAAATCAGGACATCCCCAGTACCTGCACCTCTCCCCCTTATCTCTAGGGAACAGGTCATCACTGCCCCCCCCTAAAAGGCAAAAAATACAGTCTCCAGTTGCATCCTACATGAATTCAGGCATGAACAGGCAGCGCCATTAGGCACCCTACTGAACCAAAGCCTGAGTACCGACTTTGTCCCAGCCAAATGGAGGATGGCTACGGTCATGCCTTTTACACAAAAGTAGTGTCTCCACCAATCCGGGCAATTATAGATCCATCAACCTAACTAGCCTGATCTGCAAGGCCATGGAATGGATTATCACGGACCTCATTAACAGTGACATTGGCAACCTCCAAACACTCGACCCCATACAGTTTTGGCTTTGTCAAAGGGAGGTCATGTCCCTTAAATCTGGTCGATTTCTTTGATACAGTAACCAAAGCCATGGACGAGGGGAAGACTGTGCACACCACCCACCTTGACCTGGCCAAAAAAAACACTATTCCCCACTCTGACGTAACAGATAAACTCTCTCAACTAGGCATCAATTCATATGTTATCACATGGGTAGTAAACTGGCTCACTGACAGAACCTACCTAATCAAAATAGGGGAAGCCACCTCAAGCAGTAGACCCGTAACGAGCGGCATACCCCAGGGATCGGTCTTTGTGCCTGTTATTCGGGATATACTTCTCTCAGGTGCAGGCCTAAACCAGTGGGCTATGGCTGACCATGTTTGCAGATGACTGCAATCTGGGCATGGTCATCAATTCCCCAAGTGATGTGGACATCCTCCAAGAGGGTCTCCCCCAAATGACTGGTGCTAGAAACATGGCCTCAAGCTGAATGCCAAAAAATGCATCATATCCCCTTTTGGGGAGAGTGAAGTCCCCACATATCACATTAATAACATGTCCTAAGCACGTAATCAGTTGTGAGGGATTTGGGCACCCAGGTTGATAGCAACCTGACATCTGACCACCATGTTCCTTCGTTGCATGGAAAGCTTTCTACATGGTCTACCTCATAAGAAAGGGTATCTTATCCTGGGACAAGGAGATCACAACATCTCTGTATTCTTCCCTTATAAAGCCAGTTATGGAGTACAACACCCCCTTTGGCATGTACCTTGGAAAGCACATGCAGCAGCTGGAAAGACCACAGAAGGTCCTCACCAGAAGAATCCATGGCCTCAAACATCTACCCTACAGAGATGGGCTAAAAGCCCTATCCCTCTACTCAGTTTCATACAGACTCCTCAGAGAGGACCTCTATCTGGCATACAAAGCAATCTCAGACCCGGCCTTGATGGGACTGCTGCATATCCGCAAGTCAAGCTCCACTCGAGTAACCTGCACATGCAACCTCAACCTGGTCTAGGACATCAGTAGGACTTGTTGGCAGGACAGATTTGTCCCACAGACTCGCCCCATCTGTGGAATAGGCTCCCTCTCCATGTCAAGCAGAGTACCTCATTATCCCTTTTCAAGCGCAACCTGGATAACTGGATGGGAAACAGAAAATACACCACTGGGATTCCACCTGTGTTCCGGCTGGACAGGGGCTTTGGGTGCTGACTTGTCTAAACATGGGCTAAACTCTTGGCTAGGCTTATAAAGGCCCCAGGGCCAATAGCCAAGTAATTTCCTATGATCCTATGACTTGGTGGGATGTAGGAGGAGGCCTGGATTCTGATTTGTTGGACCCAGCACCTCAACTCTTTCTTCAGGCAGGGTAGGAAAGGCACCTGAAAGTCAAGGAACGATTGCATTGGGACCAGACATTTTTCAAGTACCTTTGGAACTTCCTCATGTGCAACCTGGCAAGAGGCAACACAGGAAGGGTAGCTACCACGAGACCTAGCAGACGGAGGAATTGCCTGGCAGAGACGTGTCTGACAAGAAGCAACTCCTGGAAGAAACTGCTTATAGAGAGTTGATTTTTTCTTGAGGAAGACAAGCCTTCATCAGGTCTGTCCTTATTCTGCAGCCCAGGAAAATTTGGTCTTGTGATGGGGTGAGGGAGGATTTTGTCAGATTGATAGTGATGCCTAGACTGTGAAGGAGGGATGTAGTGAATGTCAGGCAAGTCCTGAGAAGACTTTCAACCTCCGCTGTAATGAAGAGAGTCCAGATAAGGATAAATTTGTATGCTTTTTGTTCTGCAACAGGCTACTGCTGGGGCTAGACACTTTGTGAAGACCTTTGGTGTAGACAAACCAAAGGGCAAGGCAGTAAATTGAAAATTCGAGGATGGCACAGCAAAACATAAATACCTCCTGTAGTGTAGGTGGATAGGGATATGGAGATATGCCTCCTTTCAGGTCCAAGGTGGCCATGAAAGCACTGGGAGGCAATACTGGAAGAAGGGTTTGAAGGGATAGCATGCAGGAGGAGGGTAACCTGCAGGAAGGGGTTTAGCCGGGACAGGTCCAGGACAGGCCTCTAAGGGCCTTCGTCCTTTGGGACCAGGAAGAGCCTGCAGTAAAACCCTTAACCCTCCTGGGCTGTGGGAAATCTTTCTATGGTTCCTTGTGAAAGCAGATCTTAGACGATCTGGGATAGGAGGTGGAGCTGGGTTTTTTTTTTTTTTTTTGGAGGGAAGGGTATTGCCTTGTGGTAGGGTTTTTTCCTGCCAGATCATAATGTACCTTTTTTCCACCATTGATAACAGCCAGTGGTCTGAAGTGATATGTTGCCAAAGGGGTAGACAGTGAGAGAGGCAGGTGGAGAGGGGTAGGTGATTTAGACAGTCATGCATTGCTCTATCTGGAAAGGGCTTCCAGGGGTGGATTGGAAAGAAGCAGCCCTGGGGGATGTAACTTTTCTAGACCCTTTCCTGTGTTTAGAGAAGGGAGGAGCAAGTGCTCTTGACAAAAGTGGGTTTAGCAGGGTAGTTCCGATACAACTTTGAAGCTGGAGAGACCAATAAATGTGTGAGGTCCTGAAGTTCCTTGCTTTTCTCCTGGAGGCTTTTGAAGAGTTCTGCAGACTGCTTGCCAAATAGGAATTTGTTGTCCTGGTGGGCATCTAACATTTTGTTTTGAAATCCTCAGGGAGGGGTTGTAGTCTAAGCCAGGAATATCTAAGCAGTACAGGGGCGGAGGCAAATGATCTGGTTGAAGCCTCAAGCAGCATCATAGGTGCATTTTATAGAATGTCTGGCAACTTGCGCTGCTAGGGAGGGCTTAGATGCAACCCTGGGGTTTGGTAGGAGAATCACGCAAGGAAGAGAGTAAAGAAGTTGCCTGGGAGACCAAGTCCAAGGCATATTTGTCCATGTGTCTGATAGTTAATGGCCCTAAAGGCCAGGGTGGAAGTAGAAATCATCTTCCCCAGTTTGTCCATGGCTCTGCTGTCCTTAGCCGATGGCAGGAGGGAGGAAGAGGGAATTTGCCTGGAATGCTTATCTGGAGCCACTGCAATGAAAGCAGGGTCTACCACAGGTGGCTTAATGACGTACTTGTGGTCATCAGGGACTTTGGAGAACCTGTCTGGCCTTTTAGGGGCTGGAGGCTGGGATTCAAGGCTCTTTGAGGTGGAATCAAATGCATCCAGGTAAGCTGGAATAACAGGAGTGATAGCTCAAAATATTTCTTCTGCACCTGTCATCTGAGTGGCATCCCACGAAGTACTCCCTCATTTTGGAGATAGTTTCCCCAAGGTTATATCTTCAGGTGGGGAGTCGCTTTCCAAAGAGTCCTCAATCCATGGAGCAGTACTCCAGGGAGAAGCTAGTTTGGAGGTGTAAGAGATTCATTAGAAAAGGATGAAGAGGGATCTTCCTCCGGAGTGTGAGTTGGGGGAATGGAGAAAGCTGAAGGTGGCCTTGGATGAAGGGTAGGCAGGGCCAGGGTAAGAGAGGCTCCGGGTCTGAGGGTCATGAAAGCCTGAACCAGGGACTGGGAAAAAGTTTGCCAGTCTGGCTGGTCTTCAGTAGTGGATAAGTGTTTTGTTTTTTTGTTTTCTCTTCAGAAGGATAGTCTTTAAGACTGTTGGAGGAGCAGGTCTAGGATCAGGCGCCTGGCCCACAGGAGAGGAGCCCTCCTTTGTAAATGAAAGCAGCCGTGTGTGGTAAAGCTGGGTTCCCCCTCGACATCAGCAGCAGCCGACGTCGCAGTATCCTCCGGAGGCATGCCAACTGGAAATTCTAGGGTAGCTTCCAATACAGTACTTGCCGAAACTGCCAGTTCGTCTGGCTGTCCCTCAGCCTCTAGACCAGTAGCTGGCGGGATGTTTGATGGAGGGGCAGAAGCAGTAGGCCTGGAAACTTTGGCCTTTTTACATGGCTTGACGGACGGTTCGGTTTCCATGCATAGAGCTAACTAAACATTTGAAACGCTGGTTTTCCACAAATTTCAGGGCTGGCAGACTACATAGGGTTTTAGGGACAAATGACTGAAACACTACAGGTCATATGGTCATGAGATTGGCCTAAACAAAACAAAGCTCATGGGAATCCTTGTGCAGTATCTGGCACCCACACTTACATTTCCCCTTCCTAGATGACATCGGCTAAAGGAAGGATCAACAGCAACCTAACCCTTAACCTCACACTCGGGGGGGGTAATGTGGTGACTGCCCTTGGACAAATGCAGGAGTAAGGGGAACCAGTGCTGTCTGGGTTAGTAGGGAGTCACCAACAAGATTTTCGGGTTGTTCTGTTGAATTTTTAGCAGGACCTTCTAAATGAGTGGGAAGGGGGAGAATGCATATAGATACTTCCCCTTCTATGAAACTGAGAAGGCATCTGTTGCCAGCGCCTTGGTTAGAGTGTCCTGGTACAAAAGCCAGGAAGTTGCCTGTTGATGGTGGAAACAGACAAGTCTATTTGAGGTATACCCCACCCGTGGACCAGATCCAGGAAGACATCTCTGTGCAGCATCCATTGGTGGTTGTTTGTGCTGGTTCTGCTCAAATAATCTACCTGTTTGTTGTGGAGAGAGGGAATGTAGGCTGGCTGTAGGGAGATTCCCTGTGAGGTAGCCAATTCCCATACCAGAAGGGCTAACCTGCAGAGCAGGTAAGACTTGGTCCCCTCCCTGTTTGTTGATATACCACAGTAGTCATATTGTCTTGTATACATCAGAAGTCACCTGAAGAATGAAAGGTAGAAATGCCTGGAGGACTAGAATTGCTCTCATCTCTCGGGCGTTGATGTGTTCTGATTTTAGGTGATTTGGTCCAAGGCCCTGCACCTGTCTGTTCGAGGGTGGCTCCCCATCTCAGGTCTGAGGTGTCTGTATGCATGACCTGAGTGGGTTGTGGTGGTTGGAGAGGGACGCCTGGGTTGTGTGCATGACCTAAGTGGGTTGTGGTGGTTGGAGAAGGAAGCCTGGGTTGCAATGTACCCGATACAACCACCATAGGATTTCCTTTTTTAGACAGGGCATAAGGGGTAACAATTTGCTCCAGAGGTTGGTTGTGCTGCTTCCAGATTGAGTGGAGGTGCCACTGCAGTTTCCTCACGTGTAGCCTTGCTAAAAAAAACATGGTTACTGTGGCTGCCAAGCAGCCCAGAAGCTTGAGGTACTGCCTTACAGTCAACTCCCTAGAGTGAAGTACCAGGAGGAGATGTTCTGTCAAGGAGCTCACTTTTGAGATGATAGGTATGCCTGCATGAGATTTGAGCATATTCTGCACCCTAGGAACACAATGTCCTAAGTTAGTTGAAGATGGGATTTTGGCAGATTTATCTGGAATCCCAGAGACTGCAGTAAGGTCACCACAAAGTGGATGCGCCCTTGTAGTATCTGTTGGCTGGGAGCCTGGATCAGCATGTTGCCAGGTAGGGGAATTTATGTATTCCCTTTGTCCTGCAGTGAGCCACCACAGGTGCTAAGCACTTGGCAAAGACTCTGGGTGCAGTGGAAAAACCAAAGAGCAAGGCAGAGAATTACCAGTGAGAAGAACCCATGAAGAATCTTAAGCACTTCCTGTGGGAGGGGCTGACTGGGATGGAGAGATAAAGAATAGTCGTGTAAAATCTTAACATAACCATAGATGTCCTTCTCTTCCATGTTGCAGTATTCATACTGTGGAATTTCCCACCTCAGGCAACCAGACGTCGGCTCCTATACAAAATCTTAAGCCTGGCTGCTGTAGGTGAGTGAGATGTCACATGCATGGCCATAAACCAGGGACCATAAATGTAATGCCTGCATGCACAGATCTCAGAACTTGAAGCCCATGAAAAGGTGCACAGAAGAACAAGTTGAGAATCAGGAGCAAATGTTCCTGAAGGGCTGTACAGATTAGGCTGTAGGGAATGGTGACAGAGTTCAAAGACCAACCAACCAGTAGAGATATAGGGTGGGAAGGAATACTGCAGCATGGAAAAGGACATCTATGGTTATGGTAAGATTTTACACAACTATTCTATGTCCCGCTATTCCTATGTTGCAGTGTTCATACTGTGGGAGAGTACCACAGCTAGTAGTAGTGAAGGGAAGGGGCAGAGGGTAGAGGACTCCAAGAATCCCTGCAGGACTGTCCTGGCAAATCCTGCTCTGGCCCTAGAGACCTGGTCTAGCTTGTATGTTTAGTGAAAGTGTGAACTGTAGACCAGGTAGCTGCTCCCATGATGGAGGTTGTGTCCAGTCTATCAGAAAGGCCTTGGAGGTAGCCATGCCTCTAGTGGAATAAGCCCAAACTCTTTGAGGCAATGGTTTGCCATGATGTGAGCAGCAGAAGAGAATAGCTTCCTTGATCCAGCAGGAAATAATTTGGAGACAGTCTTACCCAGAGCCCTGGGGTGGAAGGAGATGAAGAGTTGGCCAGATTTTCTGAAGAACTTAGTTTTGTCCAAGTAGAATCTCAGTTGTCTGTGCAAGTCTAGGGAATGAAGGATCCTCTCTGCAGTATTAGCTGGAGAGGGGAAGAAGGTAGGTAGGTGAATGAACTGATTTAAGGATAGCTAGTTCACCCCTTTGGGCATGAAGGAAAGGTTTGTGCGCAAGGTCACCCTGTCAACGTGGAAGGTGGTGTATGGAGGACAGGCCAGTGTTTGAAAGAGATCAGAAGTTGATCACCCAAAGAGTTAGGTGCAGCAAAAAACAGCTGGAGGTGAATGAGAGATCCCTTTTGTTGGGTTAGTATGTCCACCTTGTGGGGTAACTTGTGGTGACTGCCCTTGGCTAGGGAATGAAGAAGGGAGAATCAGTGCTGCCTTGGTCAATAGGGAGTCACCAGCAAGATTTTTGGTTGTTCCTTCTTCCTTTTCAGAAGGACGTTTTGTATTAGAGGGAAGGGAGGAAAGATGTACAGGAACATTTCCATTCATGGAAAGCTGAAGGTATTCACTCTGCAGGCGAGTGGAGTGTGACCCTTGGTGCAGTGTTTGTTTAGTTGTCTGTTCTGGGGGAGGTGTGCCGCACTGGTGGACGATGTCTAGGAAGATATCCCTGTGCAACATCCATTCATGTTGTAGAGAGGATGTACTGCTGAGCAAGTCCACTTGCTTGTTTTCCTGAGAGGGGATGTAGGAGGCCTGCAGGAAAAGGTTGTGGTTGGCTGCCAGATCCCAGATTTGTAGGGTTGTCCAGCATAACTGGTATGCCTTTATCCCTCCTTGTTTGCTGAGGTACCACATGACAGTTGTGTTGTCTGTCACAATGTGGAGTAGCTCTGGTTGCGAGATGGGAAGGAAAGCTTTTAGAGCCAGCAAGACAGCAGTCATTTCTCTGACACGTTTTGCTTTTGCAGGGCAGGGATCCAACAACACTACTGTACCCTGAAGTCCTGTAACGTTGCCCCCCACCCTAGGTCTGATGCATCTGTGTGCATGGATTGAGTGGTGGGGGGTGCAGAGGAATGCTCTGGTTCTGTGAAATTTGCTGAATCCACCACTTTAGCTCTTTTGTTAAGCAGGGCAGAAGGGGAATAAGTTTGTCTAGCGGATGTTGGCTCAGACCACACATTCTTTAGGTACCATTGGAATTTTCTCATGTGCATCCTTGCTAATGGGAGCATGAGAATAGTGGCCACCATGAGACCTAAAACTTGCAGAAACTGTCTTGCAGATAGAGGAGATTTTGAAAGTATGCTATGAAAATGGGTGGAGGGACTGCACATTCTCCGGTGGGAGAAAGGATCTCATCAGGTCTGTTCTGATCCTCCAGCC
Source organism: Protopterus annectens (assembly GCF_019279795.1). Lineage (NCBI taxonomy): Eukaryota > Metazoa > Chordata > Ceratodontiformes > Protopteridae > Protopterus > Protopterus annectens. The sequence goes on from NC_056744.1 coordinate 350,971,735, forward strand.
TAGGAAAACTTTGTCCTGTTGAGGAAAGAGAGGATTTCTGAAGGTTTAGGGTGAATCCCAAGCTGTGAAGGAGAGACATGGTGAACCTGAGATGGGTTTTTGTAGGGTTGACTCTGACTCTGCCAGAATGAGAATGTCGTCCAGGTAAGGGTAGATTTGTACTTCCTTGGTTCTGCAATAGGCAAATGGCTGGGGCCAAGCATTTTATAAAAACTCTGGGAGCCGTAGACAAGCCAATGGGCAAGTCTGCAAACTGAAAGCGTGAAGAGTAGCCAGTGAAGCGTAGAAACTTCCTGTGGAAGGGCCTGACAGGAATGTGCAGGTAAGTATCCTTTAGGTCTAGAGTGACCATGAAGGCTTGGGAGGGGATGAGGGGTAGGAGAGTTTGAAGGGAGAGCATCCTGAAGGAGGAAATTTTAGGAACAGGTTTAGATAGGACAAGTCCAGGAATGGTCTCAAAGGGCCATCCTTTTCTGGAACTAAGAAAAGATGGGAATAGAAGCCTTGTCCTTTCTGTCCTGAGGGAACTTGCTCTATAGTTCCTAGAGTCAGGAGTTCTTTCAAAATGAGAAGGAATAGATTAAGCTGATTTTTTGGTGGGAAAGCAATCCTTTTGGTTTTTCCTTGAAGGAAAGAACTCGAAGATCTGAGGTGGTTTTCCAGAAGGGAAGGCAGTGGGTAAGGTGGGTGGACAGAGGCAGTTGAGCAGGAAGATAATAATGCTGAAGAGGGACTGGTTATTCGGACTGTGCATTTTCCAAGGAGGGACAGGCTTTACAGGGGCCAGCAACTGATTTAGAGAGTGGCTTGCTGTGTTCTGCATTTCTGAGGAATCCCATTTAAATTGCTCCTTTATCCTATTAATTGCATCACTGAAGGTCATATCTTCCACTGGAGAATCAGGGCCCAGTGATTCTTCCTCTGGGAGCCGTATCCAAAGGGTGAAGAGAGTTGGCAGTTGTAGGAAAGAGATTTCTCAGAGGAATCTGAAAGGGCCTCCTCTTCCTTGGGAACCTGATCTGTAAGGCAGGGGCCTAGGGCTTAGGAGAGGTGGAAGCAGAAAGTAGGAGTAGGCCTCAGTGCCATGAAGGCACCAAAAAGACTCTGGCTGAAAGCCTGCCAATCAGGCATGCTTTTCTGAAGAGGGGGAGATGTCTTCTCTTTTCTGTTCTTTTTAGAGAGGCAGTGGATGTTGGCCTGGAAACCACAGACTACAAGGGGTCGGAAGGCTCGGACGACTCCCCATGAAATGTTGGTTCCTCCCCAGGTGCCGGCTAGTAGCACCAGAATAGCCTCAGTGGATGCGCTCTCGCCTGTGGATGGTGCTGTATCCTTAAAGGTACCAGCGACCTCCGAAGTGGCAGATCCAGAACCCGCTCCTGAAACCAGGCCTATGTTGGCCACAGGCTGGGAGTCTGCCAAAAGAGGCTCAGCAATAGTCGAAAGGCCGTAAGGTCCTGGCCTTCTTTTTTGGCAGTTCAACGGGGCTGTCTGAGGAGACCTCCATCCTAAGCGTGAGAAGTTTCAGACGTTGATTCTCGAGGTATACATTTAAACCATGCAACCAACTACACAAAGTTTTCAGTACAAATGCCTGGCAAACAGGGCAGGCCTTATGGTCGTGAGATTATCCCAAACAGAAAAAGCACTTACTGTGGGTGTCCTTGCGAGGGATCTGGTTTCCACACTGACACTTCCCCTTTCTGGATGATATTAACAAACAATAATCAAAGTTAGGACTGAAAAAAGGTTCCCCATCGGGGTACTTATCTGAATAACGAATACAATGTCAGCGGTAACAGAACACCTGGTGTACGACTGGTGGCTGAAAAGTTCTGAGGGCTGGTGTGTGCCAACGTCACCTTTATGGCCCATGAAATCTCTTCCACGTTTGAAGCAACACAAAGGGACTGAAAGCTTTTGGGTATTGGCCGTACGTACGCAAGACTGAATGGATAAACCCATATGCAGAATACTACAACATGGGCATAGATTAGAAGGACATCTGCAAGCTCTAGCATCACAAATAGTTGGATGTATCAAGCAAATGTGCTAGTAAATAATGACCCAAATTACTGTTCAGTGACCACATTTCTCAAGCACTAACAGGCATGTAAGAAGGGTTGGTGACAGCTAGTATCCTGGATGGACTCGGGGGTCCCCACTATCTACAGGCAGACACCAACTTTGTCTTCTCTTGTAGAAGTCAAAAGAATAAACTGCACTGACAATGAACTACAGAAAGTTTAAGCTTTCTGGAATGGGCAAGCTCATTAAAGCCAGCAAGTGAAACTACAGATGATGGAATCAGTCAGGCTTTGGACATTTGTGCTGGTTCTGCTTCTAGCAGGAAAAGGATGGCATTTGCCCTTATCCTGTCTGACAAATGCACACTTGCTCAAGTGTGATACTACTATGAATTCTGGTGCATGTATTTGCTGTGCAAAGTATTTTTCTTCTTTTATTTGGAAAATTTAACTACAGACTGTACTTCATGAATATTACTGATCTCTTACAATACGGTTCTGTTGAGGTCAAATGTAATACTGTAGCACTAAATCTTCCTGCCAACAAAATAAGCCAAGTGACAAAGCTAAAATAGAATCTTTTATTACTATAAATATAGTATGCTGTTTGCTACAGTTTTTTTTTTAAAGGAATTATTTATTTTTTTTTTTGCTCCTGAAGGAAGCCCACTGGCCACACGAATAGCTAGGTGCACCTCTGGTTTGCCATAAAGTGTAGATGCCATGTCAGTGATATGTGCTCCACAGAAAAAAACAGTAGCTCCCAGCAGTAAACTTGAGCACAAAGTAAAGCACAGATTAGGCTAGTAAAACATGTCAACAGCATGGTAAAAAAGTTTTAAGGCAAGTCAAGGTTCACACCAGTTTTGACCTACAAGATCTGAACAGATAAGAAACAGTACTTATCTCTTGCTTACAGATGAAGTGGTATCAAAACAAAATGAAAAGTCCTTTTCGGGGCTAGATGCAAACTATGGATTCCAGAAGAAAGTTAGAAAAACACTGAAGTACAAATTTTTTCAATATGCATTTTTCCTACTGGTCCTGTAGACCACAGAGCCTTCCTTAATCTGATTCCCTAATATGAAGGATTCACCCAGATCCATCATGAAAACAGACGTCGATGGGGGGTAGGGGTGTTATTCACATACCCATGACAGCTGCTTGTGAAACCAGCTGGTAATCCACTATTTGGAGGGACATGCGACTCACATCACCACAATAGCTACAATGTTTTACTCTAAGTGCATGCGTCTATGCACTTGTTCAATGAAGAGCACTGCAAGTCTGCAGCTTGGTACACTGTACCCCCCCCAGTCATGTGCTCACCTCTATCCTATGAAGGAAAGATCTTGACCAGCTCTGCCCCACTCCACCTAGGATGGATCTGCACATCCCCCTGCCAGTTCACTTAAGCACCCAAGCTGCTAACTGAATTCTGTTCACCTAGGCCATAGTCGGGGCTTTATCCCTCTGTACTACTAGAGTTGGCCTAACTTCATACACTTAATATTCCAGTGTGAAGGTACAGATATAGCCTGGTGGTGCTGAAGGGCACATCTTTTGGGGCTGTATCAAGACAAGAAACCATAACCACACATCCATACTGGTAAGAACCTGTTTCCTCAGACTACAGAGCATTTTTCTCAAAGTGGTCTTTCATAATGCTGTCTCAAGTTTCTCCTCGAGAAAGAACCTCAGCTGCACTATACTGAGCCACACACCTACACACTCGTGGCCCTTAGATAAAGCACCATAACAATCAAGATGACAGGTTGCTATGCAGCAGCTCAAGCTGAAAGCCACTGGCATGGACTCCATAAGGTCCTCAGACTTTTTCAGTGCCTCACAGACAAGGACAGATGAATTAAATTGTTTAAAGTTAAGTCTTACCACCAGGGCTGAGAAGTACTCCCCCTACATCTGTCCAAGCATGAGAAGTACTCCCCCTACATCTGTCCAAGCATGAGAAGTACTCCCCCTACATCTGTCCAAGCATGAGAAGTACTCCCCCTACATCTGTCCAAGCATGGGAAGTACTCCTACATCTGTCCAAGCATGAGAAGTACTCCCTCTACATCTGTCCAAGCATGAGAAATACTCCCCCTACATCTGTCCAAGCATGAGAAGTACTCCCCCTACATTATGTCCAAGCATGAAGTCTCCTTGGCAGGAAGGCATAGTGCTGCAACCTCAGTGACATGTGCTGTGTGACATCTTCAGTTCAGAAGTCAGCATGAGGAGGCTTAAAAATGAAGTCTACCCACAGAAGTAAAATCTTGCAAAGGTCCCCTCATTGGAGACCAACACTGCTGCAGTACTACTGATCACTGGGGCAATTCCCCGAGGGCTGAACACTGCTGCAGTACTACTGATCACTGGAGTGATTCCCCCAGGGCTGGAACACTGCTGCAGTACTAATCAATGGGGCAATTCCAGAGTGCTGAACACTGCTGCAGTACTAATCACTGGGGTGATTCCCTGGGGGCTGAACACTGCTGCAATACTACTGATCACTGGGGGGTGATTCCCCAAGGGCTGAATACTGCTGCACTACAACTTATTACTGGGGCAAGTCCTGGACAACTGGCTGAAGTGTAGTGCAACAAGTCTTGCAGTACGGCAGCAGCACACCCGGCCTTTGCCTTGGAAGCAACATCTAGTCTGCAGTGTTCAGCGACAGCTGTAAGAAAAGAACAGGTGGCAGCTTCAAAAGCAGACTGACCACTTTGCCTACAGAAAGCTACAGTGGTCGCTGCACCACTAATGTTAAGTGCTCACTCTCCCCTTTAGCCTTCTTCCATGACGAGTAAAAGAAAGCAATGCAATGGGCCAATTAGAAATTTGGACACGGACTTTCCCCTTTTTCTGGCTGCAAAGGACATAAAACCACTGATCTAAAGCTCTGATGCTTTATCTTAGGAAAGCCATCTTTGCATTCGGACAAAGAACTTGACCACCACTTCTAGCACAAGAGGGACTGGTTCTATGGAACACTAGCAAGGGTTTTTTTTTCACAAAAGTGCCTTTAGCTCAGAAATCCTTCTACCTGTGGTGATAACAGGTCATCATGCTCAGAAGTCATACAGCTGAAACATTTGATGTCCTTAAGGGGTCATTTGCATATATCCCCATATGCCTCTATTACAGGAGGTTTGAAAACTCTAGTTTGGCTAGGCTTTTCTTGCAGTTTTTACTAATTAGTTTCCCAGGGAAACCGAAACAGAAGAGTAAAAAGGAAGGTGAAGGTTTTCCAATACAAATGTCCTACAAAGAAGCAATTAGCTTTCTTTGGGGGTGGGGGTGGGGGATCTCAAATCCAGGATTTCTTCAAAGATTTGTTTAACAAGCTGCAGAAACTCAGAAGACTCAACAGGAATGTAGATCAAATAGCAGAGATGTACCTTCACAAAGGCATATATCAGGCCTCACTTGAACAGGTCAGCTACGTGCTGTAAAATCAGACACTGAAACCGAGACAGGGCCTTCAGTGTTTGACAGTAGAGAGAATTTTTCTACCTGGCTGGGTAACACTTCAGTGTAGCAGGCACAATAACACCAATATGTCAAGTAATTGAAAGTGACTAGTAAAGTGAATGTGGGAAAGAAGCAACTAAAGAACTTTTAAGGCATCATTGACATTTGCTCTGCTAAATGCCTGTGTACAGGTCCTCTGTTACTGCTTTGTAAAGTTTCAGCAATAGAAATAAACACTGATCTAAGTGGGAAGACTACCATCCCCGTTACCAGCAGAACTACTGCAGAATGAGTTATAAGAACTTGGCATCTGAAGCTTTCGCATCTGAAGCTTTCCCAGGCTACTAACTCCCCCTCCCCATAATGTATCACCTGTAGATGCTCCTCCCCAGATCCCTATTACACCACAGCATACAGCACCCGCCCCCCACAAACACACCTTCATGTGGTAAAATGTAATGAATTTGTGAATGTGGTATTTTTTTTTCAAGTCATATCTACTAACACAACTCCCAATACCCTTTTGACGTTCCAGTGCTCTCCTTTTTAACTGAGCAGATTTCATCTCCTTTGCAGCATCTTTTTACCTTTAACCAAAGTTGCAGTTTCCTGCAATTGCTATTCTTATAACCCATTTGTTTTTTTCCCCCTCTTTTTTACAAGAAAACCTTTGCTGTGTTACTGTGTGTGGCTGGGAGTGTCTTGCTATGACGGCGCACAAGCAAAGTGTGAATGTGTAACCCTCACACCATTAAGCAAAAATAAGAAGTTATGTACCTACCATAACGTTCCATGTTAGTTGTCTTCTCTCGCCTTCTTTCTTGCTTGATGGGTTCGGAGCCAATCCTCGGCTCCGACTCGGCACTTGCTTTAGCTCGAGAACTCCTTTTACCAGCTCGAGGCAGCCCCATATCCCATGATGCAAGGCAGTAAGTACCCAGATCTCGTTTGTTGACAAAGGGCAATAACACCAAGCATAAAATACCTCCCAAAGGAAGAAGAAACTTACAGATGGAAAAAGGGCCAGGTCTGAATGGTCTTTAGCATAATAGTTTCTTATACAAGGTCTGTCCAGGCCAGGGGGAAGGAGGGAGGGTCGCAAGAAAGAAGGCGAGCGAAGACAACTAACATGGAACGTTATGGTAGGTACATAACTTCTTAATGTTAAGTTGTCAATCTCGCCTTCATTCTTGCTTGATGGGACCGCGTCCCTAGCACCTCTATCCTGGGTGGCTCAATGGAACAAACTCTTGAGGACTGTAGAGCCAAAACTTGCTCTGTCCCTGGAGGCCAAGTCCAATTTGTAATGGGAAACAAAAGTGTGAGGAGTGGCCCAAGTGGCCGCTGCACAAATAGTGTCCAAAGGCAGTCTAGCTTGAAAGGCTGTAGAAGTAGCTAAACTCCTAGTTGAATGTGCTTTAGGTTTTGAGCACAGCTGTTTTCCCCTGATCGTATAAATTTCAGTGATGACCGAAGAAAGCCATCTGGACAAAGTCACTTTAGAAACAGGAAGGCCTTTTTTGTTATCCGCATAGGAAACAAAAAGTTGATCAGATTTTCTAAATTTTTTTGTGGGGTGCAAATAATATCTAAGCTGACGGTGGACGTCAAGATAATGTAGCTTTTGTTCTGCTCTATCTGAATAGTTAGGAAAAATACAGGAGATCAATGGATTGATTCAGATTGTTTTTGAAGCGACCTTAGGTAAAAAGGATGGATTAGTTCTCAAAGATACTCTGTCTTTGTGAAAAATCAAATAGGGGTCGAACCGAAGAGCATGAAGTTCAGACACCCTCCTGGCAGATGTAATAGCCACTAGGAATAACGTTTTCCAAGAAAGATATTTTAGGGAACAAGAAACAGCTGGCTCAAGGGGAAGAATCAAGGATGTCAGCACTAAATTTAGATCCCACTGAGGAGGAGGATTCCTGATTGGAGGCTTTAGTAGGAAAATTCCTTTCAAAAAGGCCCTGCAGAGCCTATGGGACATAATATTATGATCTGCTATCCCGACATGAAAATTAGAAATAGCAGCCAACTGAACTCTGACTGTGGAAGAAGAGGAGCCTGCATGAAAAATCTCTGCTACGAAGTCCAGAACTGCCTGAACAGGGGCAGTAAAAGGATCAATATTTTGGGCCTTAGCCCAATAAGAGAAACGTTTCCATTTGCTTGTGTAAATCCTCCTGGTAGAGGATTTTAGTGAAGTTACTATGATGTCTCTAACTGGGTTAGAGATCAAAGGAAGCCTGGCTAAGGAAGGAAGTGGAGCAACCATGCTGTGAGGTTGAGAGAAGGGATTGACCGGTGCAGCTGACCGGATTGGTGAATCAGTAGATCTGGCACTGGGTCCAGATGCCACGGCTGCACCAAAAGGTGATGATGGAGGAACGGGAACCAAACTTGTCGAGGCCAGTAAGGGGCAATGAGAATCAATTTGGCTCTCAAACGGTAGCTTTCTGGATCACCTGAGGGATCAGAGGAAATGGAGGGAAGGCATAAAGAAGTCCCTGGGGCCAATCCTGGGTCAGAGCGTCTCTGGGGGGATGGCCTGATAGAGGGAAGAGGCTGAAGAAGTCTGGACATTTGCTGTTTTGGGGAGTAGCAAAAGATCGCAACATGGGCGACCCCATTCCAGAAAAATCTCTTCCGCTACGGATTGCTTGAGAGACCACTCGTGAGGCATGAGAATAGCTCTGCTCAATCGGTCCGCTATAATGTTGGTTTTCCCAGGGATATGCGTTGCTACCAGAAACCGATGAGAGGAGATCGCCCATTGCCAAAGTCTGAGCGCTTCTCGACACAAGGGGTAGGACTTGGTTCCGCCCTGTTTGTTGATATACCACACTACAGACATGTTGTCTGTGTGGACTGCAATTGTCCCTACGGGAAGAAAGTCGTTGAGGGCTTGCAACGTTAAAAGCACTGCTCTCATCTCCAGGACATTTATGTGCAGATGGTACTCGAGCGGTTGCCACGCCCCATGAACCATCCTGCCCTGATAATGACCCCCACCCGATCAGGGAGGCATCCGTGGTGACAGTGGCTATCGGGGACGGAGGTACAAAGCACCTGCCTTGGTGAACCTGAGACGATGTGATCCACCAAGCAAGATGTTCTTTGCATGTTTGTGTCACCAGAATCTGGTGACGCATTGGGAGTTGCTGGTATGACCACTGTGTGAACAGCATCCACTGAAGGAGGCGCATGTAGAATCGAGCCAGGGGAAGAAGAGTAATGGCCGCAGCCATGAGACCTAATACCTTTAGAACCATTCTGGCCTGTACTTTCTTGCTGGCCAGAATGATCCTGACATGAGTCTGAATGTCTGAAACTCTTTGTTCTGTAAGGGTAGCTGACATCCGAACAGTGTTTAAGTTTGCGCCTATGAAGGTAATAGACTGGCAGGGCGATAAGGATGACTTTTCGAAGTTGACTGAGATGCCCAAATGAGAACAAAGGTCTATTGTGTAATCCCTGGCTTGTATAAGCTGATGCTTGGTGGTGGCTGACAGGAGCCAGTCGTCGAGATACGGAAACACCTGGAATCCTTGACGTCTCAGGTGAGCCGTGACCACTGCCATGCATTTGGTGAACACTCTGGGGGCTGTAGTGAGACCAAAGGGCACGGCTCTGAACTGGAAATGACTGGACCCCAGCCGAAAGCGGAGAAATCTCCTGGAGCGTCTGTGAATTTTGATGTGATAGTACGCATCCTGAAGATCTATTGAGCACATCCAGTTGTCCTTCTGTAAGAAGGGCAGAATTGACTGAAGAGTGACCATTCGGAATCTTGTCTTCCTGACAGACTTGTTGAGTCTGCTGAGATCCAATATTGGTCTCCAGTCTCCCGTCTTTTGGGGACCAAAAGAACCTTGAGTAGATTCCGGCTCTGAATGGTCTATTGTAACTGGCTGAATGGCTCTTTTTGCAGTAGTTTTGCGATTTCTAACTCTGCAATGTCCCTTAGACCGGGTGGTACATCTGGAAGGGAACTTGAGGGAAGGGACTTTCCTCGAAAGGAATTATGTAACCCTTGGATATGATCGACTGTACCCATCTGTCTTGAGTGAGGGAATGCCAGGCTTCTGGGTACAGTGATAATCTTCCCGACTGCCTCCAAGGAGGGACAGCCGGGCAACACCTCAGGGATGCTGAAAGGGCTTATCAGAGAGAGGCTCCCTGTTTCCCTGGTTCTTGGACCCCTCTGCCTCTAGAGCGGCGTCTGTTGTTGTTACCCCTCTGCCTCTAGGGGTAAACTGACCACGTGTATCCGGCGTGACTCCTTGGGATTTCTGGAACCACATCTTCCCACCCTTCTGTCCTTTGGGATAAGGCCTAGAAGGGTGGAAAACGGACTCCAACAGCAGAAAGAGTCTTGCCGTCCTGCTCACACCTGGTCAAGGTCTCCTTCACCTGAGGGCCAAACAAAGCTGACCCATCAAAGGGAGAATTTGTGAAGGACGCCTTAAAGGGATCCGCAAAATCACATAGCCGCATCCAGGCTTGGCGTCTAAGAGCCACACCTGTGCCTGCGGCTCTACTCGCTCCATCCGCAGCATAAGATATTAGCCGCATGGAGGAGTTAGCAATGGAATTGAGGGTTCCTAGCTGCGAAGCAATCTTTTCTTGAGCCCCTGCAGCTGTAGGATCCTGAACTACTTCTCCAAGCTCCTTCAGGATATCTCTCTGGAGTCTGGTGAAGTGACAAAGATAATTCAGCGAACGCATAGCAAAGGTCGCTGAGGAAAACATCCACTTGCCGTACCTATCCATGGTCCTAGAGTCCTTATTAGGAGGATGGACGGGCACGGAAGGATCTGCAAGTTCCTTTTTGGTGGCCGCAGCCACCACCATGGCATCAGCGGGGACACCCTTGGTTAGGAATTGTTTGTCACTAGGGGCAGTGATAAATTTAGAAGGCCTCCTAGGGACTGGCTCTACAGAGTCAGGAGCTGTCCACGCCTTTCGTGCAATAACCTGCATAAGGGGTCGAAGGCGGAGACACCCAGGAGGTGGAGGGCCGAGATCCAAACGCCTCTAGGTATACTGACTCATCCTCAGAGGGATTGTTGGTGGGCCAGTTTCCCTCTGTTTGAGAAGTTCTAGGATGTCTGAAAAGGAGACATCCTCAGAGGGGATCTAGGGATCCCTCTGACTCATCAAAGTCAGTATCCAAGTGACAGACTCGGGAGTCTACATGCTTCCTCTTACAAGTCCTCTTCCTAGGAGGATCTCCCGAAACATCAGGAGAATCCTCGGGAGAGGGGGAAATTCCCAATGGGGAAACCTGAGGCGGAGGATCTCTGGGTCCTGTAGCAAGAGAAGTGGCAGAGATGTCAACAGGTACCATAGAGGGAGGAGCTACGGGAAGAGACTGCTGACTGATACCAGTGGCCAGTACACTCTTCATCACCTCGAATGCTCCCCTCCCAGGCAGGTCCGAGAGAACCCGCTCCGAAGAGCTAGGAACTCCAGGAACCGCCGAAAGGGAAGTCTCCGAGGCAGATGTTGGAGCCGAGCTCACCAAGGCCGAGGCTCCAAGGGGAAGAGCGGGCTCGGACAAGGGTCCGATGCCACTCACCCCTCGGAGGAGACCATGGAAGCCCGACCACGAATCCCTCTAAGGAAGAGGAGGTAAGAGTAGGGGCTGAAGGAACAGAAGGGGTATCCGTCCTCCAGCCGTAGCAGTAACCATGCCCGAAGACTCCAACTCCAAGCTCTGGGGTAGAGTTGAAGGAGGAACTGTAACGGGGTGTGGACCAACAGTCGTCTGCTGAGACGGACTGTGTAGCATTTGGGCCAGTACCTGTGACTTGAGTAATCTACTGACCACTCTCTCTAGGTCATGATCTGACAACCTGGATGACCTTGAAGATCGGCTCCGATGGCTCCGTTCCGATAGAAGAGGCGGCGGAGCCGAAAGTATCGGCCCCAAGGAAGGAGACCTCGACCTCTTCCTGGAATGGGCCACCGGACCCGATACTACAGATCCTGTCGGCACCGACTTCTCGGAGCCGACAGAACGTCTCGATGTATCGGCTCCAGCCGGAGCCGATACAGCTACCAAAGTAACGGTGTCGGAGCCGATCGGAGCCGACACCGATGCCTGTGCCACATGGGTGTCGGAGCCGATCGGAGCCGACATCGGTGGTCAAAACAGATTCGGCACCGATAGCCATCGGCGTTGAACGCATTGTGGATCCAGATTCGGCCCCAGCCGGAGCCGATCGCGACTCAATAGGAGTCGGAGCCGAGGCCGCAGGCTTAGAAACAGAAGCCTGGGCCTTGGCAGTTTTAGTTGATTTTTGTGGAGCCGACTTAGCCGGAGAGCCCTCCGGCTTAAGAAGACCCCTGAGAATCAACTTGTTACGTCTCTCCTGCAGGACTCTCTGGCTGAAGGAGTGACAAATAGCACAGGAGTCCTGCAGGTGAAGAGGGCCCAAACAATACAGGCAAGAAGTGTGACCGTCTGTCAGAGACATCTTCTGACAGCACGAGTCACACTTCTTAAAACCTGAAACCTTCTCCTTAGACATGGTGCCGACAAAACACACACAGACACACCAGTCAAATTAAATTAAACAAAATACCAAGAGGTATTTTATAAAAACACCAACACACACACCCTAACAGGGGGGGGATGGGATAGGGAAAATTGACTAACAAAAAATTAAAAGAGACAGGGATTTCTGTCAGAAAAAGGGTAGAAATAAATTTAAACTATCAAAAAATTAGTTTTAAACTAAAAGGGGCTTGAAATATCACAAATGTGAACTACTTACCAGGAGCTGGTAAAGAGAAGACCTCCCAAGCGAAGCGGCAAACGAGATCTGGGTACTTACTGCCTTGCATCATGGGATATGGGGCTGCCTCGAGCTGGTAAAAGGAGTTCTCGAGCTAAAGCAAGTGCCGAGTCGGAGCCGAGGATCGGCTCCGAACCCATCAAGCAAGAATGAAGGCGAGATTGACAACTTAACATCGGTGCTTAATTTAAGAGCAACACCACATCATTTTAGTTATTTTATTTTACATTTACTGGGAAAGTCCAACGGAGGCCCTGGGAGAAAAGCTCCAGCATTGCAACAATTACATAAGTAAATACACATACTTGTATTATTTTATACAAGGGTAAAAAAACATACAAAGCAGAAAATCACATCATTTATAGCAACTCGTAAAATAACTGGATAGAAGTTGACTGAGTTTTATACGGGGTTGTTCAGAGGCATATATAACTGCGTCTGACATGCATAGACACATTCATTACTGTAGAATGTTAACTATTAGCTATAAATGTTTATTTACAATTAAAGGCAGGAGTTACAGGGCACAAATTTTATGTCGGTTATGTTAGAATCGAGGGGGGTGAACATGTAGTAAATCAGAGGTGAGACAGGTGGAAGGGAACATGAGACTGAATGACAGAGAGGAGTTTTGATAACTGGTTATTTAGAAATAAAAGGACAGCTAGGCAGTAGATTTGTAGAAGGATGGTAAGAAGGCTGAACAAGTAACAACGGGATATATGTATGATAGTTGCTTTGGGGGGGGGGGGGGTTGGGATCAATAGCTATTCTTTGTTAGCCTGGAGTTTCATAAGAGCAAAGCCAGGAGTCTGATTAATATTGTTTTGAGTTGATTTTTAAATTGAGTTAAGTTGTTAGTGTTTCTAATAGAGTGAGGAAGTGTATTCCAGACTTTTGCAACATAACTTGAATACAGAGTAACCCCAGCACTGTTAGTGGATTTGGTAACTTGTAATAAAGATTTGTTGATCAAAGTACAAGTTTGTTAAAATACGGATGAATTGCACTTCTGAGAGCAGTGATTTTACCTTAGTGATTGAATAGTTGTAATTCAGGAGATGTGGGAGTTCTAACCAGATAGTTTTATTAGGAGGAGACAATGGTGTCTCCTACGTGAAGAGTCTGTGGTGAATTTTGCTATTTTATTGTAAAGCATGTTTCTAGTTTGTCTGGGTCTGTCTTTTTCAGGATGGTAAGAATCGGAGGGGCATAGAGGAGAGTTGATCAGAGATTTGTTCTGCCTATGACTAGTCTAGAACTGTCCGTTAGGAATTTAATTCCCTGTAGAGCTCCCATCCACATCATGCAAGTCTGAAATCCATCAAGGATTTATACCAATTGAAACCTGTGTGCTGAGAGACATCCTTACAAGACTATCTGCAAATATATAGAGCTAAGTATATTTTTCTGTATTATTCTGTATTATAGAGCTAAACTGTTGCTTAGATATCTGTTGTCTTACTGTTCTGCAAATATACAGAAATCAGTATATATTTTTAGGGTTTTATAATTTACACTGTTGAAACGGTCTTCCCCACCACCCCCTTCCTGTTCTTGGTTGTAGTTTAAATTTGATGGCTTTTGCAGTGCCCGCCCCACTGTAGATTTGATCTGGGACACTCCCCCAGTCCCATCTCTTTACCACATTCTACCTAATAAACCCTTTTTGCACCTGCTTTTAGTCCTTTTTAATTTAATTGCATTTTTTCAAACTGTGTGTGGACTAATATTGCTACATACTCAAGTGCGCCAGCTTGCACTGCATGTGAATTGTTTTTACTACTGTTTTTGCTACTTTTCTGATAAAAAAAAATTGTAAGTGTGTTTCCTGCCTTTCCTGTAATTAGTGTTCCAGATACAGATTGCTGTATTCCAGGACTGTTTGTAAGCTTCTGAGCCCCCCAAGCCTTTCTGTGTTGGAGGGAAGCCTTCTAGCTTATCAGTGGGAGTGCTAAGCATTAGGTAACCTGTCTACCACATAAGGAGTGGTTCTGGCCCAGAATTTGTACTTATTGGCCGTTTGGGCGGTGTCCTCTCTCTCTCAACTTTCTGATTTGAAGGCCTGCATTTGCACTTGTTTCTGTCCTGTAACTCCTGGGCCCATCTCATTTGCTCACTCAAAGAAAAAAAAAAAAAAAAATTGTATCTGCTTTTACTGTATTTGTGTTTCTTCCTACTTTATTTTGCTTTTGTGTCATCTTAAAAGTACTCAATTGTATTTATTACTGCTTGGTGTAACTCATTCTAAGCCTTTTACTTTAAGCACTTAGGCTTCAGACCAGTTGTTTTACATTAAGAAAGTTTGTGGTCTGCACTGTAGTGGCAGGACAGGTAGCTCACATCCTTCTAAGTTGGGAACTGCTGATTGAGGGCTCAGTGTCTGTTATTCTAAAAGTGTATTAATTCTGGTTTAAGCACTTGGGCTTCAGGCCAGTTATTTTACATTAAGAGGGTTCGTGGTCTGCACTCTTTTGGGAGGAGAGGCTGGACTCTGCCCTTCTGAGCTGGGAATTTCTGGTTAAAGGCTTATAGTGCCTGCATATTTGAACTGCTTCTTACTGAAATTGGTACACCTGGTTTGCTGTAGCATAGACTAGATCCAAGCCTGCTGAATCTAGCATTGTTTGTATGCTTGTTGTTTGTTTGCTTGTTATTTCCCTGAAACACTAATTCCACCTAAAACACGGCTTTTCAGCACTTCTGTCGATCCCTAGTGATATCTGCATTGCTTACTGTACTTATTTCCTCGTTTTACTTGAAAGTTACTGTTTGTCGTTTTTGCATTTAAGTTACTAACACATTGCATTTAAGTTACCTGGCACTTGCTCACTAAAGCAATTATATAAGTCAGCACTAAAAAATTAAAAGCACTACACCCTCACAAACTCCCCTTGAGTACCTTGTTCCCCACTGGCCCTTTTTTTCAATTATAAAGGAATTTCCAATACTATTCTAGCATGTCCAAAGGTCAGTTGTCAATCTCCTCTCCGGTCCAGCTGGTGAATCTGGGAATCTTGAGGCAATGTTACAACTGCATGTACACAGACAACCCTCTCCTCCTCCCAACAAATTCCAACACATGTGAGAGATGCAACCATAGAGCCAAACTGGAGGCTAAGCTCTCTCAGCTCAGTACTGGCATAACCAGTCAGGAGGAGAAGGAAACCACACTCACCACAATTCCAGTCTCACATAGACCTACCACGACAGCAAACCAAACACAAACACACAAAAACATACTTGGAGGCTCTAAATAAAAATCTGCCTAAGCAGCAGAGACCTCCAAAGCAGACACCCAAGCAACTGCTACCCCAAAACAAAACACGTGCAACACATAGCTCACAAAGCCAGTGTGCCGAACAGTCACAGCCCTTAAGGCTAAACAACACACCTGATACACTTGTAATAGGTGACTATCGTTAGGCACATTGACGTCCCGCTCACCAGGCTGAACAAGGAGAAGGTCACGGTGAGCTGCCTGTCGGGCGATAGGATCCACCACATAACACAAGCACTCAGGTCACTCCAAGGCAAGTACAAATATGACTCAGTCATTGTCCATGCTGGTGTGAATGACCCGAGACGTACCTCCCTGGACTACATGAAAAGAGACAGAGGAGCTCTCTGAGCATGTAGCCTAGGCCGGTATGACCCTGACCTTGAGTAGCATCTTACCCTCACCAAGAATGATGCCACAATATGAAGACAAGATGATCAATTTCAACAATTGGCTTAAGTATTGGTGTCATTCAAAGGGGATCCAATGCCCGTCAGCCTGGGATGACATGCTCGACAAGCCACGATGCTTCGCTAGGGACGGCTTGCACCTGTCACCCCTGGGCTTTCGGATATTGGCAAAGGCTCTTGCTACCCCCATAGTGCCTTTTTTAGGCAAGGCTCAAAAGACAAACCTACCTCCATAGGTATCACAAGGGATAAGACACTAAGAGTAATGCTACTCAACGCCAGAAGTCTAAACCTCAAGATGCACGCACTCGAAACTCTCCTTAGCATGGAGAGCATAGATGTCTGTGCAGTAACAGAAACCTGGTTCAAGGCTCCCGAGAACACCCCAGCACTACCAGATATACCTCTCATACCATGCTTTTCGGCCCCAAAACTTGGACCGAACCACAAAGGGAGGGGGAGTATCAATATTCGTCAAAGATACCCACACCTCCAGGTTGGTGGCACAGCACGAAGCATCAGAGACTATCCATGTGCAACTAACAGTGGGTAAAACTGCCTTCCAGTTTATAGCCTGCTACAGACCATCCTCCCAAACCCAGGAACCCCACTCGGCCTTCCTGAGAACACTGGAAATTATGAAGGTCTCTCCAAACACCATTATATTGGGCGACTTCAACTACCCAAACATAGACTGGGAGCATTACTCTAGCTCCAACACCCTAGCCAAAAGGTTCCTAGAATTTATACACTCAAATGCTATGGAACAACTTGTTACCACTCCCACAAGAGGGGAAACCATAATGGACCTGATCATCACCAACATGGGGACTCAATGCTCCAGACCAGAAATGCATCCCTCACTGGTAAGATCAGACCATAAACTAATCTCACTGGATATTCACATCCCGACCCCACCCCCTGCCCAGAAAACCACAGTGAAAAACTTCTCTAAAGCAAATTTCACACTCCTCAAAACCGAGGTGGAATCCTTCAAAGCCCCCGGGCCTGTGGAAAATATGGCCCAGATTGCAGATCCTTTATAAACGCATTCTATGAACACCTTCAGGAATGCATGGATCATGCAATCCCAAATAAAACCAAGACCCAATCCTCCAAAGGCAGACGTCCTGTCTGGTGGACCCCAGCCATAAAAAACTATACAATAGAAGGAGGAAGGTATTACATGATAGAGCAAAATCCCAGAAAGGGAAGGCATCTCTGATCAGTACACAGGCACTCATAAAATCATCTAAGGCCAGCTTCGAGAGAAAAATTGCACAGGACACCAAGGATAATCACAAGGCTTTCATTAGTTATGTTAGGTACCTGGGTGGGAATTCCCAGATATGCTCAAAATTAGTCCAAAATAACAAAAAATACACCAAACCCACAGACATTGCCAACATCCTAGCTGACAGGCTCAGCGCAAACTCCCCCCCCCCTCCCCACCAAAAGGGCAAATATCTATCCCAGCAGAGTGCTGCCCCCCTGACATCCCAGATGCTCAGGTAAGAGCTGCCCTCTCTCCAAAGCAAAAAACACAGCATCAATGGGACTAGATGGTGTCCTGGGCTGCGTCCTACATGAACTCCAAGAAGAGCTAAACCCAAACATAAAACTACTATTCAATCTCAGCCTTACTACAGGATATGTACCCAAAGAGTGGCATACAGCAACAGTGGTCCCTCTCCACAAAGGTGGTGCCTCAACGGATCCTGGAAACTATCGCCCCCATAAGCCTGACTAGCTTGGTCTGCAAAGCTATGGAAAGTATCATCATGGACCTCATAAATAAAGATATTGGGGACCTACAGACACTGGATCCTACCCAGTTTGGCTTTGTTAAGGGCAGATCCTGCCTCTTAAACCTGGTCGATTTCTTTGAAACAGTCACCAAGGCCATTGACGAGGGGAAGGTGGTCCACACAGCCTACCTGGACTTCGCAAAAGCCTTTGATATAATACCCCACTCGGGCATTACAGATAAGCTCACCGGTTTAAATATGAACCCCTATGTCACTAGATGGGTTGCAAACTGGCTCAAGGACAGAACCCACATGGTTAGAATTGCTGGAGCCATGACAGACTCCAAACCAGTTACAAGTGGTGTCCCACAAGGCTCAGTCCTGGGACCTCTCTTGTTCGGTATATATTTCTCGGAGGTACAGGCCAACATGGAAGGACTGTGGCTGACCAAGTTCGCAGATAACTGCAAACTGGGCGCCATAATCGACTCTCCAGCCGACACAAGCATCTTCCAAAAGGGCCTCATAGAAACAGACAACTGGTGCCAGAGCCATGGCCTCAAGCTAAACGCCAACAAGTGTATAGTCATCCCCTTTGGCAAAAACAAAATGCCCACAAATTACCACATAGGTGGTAATCCATTAAGTACAAGAAGTAGTAATTAGGGACCTGGGGACCCAAGTTGATAGCAATCACTCATTTGACAACCACGTGGCCAAAGTAGTTAGAAAAACATTTTATATAGCCCACCTAATCATGAAGGGATTCACATCTAGATCAGGGGAGGTCATCATGCCTCTTTACTCATCCCTGACATACAAAGCTATGTCAAATCCAGAATTAATGGACATGCTCCACCTCAGAAAATCTAAATCCCTTAGAGCCACACGCTCGAGGGACTTGAACCTCAGCACAGAAATAAATAGAACTTGCTGGAGGGACAGGTTCATAACCCAGAGGCTCCCTTCGCTCTGGAATAGAATTCCAGTTCATGTGAGGCAGAGCACCTCACTTAATCTGTTCAAGAAGAATCTCGATAAGTGGATGGGGGATCGTAGGTTTGTCCCAGGGATTACTCCCATGTCACTATTAGACAGAGGCACAGTAAACTAAACCTTAAAAAGGGCACAGTATACTCAAATCAAGGGGTGGCGTAAGCCATATAGAATCGGGCTAGGCTTATAATTGCCCCAGGGCAGATAGCCTAGTATGAACCTATGAACCTCATCAGGCCCATAATTGAGTACAATGTCCCTTTTGGGATGTACCTTACCAGACACCTGCAGCAACTGGAAAGACCCCAAAAGTACCTCACCAAGAGGATCAAAGGGCTCAAACAGATGCCATATGCTGCCCGGTTAAAGAAACTCCAGCTCTACTCAGTGGCATACCGCCTGCTCAGAGGCGATCTGTGCCTGACGTATAAAGCCATGTCCAACCCGGAATTAATGGACATGCTGCACCTCAGAAAATCCAAATCCCATCGAGCTACACACTCGAGAGACTTGAACCTCAGCACTGAAATAAATAGGACATGCTGGAGGGACAGATTCATAACCCAGAGGCTCCCTTCACTCTGGAATAAAATCCCAGTCCAGGTTAGGCAGAGTCCCTCATTGGCTCTCTTCAAGGGGAATCTTGATGAGTGGATGGGAGATCGTAGGTTTACCCTGGGTATCCCTTCTGTGTCACTGTTAGACAAAGGCACAGTATACTAACCTCGAAAAAGGGCATAGCAAAATTAATTTAAAATGGGTGGCGAAAGCCAAACACACTCTGGCTAGGCTTATAAATGCCGCCCTAGGGCAGATAGCTTAGTATGAACCTATGAACCAAACAGTTAAGAAGCTGTAACAAGCTTAAGCTTTTATTTTTAAAAGAAATCACTCATGGCATGGCTCTGCACCTGTCTGGACTGAAGCTTTCAAATCGGCCTTAAAGTGACTTAAATAAATATAACTCCAGTTTGAATCAATTTGCAGTCAGACAACTTGCACAATTTTTAAACTCCAGGTAAACATCTGCAGGATGCTCTTACCTCCACCTGAATTAGACTATGATAAATTTACTGATACCATCCCTCAGAAACAGTCTATAGCCCTACTCCTAAGAGCTTCTATAGCAAAAACCCATCTGTTTGGAATACTGCAACAGTGATCTCAGTCAGGACATCTACTGATGACAGTTACAAATCTAACCTTAGGACTGCAATATTAAGTATCAGTAACTAACTGCAAGCTGATGCAAGTCTGCAAACGCCTTCTGCACTATCAATATTTAAGAGACAGCCTCAAAACTGGAGGAGGAAGTGTTTTTTTCAGCTGCCAGTGCCAGTATCCCAAGTGCCAACTATGACTTCAACATCCACATAAATGCCACAGTTATAAACACCTTTGCATAGGCTACCTTCAATAAACTTTCACCCTCTTAGATTTTTGGTATCTTTATAGACATCAGATCAGCTTGTCAGCCCTAAGTGGTGGTTCTTATGTCAGCATGCTGCTTCTTTTAAAAATGCAACACATCTGAATATATCAGGAATGCACTCATGTAACAATCACAGGTGACCATCAAGAGTCCCTTCCCCACACAGATGTATGCAGATCTGTACCCCCAGTTAAAGTCTAGCTCACAACCAAATTCCCAGTTCACAAAGACACTGCACAAGTCCCAACTGAAAGGCAGCATGGGTCAATTCAACTGTAGCACCTTTAACTTCAATCCCTTGGAACACAGCTGCTTGCCCTAAATGCAAAAAAAAATATTTCTTGAGTAAACAATCTAAGCATAGGTGCTCAAAAGGAAAACTTGCGACAACAAAATCTGCAAAAAGCAACAAGTGCATCTGTATAGTGAGCAAGTCCACCTGCACTCACATTCCTTACTTCATCACACCAAGGATGCTGTAACTCAAAGAAAATCACTAAAGCACTATTTTATACCTTTGCTAAACCACCCACAATCTCTGGTACTAAAATGCAGCCTTACATGCATTACTTCAATATAGCACATGAACAAGTCAAAATAGAACTGAACCTTCATGCTCAAGCAAATTTTAATTTACACTTTGCTGACTGGGGTTAGTCCCACTTCGCCATCGGGCTCTTTTCACAGTTAGACCGAACACAGTATTGATATTGAGTAGAGAAAATTTGGCCAGAAGAGCGGGGAACCACCCCTACTCCTGCCAATAAGTGCCAAGGGACCATTTTATTACCATCTGAGTTATCACTTACTCAGGCAATTGAAAAGTTAGTTTAGCACCTCATCCAAATGAGGAGGGAAGCACCCTGAATACTGTACTGCAGTGTCAGTAATGAAAAATGAACCAAATTACCTGGGCTGGAATAAAGCCCCAAACCTTTCGACCTTTAAACACCAAATGTAAGTACACTACCTGCTGAACCCACTAAAGCTCATCAATGACCAGAGGACAAAATACAACTTACCACTCAAATGTACCCTCCCCTTTTAGGAGCAGATCCTAAGGAGTCCTAATTATCTATTCCATATTGTTTCACTTTCAAGGAGTTGTTCCACATTCAAACATCCATGATAATACTGAATCACAGTAATTCAATATGAATGTCAAGCATGGATGAAAAGATTTTAACTATGTTTGGAGATTCCTAATACAAACTGTCACAAGAGTTCCACACTTGTTACACAAAAAGTTAAGAGCTATGAACTGCAAGGATCAGATGACTATCTTGCTTAAACTAAAATCAGAGATAAAGTTTCCACCTTTCTGACTGATGCATAGCATACATACTTAAAGAAATGATGTTCTGTATTTGTTAATCAGGTAAACCCAATGAACAAAGTTCCCCAAAGGGACTTCCTCAGAGCTACACAGCATGCTGTTGGAAGTTAAGGAATCAAAAGGACTAGAGGAAGCAATTCAACAACTAACAGTCTTAATCCTCTACTCAAACGTATTCAGTATAATTACAAAAATGAAACCTTCTACATGTGTAAATGTAACAGTCACATCACTCTAGTAGACTACCAGGCTCATCACAACACATCAAACAGAAACTTGCACAGTGCAGAATGGCACATTTGCTTGTACCGAACTTTACATAGTTAACTCAAATGCATGAGCCAAGAAAAGGGCTACAAGTACAACACTTCCCAAACAGAACAGTTTAAAAAATAAATCTCTATAAAGGACTACAAATGACAAGTGTTTTCCACCATGGAAGGAGATGGAATGACAACTACATAATGCATACGCTTCTAACAGGGTATAAAAGCTTGTAGTGGCACACACCCCTACTCTGGGTATGAACCTTTGTAAGCAAAAGTACTCAAACTCTGGCAATCTGTACTAAATTGGTAATGAGGATTTCAGAATCTAGCCACAATTAAACCAGGCTACTTTAAAAGGCTCTCCCTCCCCGCCGTTTATTTTCTTTTAGGGCACTGGATCTTTTGAGACTTCTACAAAAGCAAAAATAACATTTATTTATTACATTTCTTTACTGGGAAGGTCTGACTGGGCTAATAAGACCTCTGAGGAGGAAAGTTTCAATAAGCAAAAATAGAAAGAAAAAAAAAGCACTTTATAAAACAAAGCCAAATCATGAAAATTACAGTGGAAAAAGTATTAGCTAAATACACACTGCATTTCCACATGTTCATAGGTAGGTACTAGGCTATTGGCCTATATGGGCCTAGCCAAAAAGGTTCCCTGGCTTTCGCCACCCAAGAAAATTATTTTCCTGTGCCCCTGTCAAGCAGTGCCACAGACATTATCCCCGGGGTGAATTTTCTATTTCCCATTCAGTCAAGATTTTTCTTAAAGAGGGCCAATGAGGAGCTTTGCTTGACGTGAATGGGTAGTTTGTTCCATAGTATGGAAAGTCTCTGGGACAGGAATCTATCATTCCAGCATGTTCCGTTTATTGTGGTGACAAGGTTTAGGTTCGTGGAGCATGTGGTTCGGAGAGATTGGGATTTCTTTAAGTGTAGCATGTCCAACAGCTCTGAGTTTGACATAGCTTTGTATATTAGGCAGAGATCGCCTCAGAGAAGGCGATACACAAAGGAGTAGAGCTGGAGTATGAGACGGTCTGCGTATGGCATCTGTTTGAGGCCGGTAATCGTCTTAGTGAGGCATTTCTGTGGCCTTACCAATTGTTGTAGGTGTCTTACGAGCTACATGCTTTAAACGGGGCATTGTACTCTATATAATGGGTCTGATGAGGGAGGAGTAGAGAGGAACAATGACCTTTTCTCTAGAGACCCCTTTTGTGATGAGGTGTAAAACTTCTTAGAATTAGAAATAATTATTAGTCGAATAATTTTTTTTTGCTATGAAGACAATTAAAAATGTTTTAGAGGACGTTGAACAAACAGAATTAGACACATTTTAGAAGACAGTGTGTAGGAAAGAAAAAAAGAATCCTTGAAAAATAGGTAATTGGAAGAATGCTAAAGAAGGAAAGAAATTAGCCACAAGTCCAGCCAATGACATTTGAGTAGTTTGAAGGATTTAGAGTTGGTCACTTGCTTTACAGGAAGAGGGATATAGCTATATGGGGAGCATATAAAAAAGTTATCAGCACTACTGTTAGACTTGGTTATGAAGAGTATTAGGTTGTTGGTACAGTAAAGTGGTTTGGGTGGGGAGGCATGCTTGTGAATGTACTGCATAAAATCTAAAATCAATCCACAAACATGTTCCAATGACATGCACACATTCTTCTCATGGAGAAAACTACTTACTTGCATAGTTATTCAGGTCAAACTGTGACAGAGCATCAGCCTTCTCTTTAGGCTTCTTAAGAGCAGATTTAGAGTCTTCTTTCCTCCTGCTGCTGCCGTCCTTCTGTCCTCTTGGTGCTGAGCTCCCAACTCCTGCATCTTCGGAATGACTCCCAATGATATGGCTGCTGGCAGGATCAATACCAATCATACTCGCGCTTTGGTCTTCAAAAAGCCTATTATTACATAAACCACATAAAGACAGAAAACTCACCACTGTCCCCACAGAGAAGCCCAGCATAATGCTCCAGGAGAGAGAGACCAACAGACAGGACTACAAAGCACAGAAAGACAAAGCAAAAGGGACAAACATGCAAGAAGATGCTAACAGTGCCACAGTATGAAAGTAAAGTATCTGCCCAACAGGAATGTCAGTTATCAACGCACAACCACCAAATGCAAGTTAGCATCTTCAAAGTAAAGCTGTATCAGATACTTAACATGACTTTAGATCTTTGAGCACAGCACCAGTAACAGCAACTGTAACACCTGCCTTATCCTCTTTCTTTACTCCAGTTTCCATCCATATTTTTCCCCTATTAGTGACCACCATCCCTGAAAAAATACTATGAAAGGTCTGGTCCCAAACTAAGGGTAATGAGACAGATGGCACAATGCCAACTCCTATATCCTGCACTATTTTCTTTGGTTTATAACCTTGCAAAAGGAGCATGCTTGTAGTAGCCAGCATTTGCAAAGTGAACAAACACTAAAGAAAACACTACTGATTTTGTACCAAAGAACCAAGCTGATTGGACAACCAGGTGTACACAAAACCAACTGTACTAAGTCAAAGCAGCAAATCAAGTTGGTGCAGTTCTTGACTGTGTACACCTGGTTGCCACGTCACCTTGGTTCTAGCAATTGGCGACTTTTGCCTTTTTTTTTTTTTTTTGACTCTTGACTTTGTACAGTGCAATGTACAGTGGTTAGCTATATAAAACAGGCAATTATCCAATATAAAAAACTTGCCGCACATTAAGGCTATACAGTAAACAGAGTAACAAAACTAGTGATTTGAGAGAACAGCGCAGGAATGTACACATAGACAAGTGTGCACACAAATATGGCTCTCCAAGATGTACAAAACCTACTCCTAGAAGCCCCAAGATTTCAGGACACACAAGCAGAGAGAGCAAATTCCAAAACGCTCTCTAAAGCACCTTTTGCATGGGAAGTGCATCAGAACGGGGGGGATCATTATGAATCAACATAACTCAATCTGTGCATATTTTCCCACATCTGCATTTTCAATTTCACTACTGGAAGGAGCTCAATTACAGCCCACAGAATTTTGTCAAGAGAGCTATAATCAAACAAACAGCAGCAATACAATTACACTTGCACACGTGCCCCCCCCCCCCAAAGATGAACACACCACACAAACCACCAAAACTGTAAGAAAGACCCAGCCAATCTAGAAACTTAACTGTACAAAACCCTGAACCTCCTGAGGTAGAGGCGCATAGAATAAACGTAAATAACTAGATAAGGGCATACTAGTGCTCCAGCCACCTGGCTTCTAAATTCCCATGCCTTTTTACTTTTTAAATCTTTATGGGTACATTCAAGCCAATAAAGCCAAACTCCACTAGCCATAGATATATATATGAATGTTTTGCCCTTTTTAACCTTTTCAGTACAGCATAAGTTGACTGTTTGTCTATACTTTAGAAACGCAGCTTAAAATTAAGCCTGACAGCCGTAAACATCAAGATGCCTGCAAAATGTCCCAAAGATCCAAAACAAAGGGTAAAAACGGTGACAAAGAAATAATTCATTAGTCTCAATGCACCCATAAAGGTACAGCATGTAAAATGTCATGGGCATTCAGAAGTCATGTAGCTGAGACACTAGTAAGTCATAAATAGATCATATGCAGAATTTGCATATACCCCACAGGCCTCCACTACAGGAGTGGTAAATTTTACACAGTGAAAACTCTAGCCTGGCTAAACACATGTATGCACATAGCATAGAAACACAAAACAACAAATCTCAAAGTGTGCAACAAAAAAAGAAGTTATGTACTCACCATAACATTCCATCTGAGTAGCTGTATTTCCATTTGTCTTCAACCTGTGGGAATACGGATCCGTAATGGATCTGAGACGGCAAATACTACTAGCATCAGCGCCGAGCTCTAGACTCCTCCCCTTACTGATAATACACTTCCACTGTCTTCCATCCCCAGATCGAGTTTGCTGAACTTGTACTTAAAACCTGACCTGATAATATACTTGTGACCTATACTGCAGCCCGTAGGCTGATCATGCGCCAACGTCCAGGGAAGGCGGGAGGGATGGTTGAAGACAAATGAAGTACAACTACTCGGATGGAACGTTATGGTGAGTACATAATTTCTTTATCTGAAGTAGTTTACTTCATTTGATCTTCAACCTGTGGGACAGAGTCCCCAGCTACTAAAAATCCTACGAGGCCCTCATGGAAGGATATTCCGGAGCACAGCGGAACCAAAGGATGCTCTTCTTGAAATCAAATCCAATTTATAATGAGAAATAAATGTGTGAAATGAGGACCAAGTAGCTGCAGAGCAAATGTCATCCAAAGACATACTAGAACAGAAAGCCACAGATGTAGCCATGGACCTGGTGGAATGAGCTTTAACCTCACCTGGAAGAGACATGCCTCTGCCCTTATAGACTGGCAGGATGCATAACGAAATCCATCTAGCTATAGTGACCTTGGAGACAGGTGTCCACAAAAAGGGTTTACAGAAGGAAACAAAATTGATCAGATTTACGGAAATTTTTTGTCCTGTGCAAATAGAAACGTAACTGTCTATGAACATCCAACATGTGTAGTTTGTATTCCATTTTGTTCGTAAAACTGGGAAAGACCACAGGCAAGTTTATAGTCTGATTGATATTGACTGGTGATGCCACGTTAGGAAGAAAAGATGGACGGGTCCAAAGGGAAACTCTGTCTATGAAAAATCATATACGAAGTTTGATGGACAAGGCCTGTAATTCTGAAACCCTTCTAGCAGATGTGAAAGCTACCAGAAAGGCTGTTTTCCACAACAAAAATTTTACATCTGCAGTTGCGGCAGACTCAAAAGGTGGAGTGACCAGAGCTTGGAGAAAGTACAGTTTTGTACCTATCATAAATGTAGATGTTAGAGTGTTCACCCTGCTGCAGTCATCACACTAGGGTTATCCTGTCGTCAGGCGGTCCCGCAGTCGGCCGGATTTCCAAAGTCTTGGTCCGACGTCGGTTGCTGTCGCCTCATCCCTGAGGTCAGTGTGCCAGGGGTACATATATTGCAACCGACGCCATTTTCTTCAGTTTTTCTTGCCCCAGATGTCAGGTGCCCCCAAAAAGGTGATCCAAATTAGTACCAAAAGGTGAGAACACTGTACAAACACAAAACCCTTCAGCTATAAGCAAATACATTAGTAAGGAATAGAAAAGATTTAGCCAGTAGATCAGAGGGGTTGGAGGGAGGGTAACCTGGACTGCAGCAGGGTGAACACTCGAACATCTACATTTATGGTACGTACAAAACTGTACTATGTTCATCGTGTTACCCTGCTGCAGTCATCACACTTGGGTTGAGTCCCAAAGCGAAGGTAGAGTGGAGGCATTATAGAGGGTTAGAGGAGGCAATGAGGCCCTGCAGAACTGCAGCGGCGAAGCCTGCCCTGGACTTAGAATAAAGAGGTAAGTGATAGTGTTTGGTGAAGGTGTGTACAGAACTCCAAGTTGCAGCTTCTAAAATTTCCTTGGTAGGAACCCCCCTGAGAAAGGCTGTAAAGGTAGCTGTTGCCCTGGGAGAGTGGGATCTAATGGTAGGAGGAACTGGTTTCCCATGATGGGTATAGCAGAATCGTATGCAATGGCCTACCCATTTAGAAATGGTTTGCTTGGATATGGGCCCTCCCTTGAGATGCTGTAGCATAGGAAACAAAGAGCTGGTCAGTTTTTCTGAAAGCCTTAGTTTTATCCAAGTAGTTTCGAAGCTGCCTGTGAATGTCCAAGGAATGCAGGAGTCTCTCACCTTTGTTCTGTGGATTGGGGAAGAAAGTGGGTAGATGGATGGTTTAATTTAAAGCTACACTGGAAACCACCTTAGGCATGAAGGAAGGATTTGTTCGTAGAGAAACTCTGTCTTGATGAAAAATGAGGAAAGGTTCCACTGCCATAATTGCCTGTAATTCTGAAACTCTCCTAGCAGAAGTTATTGCCAGGAGCAGGGCAGTCTTCCAAGATAGGAACTGTAGGTCTGCAGAAAAAGCTGGTTCAAAGGGAGGTAGCGTTAGTTTTTCCAGAACAAAGTTGAGGTCCCATGTTGGTGTAGGAGCTCTTCTAGGTGGTCTAATGTTTTTTGCCCCTCTGAGGAACTGCTTAGGAGTGGATTTGAAAATAAAGGTGGATTCATGTCGTACTGAGCTGAAATAGCTGTAGCATGGATTTTAATTGAGGAGAAGGAAAGTCCTTTATGCAACATCTCAGCTAAATATTGCAGAATGTGAGGCATATGAGGCAGAGTTGTGTCTTGGCCTTTAGCTTGGTTCCAAGCAGAAAACCTTTTCCATTTGTCCGAGTAAGCCTTCCTTGGTGCTTGGTCTCCTGGCTTCTAGAATAACATCCAGTACTGCTTGTGAAAGAGGGGCTGGTTGGCTGCTTAATTGATTTGCCATGCAGCCATGTTTAAGGTTTTGATCTGGCTGTGTAGAATCTGCTTGTCTTGTTGCGTGAGCAAATGAGGTATTTGAGGCAATATCCATGGTGGGCTGTGAGCCATATTCTTCAATAGCGGATACCAGTGCTGGCATGGCCAGTCTGGGGCTATGAGAATCATTTGAGGTTTCTCCTTTTTGACCTTCAAAAGAACCTTTGTGAGAAGAGGTAATGGAGGAAAGGCATATGCTGTCGGGTTTTTCCAACTGAAGGAGAGAGCGTCCACTTTCCAAGCTTGATGGTGGAATGTTCTTGTACAAAATTTTGTCAGCTGGTAGTTTTTAGGACTGGCAAACAGGTCTATATTTGGTAGGCCCCATCTTTGAGTTATCATTGCAAATATTTGTGGGTCTAGCTTCCACTCGTGGGGATCTTTGATGTTTCTGCTTAGGTTGTCTGCCAATGTGTTTTTCTGTCCTGGCAGGAAGTGAGCTTTTAACTGGACTTGGTAGGCCAGAGCTGTGTTCCATAAGATTATTGCTTGCCTGCAAAGAGGGTAGGAATGTGTGCCCCCTTGTTTATGTACCACATTACTATGGTGATGTCCGTCTTTATTGCCAGTTGTCCAGGCTGTAGTAGATCCTTGAAGGCAGTCAGAGCTTTCTGTACAGCTAGCATCTCTTTTTGGTTTATGTGCAGTTTTCTTTGTTCTGCAGTCCATAGGCCTTGAATTCATTGCCCTGCCATGTGCGCCCCCCCAGGCATACTCTGAAGCATCTGTTGTGATAGTTTGCCTGGGTGGGGGCAAGGTGAAAGGCTGACCCTTGTTGAGGTGACATGCCTGTGCCCACCATAGAAATTCCTGTTGAAGGCAGGGAATGAGAGATATCACTGTGTCCAAGCTGTGGCTGTGTTGAGACCATACGCTTTTTAGGTACCATTGTAATTTCCTCATATGCAGTTTTGCAAATGGTATTATCAGAATGCAAGATGCCATGAAGCCCAAAGCCTGCAGAATTTTTCTTGCAGTTAATTGGGTCTTTGTTGCCATTGTCTTGAAATATTGAGTCAGTTGTAATTGCTTGTCTGGTGTAAGATAAGCCTTCTGGGCCGTTGTGTCCAAGCTGGCACCCAGGAATGTCACTTTTTGTGAAGGTACTAGTTTTGACTTCTTTTCGTTTACTATGCACCCCAGACAATTTAGTAGTTGCTTCACAAAAGCCAGATGTTGTAAGAGAATGTCTTTTCTTTCTGCTTGGATGAGGCAGTCGTCCAGGTATGGATATATTTGGATTCCTCTTTGTCTGCAGTATGCAATTACTGGTGCCAGGCATTTTGTGAATACTCTGGGCGCAGTAGATAAGCCAAAGGGCAGTGCAGAGAATTGATAATGGGTTGAACCTGCAATGAAACTGAGGTATCTTCTGCAGCTTTGTCTGATACGGACATGCAGGTATGCCTCCTTGAGTTCCAACGTTACCAGCCATGCTTCCTTGCCCAGCATGGGAAGTAGCTGCTGTAGTGTTAGCATCTTGAATTTGGGAACTTGTAAGTGTTTAGAATTGAAAGGTCCAGAATTGGTCTCCAAGCATTTTCTTTTCTGGGTACTAGGAAGAGTCTTGAGTAAAATCCTTGGCCTTGCTCTTGAGTTGGTACCCTTTGAATGGCTCTCATGGCCATGA
Source organism: Protopterus annectens (assembly GCF_019279795.1). NCBI lineage: Eukaryota > Metazoa > Chordata > Ceratodontiformes > Protopteridae > Protopterus > Protopterus annectens. Next base: position 351,001,579 of record NC_056744.1, read on the forward strand.
GAGCTGTAATTTGTTTTTGAGCCTCTGCCCTTTGATTTTGTGGCAGGTTTGGCATTCCTCTTTTTATTGGCAAGGAGTGAAAGTGGAATCTATATCCTCGTAAAATTATGTCTAGGACCCATTTGTCCTTTGTGACCATGTGCCAGTTGTCTGCAAATAGTGCTAGTTTTCCCCCCAGGGGGGCTAACAAACGAGCTTTGTTTGGCCAGCTGAGGTGCAAGTCATTGAGTTTGCCTTCTGGTGGGTTGAGACCTGTCTTCTCTTCCCTTCTGGGTTGGAGTGCCCCTTTGGTGAGGTTTATACTGAGCTTGTGGTTGTCCTCTGCCCCTTGGGTGCCTGTATTTACCCCTCTGAGGCCTGTCAGTGGCTGGAAAGGACCAATTTTTTGTTGGCCAGTTTCTGCTGAAGCGAGAGGGTTGTACCTTTACGAAATCTTTGACTGTCTGCATTGATTTTGCCTTATCTTCCATTTTCTTTAAAACCTCTTCTACTTTAACACCAAAAAGAACATCCTGCTGTAAGGGAGCATCTAGTAGTTTTGCTTTCACATGATCAGGCAGACTTTGTTCCTTTAACCAGGCATGCCTACGTATAACTGATCCAGTGACAGCTGCTCTGCAGGAGGCCTCCAAAGAATCAAACCCACATTGTAAGGTATGTTTGCCCACCTGCTCGGTGGCATGCAACAAATCCTGTACTTCTTTCAATTCAGATTGTTGAGGGAGGGTGGTTATCTTTTGTTTTAACTGAGAGATCAGAAATTGCTGATACTTAAGCATATGAAATTGACAGTTTAGAGCTCTCGTAGCTAAAGTGGCTGGGGTGTAAACCTTTTTCCCCCATCTGTCTAGTGCTCTTGAATCCATTTCAGAAGGTACTGGATTTTTAGCCATGGAAGCCTTAGCCCCCTTGGGACCCTGGAAGATAGTCTCTGGGTCAGCTACTGGGTTTTGTAAAGACATTTATGGGAATCAGGTACTCTGTAGTATCTGTCAGGCTTGGCCAGGGCAGGAGGCAGAGAGTCAGGGTTGAAACTGGATTCTAAATAGACATCATCCACAATGTCCAAAACAGGAGGGATGGCTAGAGGTCTGTGCTGGGGGAGTAAAAGAAACTCTGAGCCTTTTCTTGGAATCAGAGTAATCCTGGCCTTCCCAGTGAAAATGTTCCCTCATAGTGTGTAAAGTTTCCCCAAAAGAGTAATCTTCTGGAGGGGAAGCTGAGGGAATAGAGTCCTCAGCATCAGAATCTTCATAAGGAGAGAAGGAATAGTCTTGGTCCTCAGAGGAATCCGAAGAAATAGACAGTTGTTCAGAGGAAGCAGATTCTTCCTCTTGTCTAGGCCTTTTGTGAGGAGGCGGCTGAAAACCCCTGATAAGAGAAATCAAATCTTCAGCCATCTTGAGCATCTGTTTCTTAGGCATAGGGCCTTGAACAGGAGATTGAAGTGAAGTCTTTTACGATTTGGAAGGAGTCTTCGATTTGGAAAACGTTTTGACTGTAAGAGTCGTCGGTCTGAAAACTCCTTCAGAAGGCGATGGTGTTTCAGAAGTACCGACGTCCTTGGAAGGTAAATCGTCGGTAGGGCCTGAAGTAAAAGGCTGCGTCGGCCTAGTACATTCCGTCAAAATATCCGTAGCAGTCTCAGGTTCCTGAACTGCGGTAGTCAGAGGCTGCGTCAGAGCATCACTGATAACCGGAGAACCTGAGACCGGATCAACAGAGGCCTCAAAAATCGGGCTTAGGCCTGGGCTGTCTATCCTTATCCCTGCGTTTTTTGTGCACGCCGGTAGTCGGTAGCTCCAATGGTATGTTATAATTAAATTTTCTGCCAAAAAAGTGCTGTGCGAAATCAAATCGTCTTTTAATAGTACGTTTATTAAATCTAGCACAAAAACGACAAGAAGTGACGTCGTGATCAAGGCCTAAGCAAGGTATGCAATAAGAATGAAAATCCTTATGAGGTCTGAAATTCGAATTCGAAAATCTCAGGAGTCGGCCGACCGGCACTTGCGAACTGCTTCTGCTTCGGGCACCGCGTGACAAGAAAAACTGGAGAAAATGGCGTCAGTTGCAATATATGTACCCCTGGCGCACTGACGTCAGGGATGAGGCGACAGCAACCGACATCGGACCAAAACTTTGGAAATCCGGCCGACTGCGGGACGGCCTGACGACAGGATAACCCTAGTGTGATGACTGCAGCAGGGTAACACGATGAACATCCATAGTAAGGTCTCACGGGGTAATAGGATCTTTGACCGGAGGGTGTAGAAAAAGTGCCTTTGATAAAAGCTTTACACAGTCTGGAAGATTCTAAAGATGCAGAATTCTCACCCACATGAAAATCGGAAATGGCAGCCAACTGAACTTTAACAGTAGAAGAACTAGATCCGTGCTGGAAAATATCAGCTAGAAAATCAAGAATAGTGGAAATAGGAGCAGTGAAAGGATCTAAACTCCTCTGAGAGGCCCGGAAAGAAAAACGTTTCCACTTGCTGCGATAAACCTTTCTGGTCGAAGACTTATGAGCAGCTACTAAAATAAATCTGAGGAAGATGGTCCAGGAGTCCTAGCAATTATGGGAACTGGAGCAGCCAAGCCGTGAGCTTCAGGCTGTCCAGACTCGGAAGAGGCACCCCCGAGGGGTGTTAAATCAAATCCTGAATGGGATCTAGAATCCAAGGTGGAGCCAAAAGGTGAGACCAAAGGAAGGGAAACCATACCTGGTGAGACCACAGTGGGGCAATGAGAATCACCTTGCTCACCAGTTGACAAGCTTTCTGCAAAACCTCAGAATTAGAGATACTGGCGGGTAAGCATACAGAAGACCGGGAGGCCAAGCATGAATTAGTGTGTCTTGGGGGACTCCCCCGGCAGAGGGTTCAGAGCGAAAACTTGCTGCACTTCACATTGGAAGGAGATGCAGAAAGATCGCAAGGTTGACCCCACCCGCTGAAGATCCGTTCAGTTACTGACAGGTTCAGAGACCACTCATAAGGATCAGAATCGTCCAACTTAGCCTGTCCACTAAGATGTTGGACAGACCGGAATGTGCATTGCGATGAGAATGTGGCCGGAGATCGCCCATTCCCAAAATCTCATGGCCTCGCGACTAAGGGGGTAAAATCTGGTCTCTCCTTGTTTGTTGATATACCAAACAACTGACATGTTGTCTAACTGAATGGCAATTGTCCTCAGAGGAAGAAAGGCATGAAGGGCCTGCAATGCTAGAAGAACTGCCCTCATCTCTAGGACACTGACATGTAAGCTGGTCTCTATGGGGGACCACAGGCCTTAAACTGTCCTGCCTGTATGCCCCCCCTCCCCCCGGTTTGGGCCGGGGCTGGAAGAAAGGGTCGTCCCTCCAAAATGTCCAGAGCGCTCATCCACCATATGAGGGACGACCGACACACTCTACTTAGATGGATAGGATAGCTAAGTCAATAATTATCATAAAACCGACAGCGAGGGACGTCGTGGTTGGGCCTAAGAATGCAGTATGAATGAAAATCTTTGTGAGGTATTTGCGTTCCACAGGTAAGACAATTGTTAACGTTTACTGACATTGGTTACGAGCATGAAAAAGGATCCCCAACGGGGTACTTAGCTTTTTTGAAGACTTCGGTTCTGAAAGTCAAAAACAAAAATTTCAGGAGTCAGCCAACCGGCACTTGCAAACTGCTTCGGGCACCGCGCGTCAAGAAAGACTGATGTAATGGCGTTGGCTGCGTGTTTTACACCCCGACGACCTGACGTCATGGAAGAACAGACAGCATCTGATGCAGGAAACCAAGTCTCTGGTATTCAGGCCGGCTGAGGGCTACCTGCAGGCAGATAACTCAAATGTACTGACTGCAACAGTGAAACACGAAGAACATCCTGGAGTAGAAGCCCTATCTGGACTGATCTGTGGGGACGGTTTTGATGGCTCGTTTTACTATCAGCTTGGACATTTCCTGTGCTGCTGCCTCCCTTTGCGTGGGTGGAACGTTCGGGAGGTGTCTGGGAGATATGGGGTAACTCGCGAAGGGGATAGAATATCCTCTGGATATGATTTGAAGCACCCAGTGGTCCACTGTTATGGACTCCCATGATGCTGGGTGCAAGGATAATCACCCCCCCCCCCCCCCGACTACCTCCAGAGTAGAGCAGCCAGGCAAGCCCTCAGGGTTGCTGCCCGGGTCTGTCCAAGAACGGTTCTCAAGAACCAAAGTTCCGCAGACCCCCTCTGCCTCTGGGCCGACGTCCATTCCGTCCCCCTCTGCCACTAGGGGAAGAAAAGCCCTGAGTGTCCTGGGAATACAGAGACTTCCGGAACCACATCATCTTTTGCCCTCTCTGGTTCTGGGAAAAAGACCTTTGAGGGTTAGAGAAGCAGATTCCGATGGCAGTCAGCGTCTTCCAGTCCTTCTCACTCTGGACTAGTCTCGCCTTGACGGTCTTACTGAAAGGTGTACAGCCGTCATAAGGGGAATTGGCAAAAGACGCCTTAAAGGGTTCGGAAAATTGACACAACCTGAACCAGGTGTTATGCCTCATGGACACGCCAGACTCCGTCGTCTTGGCCGCTCCTTCTGTAGCATGGGAGAGGAGTCGTCGCATGGATGTATTTGATACCGCTTTTAGACTGGCCATTTTCGTGGAGAACGAAGCCTTGTCGTCCTGCGACATGGACTTGGGTGGAGTCTCCTCCAGCACCTTCACTAGATGGCACTGGAGTCTAGTGACAAGAGCCAAGTAATTCAGTGCCCTGATCGAAAAGGTAGCTTGAAGCATACACCCGCTTCCCCGGGTGGTCCATTATCCGTGCCATCCAGTCAGGAGGGTGGACCAAAGAACTCTCCTGAGCAAGTTCCTTCTTAGTGGCTGCTGCTACCACCACGGCATCAACAGGGGAGCCCTTATTCCAGGATGGCCTGTCAATTGGGGGGGGGGGGAGTGGGGGATTAAAAGTTTATCGGGTCGCTTGGGGATAGGCTCCACGGTGTCCGGTTCCTTCCATGCCAGAGAGGTGATCAAATCCCTACAGGAACACAGACTCATCAGAAGAGGGCTTGGGGGCAGACCAACCCCCCCTCTGGTGCAGGATCACCATGATGTCTCCAAAGGAGACATCCTCGGAAGGTGATCTTGGGGAACCCTCTCCATCTAAAGCTGTGCCCTCGGCGAGGGACTCGGGGGAGTCCAAGTGCCTCCTCTTACACGTAAGCTTGTGAGGCACATCTCCATTGGGGCTCTCAGGGGAGCGCTCACAAGCCATCTGCTCCTTGGGGGGAACTGTCTGTGGCTCTTCAGGCATGGGTTGTCCCTTTGGTAAGCAACGGGGACCGTAGACAGAGCCGAGGGGGTCTGGGAGGAGTCCGAGGGGGTAGTCAGGGGTCTCGATCCGATGGAGAGGACCCTTTCCACCACAATGAACGCCGAAGGAGAGCAGACCTCCTGGGAAGCTAATAAGGAGGTCAGTCTCCCCAGGTCCGATGCAAGAATCAGAGCCGGTCCAGAAGTGGACGGAGCTCCAAGGAAGGGGACCTGGCCCAACAACGTCTAAGCCGATGGAAAAGGTTCCACTCCCTCGGATCTGAAACCCAAGCTCCGGCTCCGAGAGCAGCTCGGATCCAAACTGGTCGGATCAGAGACACTCCAGGCAGCTGTCAGTGTCAAGGAAACAAGTTACATCGGCACAGACCCACTGAGTAAGGCCAACCTTGGATCTGAGTACTCTGAAGCCGAAGCTCAGATCAGGGAAGGAGAAATGGGGTGAAAGGAAGCGAGCTCCCCCCTCCAGAGGGAGAGGGGCAAGACCCCCATCTGGATCTGTGTACGGATAAAGCGCATCATCTAATCCAGATACATATCCAATAAGAAGCGGGTTGACAGTGACGAGGCCACGGACATCAACCTGGTGAGTTGGGGAACATAGGCCCGGGAGACTGAACGTGCCTACTCCAGCTCCGGGGAGAACCTTGGAGACCGGAGCTGAGGGGAGTCATGGATCTGTGCTAACTTTCTCGGAGAAGCGAGGTCCGGGGATCTCATCCTTAGTCTTCAACTCTCTCTCTCCCTTTCTCTACCTCTCCTCTGCTCCGCTACCACAGGCTTAGATGCAGGAGTTTGAGTCCCAGCCTGGGAGAGAGGAGAGGCCAGAGGAAGAGAAGAGGGAGAGGTAGTCACAGCAGCCGCTATGATTGAAGCCGGAAACGAGGCAAGAGGTTCGGTAGAAGGAAGAAGACCTTTGAGGGCCAACTCAGCCTTTCTATCCTTTAAAGCTCGGGGGTTGAACCCCACACAAATGCAGCAATCCACACTAAGGTGTGGCCACACCTAAGCACAACACACACACACATACACACAGAGTGTGGCCATCCGCTGGGGAGAGCTTATGGCCATACTCTGTGCAGCGCTTAAAGATAAGCTTTTCAGCCATCCTGAGAGAAAGAAAAAGCCTTAAAAAGACAGGCAAACAAAAAAAAAAAAAAACTACTCCAACACAGACACACCCACTCACCATGCTAGTCTATAGACAACACAGAGGAGGGGGAGGGGCACCACAGAACAAACTACTCTATTTACCTAATCAGACTAACACTCAATGCCAAAACGATGAGAGGGGAGAAGGGGTACCTAAACTAACCTAGATCGACGAAAAAGAATGAAAGTTTTAAACTTACAGTAGTGAAATAACCCACTGCTAGCTGGAGCTCTGAAGACACTATGTACAAGCAAATCGTGGCAAATGAGATCTGGGGATGGAATGCAGTGGAGGTGTATTATGGGTAAGGGGAGGGAGTCTGGAGCTCAAAGCTGATGCTACTAATATTTGTCGGCTTGGATCCAATACGGATCCATATTCCCACAGGTTGAAGATCAAATGAAATAAACTACTTCAGATTACAATTTATCACCAAAAGGTAAGAATTTCATCAACATTCAAGAAAAATAATGATAGACTTTCCATGAAACATGAAGCAGCAAAGCTGAACTAGGAAGGTGCTCCCTCCACGGGCAGTACAGCAGTGTTGAAAGTACAGCTGTGTACATTTACCATAAATGTAGAATGCTCAGGTGTATTCACTGTTGCAGTCCTGATTTGTGGGATTTCCTGCTGTGGAAGCCCTTTGCCAGCCCAACTAACAGAATAAACATCTCCCTCCTCCTAAGGCTGGTGGACGTCCTTCCCTGACGTCAGCACATTTGGGTATAAAGGGAGCCAGCTGACACCCTTACATCACTTTTTTCTTGCCCCTTAAAAGGTAAGAGCCACCAGGATGAAGCAAAAGCAGGGGACAAAGGTAGAAAAAGGGGCCTGCAGGGTAAACGCCCCCAGGGGGGGGCTCTGGACAGTGCAGAAAATAGAAGCAGATTAGTATTGTAGGTTAAAAAGGGGAAGAAGGTAGGGAAAGAAGACTGCAACAGCAAACACACTCGAACATTTACATTTATGGTAAGTGCACACAAATGTACTATGTTCTTCGTGTTTCACTGCTGCAGTCCTGACTTGTGGGATGATTCCCAAATCTGAGAGGAGGATGGAAGGCAAATTATGGGGAAGAGAGGATGCCCTGCAAGAAGGCAGTGGCAAATCCTGCTCTAATACTGGAGAATGCTGTTAAGAGATGGTGCTTGGTAAAGGTATGCACAGATGACCAAGTAGCAGCTTCCAAACTGTCTTTGGCAGGTACTCCTTTTAGAAGGCAGCAGAGGTAGAAGTGGCCCTACTGGCGTGAGTCCTTACAGTTTCAGGAGACTTGACATGATGGCTATAACAAAAGGAAACAGAGTGGGAGATCCACTTGGAGATGGTCTGTTTGGAGACTGGCTTCCTTCAGAGCCAGTGGCAAAGGACAAAGAGCTGGTTTGATTTCCTGAAGGATTTAGCTCTGTCAAGGTAGTAGTGAAGCTGTCTGTGCACCTCCAAGGAGTGAAGGATTCTTCCCTCCCATCCTGTTCTGAGGCTTGAGGAAGAAGTTGGGCAAGGGTATGGCTTGAGTCAAGGATGGGTCTGTGATCACCTTGGGCATAAAGGATGAATTAGTCCTGAGCAATACTCTGGGCAGAATATGAGAAATGGTTTCACTTTTAACTCAGAGACATTGGTAGCTGAGGTAATGGCCAGTAAAAGGGCAGTCTTCCAGGTTAAAAATTTTAAATCAGAAGTTGCCAGTTCAAAGGCGGGTATGTCCATTTTTCTAGAACAAAACTGAGGTCCCATAGAGGTACGGGTTTGTCTCCTGGGAGGTCTGAGGTACACCACTCCCCTAAAAAACTGTTTTATTAGAGGGTGGGAAAAGAAAGGAGGAACAGTATAAAGTGGGCTGAAATAACAGAGGTGTGAATCTTTATGGAATAAAAGGATAGCCCTCTGTCCACCAGGGTATCCGAGTAATCTACAATGGCAGAAATATTGGCTGACTTAGGACTGAGGCCTTGCTGCTGACACCAACTGGAGAATCGTGTCCTCCTGGCTGAAAAAGATTTCCTTGTACTAGGTCTTCTAGCCACACTGAGGATGTCTTGAACTAGTCAGTGTGAGCTCAGAATAGTATTTTGTGGAATTACCCAGGCTGAGAGTGAGAGTCTGTAGGTTGGGATGTACAAACCTCCCCTTGTCCTGAGTCAGAAGGTCCACAACCTGAGGCAACAGCAACAGTTTGTTATTGGTTAAACTCAGCAGCAGAGGATACCAGTGCTGCCTGGGCCACTATGGGGCTATCTGGATAACCCTTGGGCCTTCCTCCCTGATTTTTAGGAGGAAGGGGCATGGGAGGGAACTCAAAGGAACAGGTGGCTCCAAAGGAAGGAGAATGTATCGGTCCTCCAGGCTGTGGGTAGTTTCTGGAAGACAAGTTTTTCAGTTGTGCATTTTCTTTGGTGGCAAAGAAGTCCATCTGTGGGATCCCCATTTGTGGACTATGCTGAGATATGCTGCGCGATGCAGACGCTAGTCATGGGGATCCATCAAGTTCTAGCTGAGATGCTCTGCTAGCATGTTTCGAGTCCCTATGAGGTATTGTGCCATGAGGTGCAACCCCCGAGAGTGAGCTGTCTCCCAGACCTGCAATGCTAGACAACAAAGAGGGTAAGCGTGGGTGCCCCCTTGTTTATGTACCACATAACTGTGGTGTTGTCTGTTTAGACAAGCAGAACACCTGGTTTCCACTGAACTTTGAAAGCTATTAGGCCCTTTTGCACTTCCATTAGTTCTTTCCAATTTATGTGCTTGTGCCTGAACTAAGCTTCCCATTTACCCTGGGACTGAAGGAGTTGGAAATGAGCCCTACAGGCAGTCTCTGAATCATCTGTGGTTAAAATTTGGTCCAGACGGACTAACTCAGGAAGACCCTGGTTCTGGGCACATGCCCATATTCCACCACGCAAATTTCTCCTTTAAGGGATCAGTGAAATGTCTGCCTCCAGGGACTGAGTGCTGGCACCACTGATTCTTTAAGTATCCCTGGAGCTTCCTCATGTGTAGCCTGGCCAGAGGGATGAGACTATGAGAGGCCATACAGCCTAATGCTCTGAAGAATTCCCTGGTTGAGAGGCACTGTCTCTGCTTAACATTTTGGAAGTACTGAGTCAAGACCACCTTCTCTGGGAGAAGGGAATAATTCATAAGAGCCCCCAGGAAAACATATCTGGTGGATGGGTCTTTGTTGGATTTTCAAGAATTATGGTGAACCCAAAGAGGTAAGGAGAGTGAGTGAAGACCAGTTCCTTAACGAGCTTTGATCGACTCGTGGCATGACTGAGCAGTCGTCCACAAAGGGATAAATATGGATCCCTCTTTCTGCAGAAGGCGATCACAGGAGCTAAACACTTTGTGAAGACCCTGGGAGCAGTGAACAAAAAGCCAAGGACAGTGTACAGAAAGTACAGTTGTGTACACTTACCGTAAATGTAGATGTTCGAGTGTATTCACTGTTCCAGTCATTACATTTGGGTAATCTGCTGGCAGGTTGCCCTCAGTCGGCCTAAATAACAAAGTCTTGGGTCCTGCTTCGGTTGCTGTCTCCTCTTCCATGACGTCAGGTTGTCAGGGGTATAAAACATGCAGTTGACGCCATTTTAATCAGTTTTCTTGCCCAGATATCAGATGCCCCCCAAATGGGGAGCAAAAATAAACAGTAAATATATATAAATGCACTTTAGAAAAGTACAGTTTTGTACCTACCATAAATGTAGATGTTCGAAGATCCACATTGCTGCAGTCCTTACACTTGGGTAGTCCGCTGTCCTCGGTCGGCCCGAATATCAAAGTATAAGGCTGACGTCGGTCAAGGCGCATTTGACTGACATCAAGACGTCAGGGTACAAATGCGCATGACCGACGTCATATCCTCAGTCTTTTCTTGCCCCAGATGTCAGAAGACCCTAAAAATAAAGGTCAAAAACCAAAAGACAGCAAACCAACCACCAACCTTCCTAGCACTAAACATATGTACAATATATACAATTAAGAATATACACCCAATTGACCACCCAACCCACACAACCGCCTCTAACAACAGAGGGGAAGGAGGGAGGGTAAATTGGACTGCAGCAATGTGGATCTTCGAACATCTACATTTATGGTAGGTACAAAACTGTACTATGTTCTTCATCTCACATTGCTGCAGTCCTTACACTTGGGTAGAATCCCAAAGCAGAGGAAAGGGAGGATGGCCAAACTATAAGGAAGCAGGAGCTGCCAAAATGCCCTGCAAAACAGCAGTGGCAAAACCAGCCCTGGATTTAGAGTAAAGTGGTAGGTGATAATGCCTGGAAAAAGTATGCACTGAACTCCAAGTAGCTGCCTCCAAAATATCCTTAGTTGCCACCCCTCTCAAAAAAGCTGTTGAAGTGGCAGTAGCCCTAGTGGAATGAGGCCTAATCCCAGCTGGAACTTCCTTGCCATGATGGGAATAACAGAAAGCAATGCAAAACCCAATCCACTTAGAAATAGTTTGTTTTGACACAGGCTTGCCCTGAGAACTCAAAGCAAAAGAAACAAATAACTGCTGAGACTGCCTGAACCCTTTAGTTCTGTCCAAATAATAACGCAACTGCCTGTGTACATCTAAAGTGTGCAAAATCTTTTCCCCTTTATTTTGGGGATTTGCATAAAAAGTAGGCAAATGAATAGTTTGGTTTAAAGCCACACTAGAAACCACTTTAGGCATAAAGGAAGGATTAGTACGTAAAGATACCCTATCCTTATGGAAAATCAAGAAAGGTTCAACTGCCATAAGGGCCTGCAACTCAGAAACCCTTCTTGCAGAGGTAATAGCCAACAAAAAAGCAGTCTTCCATGATAAAAACTTTAATTCAGCAGTAGCTGCAGGCTCAAAAGGTTGTAGAGTGAGTTTCTCCAACACAAAATTGAGATCCCAAGCAGGAGTAGGAGCTTTCCGTGGGGGTCTTATATTCTTTGCCCCTCTAAGAAATTGCTTGAACAAAGGATGAGAAAACAATGGTGGGTCACAATCATAGTGAGCCGAAATTGCTGCAGCATGAACCTTAATAGAAGAGAAGGACAAACCTTTGTCCAGTAACTCAGTAAGATATTGAAGAGCCACACTTAAATTAGGCTCAGAAACATCAAAATCCTTTGCTGCACTCCAAAATAAAAATCTCTTCCATTTTTCTGTACACTTTCCTTGTACTAGGCCTTCTAGCTTCCAAAATAACATTCAAAACTTGTTGTGGAAGTGGAGGCCCACTATGGTTCAAAACAGAATATGCCAGGCTGTTAGGTGCAGAGAGTGAAGCTTGACATTGAGCAAATGACTGTCCTCCTGAGACAACAGGTGTGGAATCGTAGGCAAAGGCCATGGAGGCTTCCGTACCAGGCTCCTCAGTAATGGGTACCAATGCTGTCGAGGCCAATCTGGAGCTATTAAAATCATCCTTGGCTTGTCTTGTCTGGCCTTTAGTAGTACCTTTGGGAGGAGAGGCAGAGGCGGAAAGGCATACACATGAAGATTGCTCCAATTGAAAGAAAGAGCATCCACTCTCCAAGCTGTGGGATGAAACCTTTTCGTGCAAAACTTTGGCAGCTGGTGGTTTAGTGGGGAAGTGAACAGATCTATGTCTGGAGTTCCCCATGACACTGTCAATTTCTGAAATACATGAGGATCCAATTTCCACTCGTGGGGATCCATAATTTGCCTGCTCAACACATCTGCTAAGGAGTTCTGTGCTCCCGGCAGAAACCTTGCCTGAAGATTTAGCTGTAAACTGAGAGCAGTCTCCCACAAAATCATCGCTTGCCTGCATAGAGGATAAGAATGTGTTCCGCCTTGCTTGTTGATGTACCACATGACAGTTGTGTTGTCTGTTAGAATCAACACCTGCCCTGGAAGAAGTAAATCCTTGAAGGCTATCAATGCAAACTGGACTGCTAACATCTCTTTCAAGTTGATATGTAGATGTTGTAAGTCTGGCAGGCCACTTGTCTTGTATCCACTTTCCATTCAGATGAGCTCCCCAAGCTTTGTCTGAGGCATCTGTCGTTAGAATCTGACTCGCCTCTGGCCGGGACACAGAGAGTCCCTTGTTTAGGTGACATTCCTGAGCCCACCACAAAAATTCCTTTTGAATGCAAGGTATTATTGGAATGACATGTCCAAATCCTGGCAGTGCTGTGTCCATACATTTTTGAGATACCATTGTAGCTTCCTCATATGCAGTTTGGCATTGGGAAGCACCAGAATACAAGATGCCATGAACCCTAAGGCTTGAAGGACTGTCCTTGCAGTCAGCCCGGACTGATGAGACAACTGATGAAAGTAAAGGGAAAGATTCTTTTGTTTGTCCGGGGTCAAAAAGGCCATCTGGGATGCTGTATTCAGTCTCACACCCAGAAAGCACGTCTTGAGAGGGTACTAGACTGGACTTTATTTTGTTCACAGAATACCCCAGGCATCTTAGCACTGCTATCACATAATCCAAATGATGAAGAAGCTCGTCCCTTCCTTGAGCCAGAATTAGGCAATCGTCCAAATAAGGATAAATCTGTATTCCTTTTAACCTGAGGAAAGCTATCACTGGAGCCAGAACCTTCGTGAACACTCTGGGCGCAGTAGATAAGCCAAAGGGCAATGCAGAGAACTGATAATGAGAAGTCCCAGCTCGAAAACGCAGATACTTCCGCAACTCAGTCTGATAGGAACATGAAGATAAGCCTCCTTGAGATCTAAAGTTACCATCCAATGATCTTTGCCCAGCAGAGGTAAAAGCTGCTGTAGCGTAAACATTTTGAACTTGGGAATGTCCAGATAAGTGTTGAGGATAGATAAGTCCAAAATTGGTCTCCACGTGTTCCCTTTCTTTGAGTACGAGGAACAGGCGAGAATAAAATCCTAGGCCCACTTCTGGCATAGGGACCGGCTGAATGGCCCCTAGTTGGAGTAACAGAGAAATTTGCTTGTGAGCCTCTATTCTTTGTGGAGGAGGAACGTCTGGCATGCCTTTGAAAGGAGGTAAGGTATGGAAATAAAACCTGTAACCGTGGTGTATGATATCCAATACCCATCTGTCTTGGGTAATTAAACTCCAATTTTCTTTGAAAAGTGCCAACCTTCCTCCCAAAGGTGCTGCCAGACGAGAAGGCTCTGGCAGCTGAAAAGGTAGGTCATTGGGTCTGTTTACGAAAGGACTGACCCCTGCCCTCACCTGAAGACTGTGCAGTGTGCAGGAGAACTCCCTGTACGAGGCCTGAAAGAACCCTGAGCTCTGCCCCTACCATGTCTAGATCTACCCCTAGACTGGGAATCATAAGAAGGATACATCCACCCCTTAGTAGGCCAATTTCTACTAAACTTTGGAGGCTGAACCTGCAAAAAATCTTTAACAGTCTGCATAGACTTAGCCTTGTCTTCCATCTTCTTTAAAACTGTCTCAACTGGAGAACCAAACAACACATCAGATTGTAAAGGAGCATCTAAAATCCTTGTTTTAACATGATCAGATAAATTCTGATCCCTCAGCCAGGCGTGCCTGCGAAGAACCGACCCAGTGGCAGCCACCCTAGATGAGGCCTGTACAGCATCAAAACCACATTGCAAAGAATGCTTACCCACCTGTTCAGAAACATGTACTAAATCTTGCAATTCTTTACAATCAATACCTTCCGCCAGAGCATCAACCTTAGACTTCAATTGTGAAAGGAGATAGTTTTGGTATTTTAACATGTGAAACTGCCAATTCAAAGCCCTCATAGCTAGAGTGGAAGAAGTATAAACTTTCTTTCCCCATCTATCCAAAGCTTTGGCCTCTTTGTCTGAAGGAACCGGATTCTTAACAACAGAAGCCTAAACACCTTTAGGGCCCTGACTAACAGTTTCTGGGTCTGCCCTAGGACTAAAAAGATACTTATGAGCTTCAGGTACCCTGTAATATCTATCCGGTTTAACAGGAGCAGGAGGCAAAGAATCAGGATTAAGTGAAGCCTCTGCAAAAACATCTTCCACCACATCTAAAACAGGAGGTATAGCCAAAGGCCTATGCTGGGGTAAATACAAAAATTCCCTAAGCCTTTTCCTGGAATCAGAGAAGTCCTGGCCTTCCCACTTAAAATGCTCCCTCATAGAATGAAGAGTTTCTGAAAAAGAAAAATCCTCAGGAGGAGAAGCAGAAGGAGTAGAATCATCCACATCAGAGTCAGAATAAGGAGAATACTCCTGCAAGTCTTCAGTCAAGACTCTGAAACATCCGAAGCCTGCTCAAAACTCCCTGGCTCAGGCTCCACCCTAGGTCTCTTATCAGGAGGGGGCAAAGAACCCCTAATCAAGTAATCAAATCTTCTGCCATTTTAAGCATATGCTTCTTGGGCACAGTTCCTGAAGAACTAGGGGTGACACCAACTGAAGCTAAACCTGGCCTGCCCCTGGGAGAAGCCTTGGCAACAGAAGGAGAGGGCCTAACCACCTTAGGAAGGGAGGGGAGTAAAGTAACCTGAGAAGCCCCTTCAGCCTGACCTGCCTCCTGAGAGGCCACATCCTGCAATAACAAAGTCTCTCCCTGGGAACCCAAAGAAATCTCCGGTGGAACCACCGGCTCCACTGACACCTCTAAAGAACCGACGTCCGGTACAGACGGTTCTTCCAGCCTAGGCTTAACTGCTTTGTCCTTGCGCTTCTTTGAAGAAGCGGGCGTCGGAGCATCCGACGGCATTTTATAATTGCACCACTTCCCAAAGACTAACCTGGCACAATCCAACCTTCTCTTTATAGTGCGTTTATTAAATCTAGCACAAGAGTGACAGCCAACAACGTCGTGCTCAGGCCCTAAACAAGGAATACACAAAGTATGATAATCTCTATGCGGTATCTGTTTCCCACAAGAAATGCAATTATTCACTTTTTCTGACATCCGGTAAACCACTGAGGCAAGAAAAAACTAAAATATTCCCCAACGGGGTACTTAGCCAACTTTGACTCGGTCTGAAACTTCGAAAACGAAAAATCTCAGAACGCCAACCGGCACTAGCAATGCTGCTTCTGCATCGGACCATGCGGCAAAAAAGACTGAGGATATGACGTCGGTCATGCGCATTTGTACCCTGACGTCTTGATGTCAGTCAAATGCGCCTTGACCGACGTCAGCCTTATACTTTGATATTCGGGCCGACCGAGGACAGCGGACTACCCAAGTGTAAGGACTGCAGCAATGTGAGATGAAGAACATCATAGAATTTACCTTCAACTAAAAAGCAAATACACCACAAAGGCTTTTGAGAATAGTGAAGGAAAGAAAAGGTATAGAATGGGGGATGGCGGGTGGGTATCCCGGACTGCAACAGTGAATACACTCGGACATCTACATTTATTATAAGTGCGCACAACTGTACTATGTTCTTTGTGTTTCACTGTTGCAGTCATTACATTTGGGTAGAATCCCAAAGCTATGGATGGTAGGATGGAACTAAACAGCATTAGGAGCAGCTATAAGCCCCTGCAGGACTGCAGTGGCAAAGCCTGCCCTGGACTTGGAGAAGAGAGGTAAATGATAATGCTTTGTGAAGGTATGAACAGAGCCCCAAGTAGCAGCTTCTAGAATGTCTTTGGTTGGGACCCCTCTGAGAAAAGCTGCTGAAGTAGAGGCAGCCCTGGTGAATGTGATCTGATCCCCTTGGGGACAGGGTTTACCATGGTGCAAATAGCAGAAATGAATGCAGTTGCTTACCCACTTAGAAATAGTCTGCTTTGATATAGCCTTCCCCTCTGACCCTGCAGCAAATGCTACCAATAGTTGCTCGGACTTTCTTAGAGATTTGGTCCTGTTTAAGTAGAATCTTGGTTGTTTGTGTACATCCAATGAATTCAGAATCCGGTCCCCCTTCTGCGGATTTGGGTAAAATGTTAGCAGGTGAATGGTCTGGTTAAGAGCCACAATGTATACCACCTTAGGCATAAAAGGAGGACTGGTCCTGAGTGACACCCTGTCCACGTAAAATATAATGAACAGTATAAAGTGGGCTGCCATGAGAGCCTGTAGTTCTGAAACCCTTCTTGCTGAAGTGACTGCCAAAAGAAAAGCTGTTTTCCAAGATAGAAATGTTATATCTACAGTAGCTGCTGGTTCAAAAGGAGGCAGGGTGAATTTTTCCAGTACAAAACTGAGGCCCCATGCAGGAGCTGGTGCTGTTCTGGGAGGCCTTAAATTTTTGGCTCCTCTAAGATACTGTTTAAGCAGTGGATGAGAAAAGAGGGGAGGCTCTGTGTTGTAATGAGCCGAGATGGCAGAGGCATGGATTTTTATTGAAGAAAAAGATAGGCCCTTGTCTAGCATCTCAGTTAAATATTGTAAAATCTGAGGAATATTGGGCTTTGCTGTGTCTATTCCTTGTGCTTGGTTCCAAGCACAAAATCTCTTCCATTTATCAGGATAACATTTTCTAGTACTAGGCCTTCTGGCTTCCAAAATAACATCCATCACAGATTTACTGAGAGGTGTGGTTTGAATAATTAGTTGATTGGCCATGCTGCAAGATTCAGAGTTTGGAGCGGAGTGTGCAGAATTTGATAGTTCTGCTGAGACAGTAGATGAGGTATGTGAGGCAAGTACCATGGAAAAGGATGAGACATGTTCCTTAGAAGTGGGTACCAGTGCTGACGAGGCCAGTCTGGAGCAATCAGGATCATTTTTGTTTTTTCCTGTCTGACTTTTAATAAGATCTTGGAGAGAAGAGGCAGAGGGGGAAAGGCACAGACTGACAGGTTTTTCCAGCTGAAGGATAGAGCATCTACTTTCCATGCTTTTTTGTGATAAGCTCTTGTGCAGAATTTGTCCAAATGATAATTTTGGGGAAAGGCGAATAGATCTATGTCTGGGCTCCCCCATTTCTGTGTTAAGATGCTGAAGATTTGTGGATCCAGTTTCTATTCGTGCGGGTCCATAAGATTTCTGCTTAGGTCATCTGCCATAGTATTTTGTTTTGTTGGCAGGAATTGTGCTTGGAGATGTATTTGGTAAGTCAATGCTGTGTTCCACAAGGCAATGGCTAGTCTGCAAAGGGGGTAGGAATGTGCACCCCCCTGCTTATTTATGTACCACATCACTGTGGTGTTGCGCGTCTATCAGTAGTTGTCTTGGATGAAGTCCTTGAAGGCTGTCAGAGCATTCTGAACAGCTAGCATTTCTTTGATTGATATGCAGATGCATTTGGTTTGGGCTCCATTTGCCCTGAATGCATCTCCCTGCCAGGTGCGCCCCCCCCCCCCCAAGCATAGTCTGATGCGTCTGTAGTTTGGGTAGCAATGGGTAGAGTGAATGACAGCCCCTTGTTTTGGTGACATGTCTCTGCCCACCAAAGAAACGCCTGTTGTAGGCAGGGAATGAGAGGAATCATTGTTTCCAGGCTGTGACAATGTTGACTCCATAACCTTTTTAGGTACCACTGAAGTTTCCTCATATGCAATCTCGCATATGGAATTAGTAGAATGCAACCCCAAAGCCTGCAGAATTTGTCTTGCAGATAACTGGGTTCTTGTTGCCATTTGCCTTTGGTGTGAGGTAAGCTATCTGGGCAGTTGCATTCAAGCTTGCACCCAGGAATGTAATTATTTGAGAAGGTATCAGTTGTGATTTATTTTCGTTTACGGGGTACCCTAGGCATACTAGAAGCCTTTTCACAAACGCCAGATGTTGAAGAGTGTCCTTGACCTCTGCTTGAATGAGACATCGTCCAGATAAGGACACATTTGAATGCTTCTTTGTCTGCAGAATGCAATTACTGGTGCCAGGCACTTTGCAAAGACCCTGGGCACAGGAGATAAGCCAAAGGGCAGTACAGAGAATTGGTAATGCAAAAGAAAACCTGCTTTGAAGCACAGGTATCTTCTGCAGGATTCTCTTATTGGGATATGCAGGTATGCCTCTTAAGTCTTGAGATACTAACCAAGCATTCTTGCCTAGCATAGGCAGTAGCTGTTGTAAAGTCAGCATTTTAAATTTTGGAATGTCCAGGAACGTGTTCAGAATCAATAAGTCCAGTATTGGATGCCATAAACTGTCTTTTCCGGGTACCAGGAAAAGTCTTGAATAAAAACCTTGTCCTTTTTTCCTTTTCTGGTACCGGTTGAATAGCCCCCATATCCATGAGGGACATTAATTGTTTCTGGGCCTCTGCCCACTGATTTTGTGGCAGATCTGGCCATCCGTTTGGCATTGGCAAAGTATGGAAATGAAATCTGTATCCCTGGGATACTATGTTTAATACCCACTTGTCCTAGGTAATTAACTGCCAATTTTGAGCATGAAGTGCTAGATTCCCCCCCCCAGGGGCTGCCAAAAGATAAGTGCTTGGTGATGGTAGAGGAAAGTCATTGAGACTGCTTACTGTAGGGTTGTGCTTTGTTTCCTCCAGATTTAGAGGTGGAGGCACCCCATTGCTTTGGCCTCTAAGAACCCTGTGATTGATATCTGAAGCCTTTTGAGTGCCTGGATTTGCCCTGATTGGCTCTGTTGGACACCGAAAAAAACATTTTTTAGCAGGCCAGTGCCTAGAGAAGCTGGGTGGCTGCACTTGCAAGAAATCTTTTACAGTTTGCATAGATTTAGCTTTGCCTTATTACCAAACAAGAGTATCATGCTGCAAACGGGCATCCAACAATTTAGCTTTAACATGATCAGGCAGATTTTGCACTGAGCCAGGCATGCCTTCTAATCACAGATCCAGTAACAGCGGCCCTACAAGAGGCCTCCAAGGAATCAAAACCACTTTGCAAAATATGCTTTCCAACCTGTTCTGCTAAATGCAATAAATCCTGTAACTCTTTTCCACACAATCAGAAATCAACATAATTTTCTGTTTCAGTAAGCCCATAGCATGCTGTTGATATTTAAGCATATGAAACTGGCAGTTTAAAGCCCTGATTGCCAAAACTGCAGACGTATAAACCTTCTTACCCTATCAAGCGCCCTGGAATCTCTATCAGAAGGGGTAGGATTTTTGGCTGTAGAAGCCTTTACACCCTTGGGACCCTGACAGCTGGATTTTTGAAAATAAATTTGTGGGAGTCAGGAACCCTGTAATATCTGTCTGGCTTACTAGGAGCCGGAGGCATGGAGTCAGGAGCCATGCTTGATTCCGAGAACACATCAACAATGTGTAATACAGGCGGTATTGCCAAAGGCCTATGTTGAAGGAGAAGGAAATCCCTAAGCCTCTTTTTTGATTCAGAGAAGTCCTGACTCTCCCAGTGAAAATGTTAAGTCTCTCCAAAAGAGTAATCCTCAGGAGGAGATGCAGATTGGATGGAATCCTCAGCATCAGAATCCTCATAGGGTGGAATAGAAAATTCCAGATCAGAAGAGGAATCAGAAGAAATGGAAACCTGATCTGAAGATTCATAATCAGTGCCTTGCCTAGGTCTCTTAGCAGAGGAGGGGGGGGGGGTATAAAAATGTTGAGGCCTGAAAACACCCTCAGAAGCCAGTGCCTGCTTAGCGGCTCCGGACCCATCCAAGGGAGAGACATCTGCGGGTTCAATACTCTGAGAATCTCACGGCATACCAGACTCCAAACGGGTCTCGGTAGAGGCCTGTGACTCAAAAGTAGCGGGTATCAGGGGCTGCAAAACTGCCTGAGTAACAGTGAATGGCTTAGGAGAAGCTTAGTCATCGGTTTTGGACCTTGACGGTCTGTCTTGTCTTTTTCTTTGCATTTTTTATGAACTCCGGTAGTCGGATTGCGAACAGACGACATTTTAGGTTAATTAAATCTTGCACCAAAATATTTAGAAGCAAAAATATACCGACACTTAATAGTGCATTGGTTAAATCTAGCACAAAACCGGCAGCAAGGCATGCTGCGATCTGGGCCTAGGCAAGGAATACAGTACAAACGAAAATCCTTATGAGGTATTTGCTTCACACAAGTAATGCAATTATTAACTTTTACTGACATCGGTAAGGAGCAAGAAAAAGTTTCCCCAATGGGGTACTTAGCTTTAGTTTGAAGACTTCGGTTCTGAAACTCGAATACAAAAATTTCAGGAGTCGGCCGACCGGCACTTACGAACTGCTTCTGCTCCGGGCACCATGCGGCAAGAATGACAGAATAAAATGGCGTCAGCTGCATGTTTTATACCCCCAACGACCTGACATCATGGAAGAGGAGACAGCAACCGACGCAGGACCCAAAACTTTGTTATTCAGGCCGACTGAGGGCAACCTGCCAGCAGATTACCCAAATGTAATGACTGCAACAGTGAAACACGAAGAACATCACCACCAGTAGAAAGTAAATACCAAAAATTCCTTGTGAGGAGAGAGAGAGATGAGGGAGATGGAGGGAGGGGAAATCAGGACTACAACAGTGAATACAGTCTTAACTACATTCACAACTATGTTCTTCATGCTTCACTGTTACAGTCATCACATTTGCATTGATTCCCAAAGCTGAAGAAAAGGGTGGAGGCAGTCAAGAAGACTGGGGGCTGGCTGGGATGCCCTGCCAGACTGCGGTGGCAAAGTCTGCCTGGGATTTGGAGAAAATAGGCAGGTGGGAATGCCTGGTGAAGGTATGAACAGATGTCCATGTTGCAGCCTCCAGGATGTCCCTTGTGGGGACCCCTCTGAGGAAAGCTGCTGAGGTGGAGGTTGTTCTGGTAGAATGTGTCCTGACCCCCTTAGAGGGAGGCTTCCTGTGTTGCTCGCAGCAGAAATGGATGCCATGTGCTATCCATTTGGAAATGGCTTGTTTGGATATGGCTTTGACCTCTGCTCCTGCAGCAAAGTTGACTAACAAATGATCAGTCTTTCTAAATGATTTAGTCCTGTCTAAATAGAATCTGAGCTGTCTGTGCACATCTAGGGAGTGCAGTATCCTTTCCCCCTTGCTTTGTGGGTTAGGGGAAAAAGGTGGGCAAATGAATGAATTGGTTGAGAGCCACACTGAACACCACTTTTGGCATGAAGGATGGGTTAGTCCTGAGGGAGACCCTGTCAGCATGGAAAATGAAGGGCTCTACAGCCATTAGTGCTTGTAGCTTGGATACTATTCTTGTTGATGTGACGGCCAAAAGCAAGGCCGTCTTCCATGAGAGAAGCGTTAACTCTGCTGAAGCTGCTGGTTCAAAGGGGGGCAGGGTGAGCTTTTCCAACTCAAAGTTAAAGTCCCAAGCTGGGGTAGGTGCTCTTCTGGGTGGCCTCAAGTTGTTAGCCCCTCTTATGAACTGTTTGACGAGACGGTGTGAGAAAAGAGGTGGCTCTGTGTTGAAATGAGCAGAGATAGCAGAGGCATGAATTTTAATAGAAGAAAATCCCTGTGTAGTAGGACAGCAAGGTAATCCAGGATGAGAGGTAGGGAGGGCTGTGCCATCCAGGCTCCCTAAGCCTGGATCCAGGCGCAAAACCTTTTCCATTTTCAGCATAAGACTTTCTAGTGCTAGGGCGTCTGGCCTCACGTACATCTAAAAACCATTTGCTGAGATTGGCAGTTTGTGCAGTGGTCAGGGAATAAGCCAGGCTGCCAGAGTGAGGGTCTGCAATTGGGGATGCATGAATTCTCCTTCCCTCAGGAGTGTTGGGATCTGAGGGAGATGCCATGGTGGCAGGGGTGACAGGCTGCGCAGCAGTGGGTACCAGTGCTGGTGTGGCCAGTTTGGAGCAATCAGGATTGTCCTCAGTTTTTCCTCCCTTATTTTGAGCAGTACCCTTGTAATGAGCAGGAGTGGGGGAGATGCATAGACCCAATGGAAGGATAAAGCATCCACTTTCCAGGCCTTGTAGTGAGGCTCTCTGGTGCAGAGTGGGAAGCAAAGAGGTCGACTTTCGGAGTGCCCCATTTCTGAGTTACAAGGTTGAAGGATATTTGGTCTAGCTGCCGCTTGTGTGGTCTATAAGATTTCTCCTTAAGTTGTCTGCCAGAGAGTTTAGAGAGCCTGGCAGAAATTGTGCTAACAGGTGTAGCTGCATGGCTGAGGCCGTGCGCCAAAGGGTCATGGCGAGTCTGCACAGAGGGTACGAGTGAGTACCTCCCTGCTTATTGATACACCACATCACAGTGGTGGTGTGTTTTGATCAGTACAGCCCCCGGGGAGAGGAGAAGGTCTGAAAGCTGTCGTCCAGCATGCACCAACTAACATCCCTTTTTGGATGATGTGCAGATGTATTTGATGTGGGCTGCATTGGCCCTGTATGCACCTGCCACTCAGGTGTGCACCCCAGGCATAGTCAGATGCGTCTGTGGTGAGGGTCTGGGCAGTGTGGGGTTGTGAGACGGGTAGTCCCTTGTGGTAGCATGCTGCCGCTCACCAAAGAATCTTTTCTTAAACAAGGTATCACTGGTATGAGAGTTTCCAGGTCTTGAGAGCGTTGACCACCAATGTCTTTTTAGGTACCACTGCAGTTCCCTCATATACAGTCTGGCATATGGAATGAGTAGAATGCAAAGAAGCCATAAACCACAGAGTTTGCAGGATTTTTCTTGCGGATAACTGAGGTCTGGTGGCTAGCTGAGAGAAACAGGCTATCAGGTAGGTTTTCTTTTCTGGTGTAAGGAATGCCATCTGGGATGCTGTGTCCAGGCTTGCTCGCAGGAATATAATTTTTTGGGTGGGTACTAGTTTGGATTTCTTTTCGTTGATAGTATACCCGAGGGAGGTCCGGAGGTCCTTTACAAAGGCCAGGAGCTTGAACAGCTTTTCCTGTCTGCCTGAATTAGACAGTCTAAGTATGGGTAAATCTGAATATTTCTTTGCCTGCAAAAAGTAATGGCGGGAGCCAGACATTTTGTGAAAACTCTAAGAGCAGTTGATAAGCCAAAGGGAAATGCAGAGAACTGAAAGCACAGTGATCCTGCCCTGAAATGTAGACATCTCCTGCATGATTCCCTGATTTGGGATGTGTAGGTAGGCCTCTTTTAGGTCTAGGGTGGCTAACCAAGCATCCTTGGACAACATAGGTAGTACATGCTGGAGGGTGAGCATTTTGAATTTTGGTATCACCAGAAAGATGTTTAAAATGGATAGATAGAGGATGGGGTGCCAGGTGCCCCCTTTTCTGGGTACCAGGAAGAGCCTGGAGTAGAAACCTTGGCCTATCTGTTCTTCAGGAACGTGCTCTATTGCCTTCAGAGAGCAGGGAAAGGACTTGCTTTTTGGCCTCTGCCCACTGGTTTGGGGGAAGATCTGAGAACCCTTTTGGGGTTGGTAGAGTATGGAAATAAAATTTGTATCCCTGGGACACTATGTTGAGGACCCAGCTATCAGTGATAATGGTGGCCCAGGTGTTTGAGTGGAAGGAGAGTTTTCCTCATAGGGGCAATTGCAGATGGGCAAAGGGAGGGGGTGGAAGTGGAGAGTCTGAGTTTTTACTATGAAGGGGTGGCTTAGCACTCCCTGGTTTTAAAGAGGAGGAACTCCATTGCTTAGATTTCTGCATTCCCTGGGGCTGCTGTCTGGGGGGGGGGGGGCGGGGCTGCTTCCCCGGCATCTGGGATGAGCTGACCTGGAGGGGGCAGGAAAGGGCCAGTGTTTGGAGGGGCAATGTGTACTGAACCTGGGTGACTGGACCTGCAGGAAGTCCTTAACTGTCTGCATAGATTTAGCTTTTTCTTCCATCTTTTCTAAAACCTCCTCTGCCTTGGTGCCAAATAAGTTGTCTTTGTGCAAGGGTGTGTCCAATCATTTGTATTTGACATGGTCTGGCAAGGGCTGTTCCTTAAGCCAAGCATGCCTTCTAGGGACAGAACCAGTGACTGCTGCCCTATAAAATGCTTCTAGGGTGTCAAAACCACAATGTAAGGTATGCTTAGTTACTTGGCTTGCAGAATGCAGTAACTCTATTTTTTGCACAAGCAGGAAAATATATTTTTTGTTTGAGGAGTTCCATGGTATGTTGCTGAAATTTTAGCATATGGAACTGACAATTTAGTGCTCTAATAGCAAGAGAAGCAGAGGTGTATACTTTTTTGCCCCATCTGTCTAATGCTTGGGAATCCCTATCAGAGGGGGTTGGATTCTTAGCAGAAGTTGCTTTAATTCCTTAAGGCCCTTGAAAAATAACGTCAGGGTCAGCAGTAGGATTTTTGAAAAGAAATTTGTGAGAGTCAGGGACTCTACAGTACCTGTCAGGTTTCCTGGTAGCAGGAGGGAGGGTGTCAGAAGTCAAACTAGATTCCATGAAAATATCATCCACAACATCCAGGACAGGAAGACTGGCCAGATTCTATGCTGTGGAAGATCTAAGAATTCCACCCAGAGTCTCTTTTTAGACTGAGGGTAGTTCTGACATTCCCATTGGAAATGCACCCTTAAAGTATGTAGGGTTTCCCCAAAGGAAAAGTCCTCGGGTGGACAGGCTGAAGGAATGGATTCCTCGGCATAAGAATCCTCATAAGCAGAGAGAAGTTGCATGTCTTCATATTCACATGCCTCAGTCTCATCGGACTCCTGTTCAGATAAAACTACTGGGGGCAAATCTTTTTTTTCTTTTGGAAGGGGTAGCTTGGCTTCCCAGATCAGCATTATAAAGTCTTCTGCCATTTTAAGCATTTGAAACTGAGGCAAGGAAGCAAGTGCCAGAGATTGGGTCGTCTTTCTTGGGAGTGGTTCATACCCTGGGCCTTAAAAATCATTAGTTTTCAAAAGAACAGTAGATGCGAAAGAAGTTGTCAGTCTGTGTCGAGAATCAGTAGTGCAAAGTACTTCCTCAGAAGCTGGTGTCTGTTCAGCGGCTCCGGACCCATTCAAGGTAGAGACATCTGCAGGATCCTTAGTCGATGAAGAGTCTCATGGCATACCGGACTCCAAAAGGGTCTCGGTAGCAGCCTGCGAATCCATAGAAGTGGCATCAGGGGATTTGAAAGCACCTCACTGAGGACAGGAGAAATGACTAGCTTAATGGAAGTGTCGGTAGGTTTGGACCTGTCTGGTCTGTCTTTATCCTTACGTTTTTTTCTGAAGATCTGCTGTTGGAAGGCTTACCGAAGCCATATCGGAATTAGAGGACCGAGCGTGAAAATATCTAGCTAGAATAAGGGCCACACGACGTATAGTTCTGGCATTGAACAAAGCAGAAAAGCAACAGTGGGGGATGTCATGGTCTGGGCCTAAGCATGTCACGCAGTAAGAATGAAAGTCTTGGTGTGGTATTTGTTTTCCACAGGCGAGACAATTGTTAACTTTTTCTGACATTGGTTTGAGCAAGAAAAAAGAATCCCCAACGGGGGTACTTAGCTTTAGAGGACTTCAACTTCAATTCGGAAAATGAAAACTCAGGTAGTGGCCGACCAGCACTCTTGCAAACTGCTTCTGCCTCAGGCTCCTCGGCAAGAAAGACTGATGTAATGGCGTTGGCTGCCTTATTTTATACTACTGACAACATGTCAGCCCTGGAGCGATGGCAACAGATGCAGAAATAATAAGTTTCTGGTATTTGGGCCGACAGGGATAACCCAAATGTGATGACTGCAACAGTGAAACACTTAGAACATCTGCAGTCATTTCTCTCACACTGACGTATTTGGCCTTCAGAGAAAGGTGCCATTCTGCTTGAACCCTGTAGGATGCCAAGGTGGCTCCCCATCCTGAGTCTGATGCATCTCTATGTGCATTATCTGAGTTGGAAGTGGAAGCTGAAGGGGAAGGCCAGGATTGAGCTGTACCTGCTGAATCCGCCAGTGAACCTCTGTCTTTAGGCAGGGTAAGAACGTGATTTCTTGTTCCAGGAGATGCTGGTGTTGGGACCAAATGTTTTTCAGATACCACTGTAGCTTTCACATATGCAATTTGTAAAGTGGCAGCATAGGGAAGGTTGCTGCCATAAGGCCCAAGGTAGTTAGAAATTGCCTTGCAGTGATTACATGGGTCTGTAGCAGGGCTGTGAAATGGGAGGTCAGAGAGCTGACTGTCTTGGGTACAACAAAAGCTTTCATTAGGTCTGTCCTGATTCTGCAACCCAGAAATTTGTTGTCTTGCTCTAGGGTTAGGGATGACTTTGGGCAGTTGAGGATACACTCCAGAATTTGGAGAAGGGACATGGTGAATAGCATATGGGCAGAAAGGGTTTCTTTGCAGTCTGTCAGGATGTCATCTAGGTAGGGATAAATCTGTTCTGCAATGGTACATGCCAGGCATTTTGTGAATACTCTGGGGGCAGTGGACAGACCAAATGGTAAGGCAGTAAATTGGAAATGAGAGGAGTCCAGAGAAACGTAAATATTCTCTGTGGGAGGGTAGTATGGGAATGTGCAAATATGCCTCTTTTTAGATCCAATGTGGCCATGAAAGCCTGGCAGGTATGAGAGGAAGAAGGCTTGGGAGCAACAACATTCTGAAGGTGGGCACCTGTAAGAACAGATTTCGGAAGGAAAGGTCTAAAATTGGTCTCCATGCTCTGACTTTTTTGGGGGACCATGGACAATCTGGAGTAGAAGCCTTTTCCTTCCTGTCCTGAGGGGACACGTTCTATGGTACCCAGATTCAGACAGTCTGTCAGGACTTGTGGTAAAAGATGCCTTGGATTGCTGGGAGGGGGGAAGGGAATACTTCTTGGGAGTGGCCGTTCCTTCCAGGAAAAAAAGTATCCTTTTTGGATGATAGCCAAGACCCATCTCTCTGTGCTGATGGTCTTCCAAAAAAGCAGGCAGTGAAACAGACTTGGCAGAGAGGGGTCGAGGGGCAAGGCAGTCATGCATTGTTGGGGCCTCCTCTGTCTTGAAATGGCTGCATAGAGGGAGGCGAGGGGCAGCCGCCCTGGAAGAGGTAGGCCTTCTGGTACCTCTTCTGTGTCTGGAAGAGGCAGATCCAGCAGGGGCTGGGTTATGCCTGACAAAAGTGGCCTTGGCTGGGTAGTACCTATAGTATTTGGGGATGGGAGACACCAATAAATGTTTAATGTCCTGTAATTCCTTACTCTTTTCTTGCAGGTTCTTGAAAAGATCTGCAGATTGTTTTCCAAAGTGGAAACCAGGGTCCAGGGGTGGCATCCAAGATCTTAGATTTAAAGTCCTCTGGGAGGTGCTGAAGTCTAAGCCAGGAATATCTCCTGAGAAAGTACAGTTGTCTCCGCTTACCATAAATGTAGATGTTAGAGTGTATTCACTGCTGCAGTCATTACATTTGGGTAATCTGCTGGCAAGTTGCCCTCAGTCGGCCTGATTAACAAAGTCTTGGGTCCTGCGTCAGATGCTGTCCCTTCTTCCATGACGTCAGGTCGTCAGGGGTATAAAACATGCAGCCGATGCCATTTTATCAGTTTTGCTTGCACCAGATGTCAGGTGCCCCCCTAATGGGGAGCAAATAAAATTAAACACAAAAATATACCTCCAACCAAAAGCAAATACATCAAAAAGGCTTTTAAGTATAGTAAAATAAAAAAGTTATAGCCAGAGAAAAATAGGGGGATGGAGGGAGGGTAACCAGGACTGCAACAGTGAATACACTCGAACGTCTACATTTATGGCAAGTGTACACAACTGTACTATGTTCGTCATGTTTCATTATTGCAGTCATTACATTTGGGTAGATTCCCAAAGCTATGGTTGGGAGGAGGAATTCATATAGCATTAGGGCCAGCTATAAGGTCCTGCAAGACAGCAGTGTCAAAGCCAGCTCTGGATTTAGAGAAAATTGGTAAATGATCATGCTTGGTGAAATTATGTACAGAACTCCAGGTAGCAGCTTCTAGAATATCCATGGTAGGAACTCCTCTCAGAAAGGCTGCAGAAGTAAATGCAGCCCTAGTGGAGTGAGATCTGATCCCCCTAGGGGATAGGTTTTCCATGGTGCTTATAGCAGAAATTAATGCAATGGCTTATCCATTTAGAAATGGTTTTGAAATAGCCTTCCCCTCTGCCCCTGCAGCAAATGCTACCAGCAATTGTTCAGATTTTCTTCGAGACTTAGTCCTGTCCAAGTAGAATCTAAGTGGTCTGTGCACAACCAAGGAGTGCAGAATCCATTTTCCTTTTTTCTGTGAATTGGGAAAGAAGGTTGGCAAATTAATGGACTAATTAAGAGCCACACTGGAAAAAACCTTGGGCACGAAGGATGGAATGGTCCTCCGAGATGCCCTGTCCGCATGAAAGATGATGAAAGGCTCCATTGCCATAAGGGCCTGTAATTCAGATATCCTTCTAGCTGAAGCGATTGCTAAAAGGAAGGCTGTTTACCAAGAAGGAAATTTTAAGTCTGCAGTAGTAGCTGGCTCGAAGAGAGGAAGAGTGAGTTTCTCCAAAAACAAAGTTAAGGTCCCGGGCAGGGGTAGCAGCTCTCCTGGGTGGTCTCAAGTTCTTTGCCCCTCTGAGATGCTGCTTGAGCAGGGGATGTGAGAAGAGTGGTGGTTCTGTGTTATAGTGAGCCGAAACAGCTGAAACGTGTATTTTAATAGAGGAAAAAGACAGGCCCTTGTGAAGCATCTCAGTTAAGTATTGCAAAATCTGAGGTAAATTGAGCGCTGCTGTGCTCCATTCCAAAAGATTGGTTCCAGGCGCAGAATCTTTTCCATTTGTCAGCATAAGATTTTCTAGTACTAGGTCTTCTCGCCTCCAAGATGACATCCATCACAGGTTTGCCGAAGGATGATAAGGGTGAATTTAAGAGATTAGCCAGGTTGCAAGGTTCAATGTTGGAAGCTGAGGGTGCAGAATTTGGTTCTCCTGCTGAGACAGCAGAGAAGGGGTCTGAGGTAGGTGCCATGGAAATATTTGCGACACTGTGCAGGAGTGGGCACCAGTGCTGGCGCGGCCAGTCTGAAGCAATCAAAATCATTCTTGGTTTGTTCTGCTTAACTTTTAGCAGACCTTTGGAGAGCAGAAGCAGAGGGGGAAAGGCGGAGACTGATAGGTTTTTGCAGCTGAGATCAGGGCATCCACTTTCCAGGCTTCTTTGTGGGAAGCCCTTGTGCAAAACTTGTCCAACTGGTAGTTTTTGGGGGAGGAAAATAGATCTATGTCTGGGCTCCCCCATTTGCTTGTCAACATGTTGAAAATCCGTGGTTCCAGTTTCCACTCGTGTGGGTCCATGAGTATTCTGCTTAGTCCGTCTGCCAGTGTATTCAATTTTCCTGGCAGGAATTGAGCTTGTAGGCGCACTTCGTCGCTCAAGGCTGTATTCCACGATGCCATGGCTAGTCTGCAGAGGGGGTAGGAATGTGTACCCCCCCCCACTTGTTTATGTACCACATAACCGTGGTGTTGTCCGTCTTTACCATTAGTTGTCCTGGAAGTATGTAGTCCTTAAAGGCTGCAGAGCATTCTGTACAGCTAACATTTCTTTTTGATTGATATGTAGGTGCATGTGATTTGGGTTCCATTTGCCCTGAATGCACTTCCCTGCCAGGTGAGCCCCCCCCCCGCCATGCATAGTCTGATGCATATGTAGTTAGGGTTTGGGCAGCAGGGGGTAGTGTGAATGGCAGTCTCTTGTTCTGGTGGCAGGCCTCTGCCCACCATAGGAACTCCAGGTGTAGGCAAGGTATGATAGAAATCATTGTTTCCAGGTTGTGACAATGCTGACTCCATAGACTTAAGTACCACTGTAGTTTCCTCATATGCAGTCTTGCATATGGAATTAGAAGAATGCAGGAGGCCATGAACCCCAAGGCTTGCAGTATTTGTCTTGCAGATAGCAGGGTTTTTGTAGCCACTTGTTTGAAGTAAGTTACCAAATTAATTTTCTTCTCTGGTGTGAAAAAAGCCATCTGGGCAGTTGTATTCAAGCTTGCACCCAGAAATGTAATCGGTTGAGAGGGTACCAGTTGCGATTTCTTTTCATTTATGGTGTACCCTAGACGAGTTAGAACTCTTTTTACAAACGCCAGATGATTTGGAATTATGGCCTGGTTTTCTGCCCAAATTAAACAATCGTCCAAGTATGGATATATCTGAATATTCCTCCGCCTGCAAAATGCAATAACTGGAGCCAGGCACGTTTGTGCATACCCTGGGCACAGTAGACAAGCCAAAGGGCAGTGCAGAGAACTGATAATGCAAGTAGCCTGCTTTGAAGCGTAGGTATCTTCTGCAAGATTCCCTGATTGGGATGTGCAGGTATGCTTCTTTTAAATCTAGGAAGTAACTGGTGAAGAGTCAGCATCTTGAATTTTGGAATGTCCAGAAAGATGTTTAGAGTAGACAGGTCCAGAATTTGGATGCCATGACTTGTCTTTTCTGGGAACCAGAAAAAGCCTGGTATAGAAACCTTGGCCCCTTTTCCCTCTTCTGGTACCGGTTGAATAGCCCCCATGTTTAAGAGGGAAGTACTTGTTTCTGAGCCACTGCCCACTGATTTGGGGGGAGGTCTAGCCACCAGTTTGGTGTTGGCAATGTGCAGAAATGAAATCTATAAACCTGGGACACTATATTTAAAACCCATTTGTCCTGGGTTATGAGTTCCCAGTTCTTTGCATGAAGAGCAATCTTTCCCCCCCAGAAGGGCAGTTAAAAGATAAGTGCTTGGTAATTTTAAAAGGAGGTCATTGAGACTGTTTACCATAGGGGGTGTCTTATTTCCAGATTTGGAAGTGGAGGCCCCCCACTGCTTAGCTCTGAGAGCCCCCTGGGACTGAAACCTGGTGCTTTTGGTATGTCTGGGTTTGGCTTGAGAGGATCTGGAAGGAGCTGGAAAAGAAGATTCTTAGTAGGCCAGTGCCTACTAAATATTGGAGGTTGCACTTGTAAGAAATCTAACAGTCTGTATAGATTTAGCTTTATCCTCCATCTTTTTTAGAACGTCTTCAGCCTTATTGCCAAACAGGCGGTCCTGATCTAAAGGAGCATTGTTAGAGAAATGTACAAATTGTATAGTGTACAATTCTGCATTTAAAGGGTTAAGAGTTAATACATTTATTCTATGTAAAATGTGTAAATACTGGTGGTCTCTGTAAAAGCTGCTGACGCCTGAAAGTCTGTTCTTGCTATGGAATGTTGAGATAGGGGCCTCACACTAGCAACAGATAAATGTGTTAGGAAGAGACAGTTACAGGACCATTACTCAGAAACTGGGTTTGACAGGGCAAGCCCCGTGGTCAAGCTAAATTGAGAGATGTTTTTGTAAGTCAGCAATTATCTGATAAGCACCTGCTGTGTACGTGCGAAGAACTGTATAAAAACAGCAGGCTGAGCTATTGAAAATCAAACAAACCTTGTACCTACATGCTTTGTCTCCTTGCTGCAAGTAATAAAGGATGCCTTGCTGAACCTTACGTGAATTGATCTTTGTATTTTCTTTAACAGATTGGTCCTTCGAGCCGGAGCCCTCTCTTCACCTCGGATCAGACGGCCAGGTGGCTGAAACCGTACGGGGAAGAAACCAAATCAGTTCTTCTGCAATATAAAGACCTCCGACTGAATTGTCGTCAAAAGAGGCCAGTCACCTTCTGATCTGCGATTGAAGGACGGGTATCCGCGAATCAGTGGTCAATCACGTAGGCTCAGTGGGTTTTGCTATTCTGTTTTATTCAGTCAGGGACAGGCAAGTGCATTTATTTCTGTTAGATTGTATTTCATTCAGTCAGGGACTGGAAACTGCATTTATTTCTGTTAGGTTGCATTTTATTCAGTCAGGGACAGAGAAAAACTGCACTTCTGTTATAGACTAGGTGAACAGGATAGTAGGAGGTTAGACAGTCATTCTGAAGAGACTATAACAAAATTCGTGGTACACGTAAAAATTGAAGGTAATAGGTAGAATTACTAAAGGTAACTACGTAGTGAGCAAATGGGTATTTATATCTGTGGTGCGAAAACATCAAAAGACCTACCATTAACAGAAGATGGTAAATATACGCAGGTACAGTGCGCAGATAATGTTAGATATTTTACAAAATGGGTAACTAAGTATGATTTTGATGGAAAACTAGATAAATCCTTGCTTCTCAAACTGATAAAAAATTAAAAGCAGATTCCATCCAAGGGGAGAGTTAAAAAACAGCGGCAATTAGGGATTCCCCAGGCACACAGATGGCTGGAGGAAGCAAATCGGAGAGACCAAAAAGACAAACACTCAAACAATGTTTTTAGATAGAGAAGATAACCACCTAGTACTAGCTTCAGCACCCCTCCCCCACCAGCATACGGGGCAAATCAACACAGAGTGCCTCCTCTATATCCAATATTTACAGGAGGTGAGGACTCTAAAAATAAAGCTAGTAAAGGTTAGGGGTCCAATAGGGACTAGGTCCAAAACAAAAAACACAGATGATGATAAAAATCTCGAAGTCTGGCGATTGTTTAGTGAAACCCAGGCCACGACTAGCGGGGAAGAAGAACTTTGTCCCTCTTATTGAGGTACCTAATCCCAGAGCAGGTCAGGATAACCAAGACCCTACTTTATTAGTATATAGACCCTGGAGTCCCGGAGATATTCGGAAGGCCAATGAGGGTATTCCCCACCCTAGGGTCAACTTTCAAAACTTTTCAGAGGACCTGCAAGGTATGAGGCTAAGCTATAACCTAAATGGAGAACAGATAGAGAAAGTGGTAAGACAAATTATAGGTCCAGACTGGCAACATGGTCTGTGGTGATTGGAACCCTCGTGACGCTCAGCGGAGACCCCTTCCACATAACAGCGTAGAATTAGATGCCCAGGTGACAGGGCTTACAAACCGAATTTCTGAAAAGTGGCCACCACGGGCAGACTAGACCTGTATTAATCAGTGTGTCCAGCAAGAAGGCGAGTCAGTTGACCGCTATTTTGCTAGGCTCGTAGAGTGCTTTAGTAATCATTGTGGGATGCCAATCCCTGACAACCAAGCAGTAGACTCCCCCTATAAACAATTAAAAAATGCCTTTCTGAAGGGGAGCAGGGCTCCTATTAGTAGTTTTATTACAAAACACATGGTAGATCACCGCACAAGCAGATTGCAACCACTGCTTGAGTATGCAAGACATGCTGAAAGACACTAATAGCAAAAAGAAAAAGAAAATGCAGGTATTTTTTATTAGAAGACGGGGCTGAGGTATATGTGGTACATCCAGGAAAAAAGGGCAAAAATAGGGAAGGTAGGCGGCCTGACCAACGGTCAGAAGATTTTGAGGGATGCAAAAAGAGAGGAGAATGTTTTAAATGTGGAATGAAAGGTCACATGGCAAGGGATTGCAAAAGGAATAATAAGTCAAGGACGGATGAACAAGAAGGTGATGACTGACTATATGATAGGAAGCACAGGGAAAGGTTACAATACAAAGCAGGATAAATGGCAATGTAGAAGTAAAAATAGAGGAAGCACAGGATGGTGAAGGGGATGACAATGGATGGACAGGAAGCACAGGGAAGGGTTACAATACAAAACAGGATAAATGGTAATGTAGAAGTAAAAATAGAGGAAGCACAGGATGGTGGAGGGGATGACAATGAAAATGAAAGTGATGAGGTATTAGACTTGGCGCTTTTGTGCTTGGAACTCTTTAGCAGACATTAAGTCAGAAGTCACCCTTTTGGTGGAAGGAAGAGAGGTTAGCTTTTTGTGTGATTCTGGGGCTTCACGGACCCTGATACATCCCTCCGAATTACTGGAGTGTACACGGTCCTCGGATTACATATTTGTTAAGGCTGCGAATGGGCAGCTATACCGGGAGCCTCTCTCTCACAAAATTATGATCACAGATCCTGTAACAGGGTTGACACAGAAGTAAAATTGTAGTGTCTGCAAAATGCCCAGTAAATCTCCTAGACAGAGACTTAATGCAGTTATTTGGCATAGCGGTGGTTCCGACTACACAAGGGATGCAAGCACAACGACAGACTGACATCTGTGAAGTGCACGATGCCTGCGTAGAGCAGTCAAGAGGTGAGATGTTTTACTGGTACAGTCAGGACCTGATTACTACCAGCCCAAGGACTGTAACCAAGGAATTAATTGATTTGGCCATTAGTAAATTTCCCTCGTTAGTTATTAAGAAGCAGCCATTACTGCACTGCACCCTGTATTTTTGTGACACACAAGGGCCAGATGAGGACTACAGAGAGAAGCTGTTTAAATATCCCACAGCAAGGCTAGTGTTACATAATCTATACTGGGACACAATGGGAAATAGCACAGCCAGCTGCTCTCTGCCTAAAGAAATAACAGCACTTTACAAATCTGACCTCCTACCACATGTAAGCCTCACGAAAGACAGAAACACAAAATGGGTAGAGTTGGGCAGAAAGATTACCAGATGGAAAAAACAGACCAGGGAGGAACTTTCAGAGCAGGGAGTGCAGGTACAAAAATTGAACTGGGTAACTCAAACTAAGCCAGTAGTACACCTACATTTTCGCAAAAATACTTGCCAAATACTCCTGTTAAGGGAGGAAGAGAATGCTATAAAAGGTATTCCAGACAAACTGTGGTCCACAGGGAAATCAGATGTAGGCCTTATTTGCACGGCAGGACCAGTGGTGATTACTCCAAAATCAACATTTAGACCTCAAAAACATCAATACCCATTGAGAAAAGATGCAGAGGCAGGGATAAAGCCCATTATAGCTGCACTCCTCAAAGGTGGTGTGTTAATTGAATCTCCTGATTCACCATGTAACACACCTTTGTTCCCAGTTAAAAAGGCAAATGGAGAGTGGTGCAAGGTTCAAGACCTGCAGGCTGTAAATGAGGCAGTAATACCTAGGGCACCTACGGTACCTGATCTACACACACTCTTAAATGTGTTAAAACCCCATCAGAAATATTTTTCTGTAGTAGATATTAGTAATGCATTTTTCTCAATTCCGATGCATCCTGACAGTAAATTCTGGTTTGCATTTACGTATCAGGGTAAAAGATACACATACACTCGACTACCACAGGGTTATTGTGAGAGCCCCACGATATTCTCACAAGAAATGTCAAGTAACTTAGCAAGATTTAGCCCACCGACAAATAGTCAAATCCTGCTTTATGTAGATGATATCTTATTAGCAGCTCCCACTTTACAAGCTTGCCGAGAAGAAACGCTAGCATTGCTACGATTTTTAGCTGCTGAGGGACACAAGGTGAATAAGGAAAAATTGCAACTTTGGAAGGAACAGTTCAGATATTTGAGCTATATAATATTTGATGGAGGTAGAACCTTGGATGAGGATAGAAAAATAGCTATTTTGCCGGCTCCAAAACCCATTACCAAAAAGGAAATTATGTCCTTTTTGGGTACGACTAACTTCTGTCAAAGTTGGATTCCAAACTATGCTTTGGAAGTGGCACCCTTGTCTGATCTCATATATAAAAAGCCTATGGCAACACAGGACCTGGTGATTTGGACACCGGAGGCGGATTTAGCCTTTTGTAACTTGAAACAGTTAATAGCATCCTCTTTTGTCTTGGGGTTACCAAATTATCACAAGCGCTTTTTTCAAACCGTGGACTGTAAGCATGGCTACATGACATCAGTCCTGACGCAACAACATGGGGATAAGCAACGTCCCATTGCTTACTATTCATCACAGTTAAATCCGGTGGCACGATCCTTACCCCATTGTGTTCAAGCGGTTGTTGCAGCTGCTATGGCAGTGCAGGCTTCGGCCTCAGTGGTTTTGTTTCATCCATTCACCCTTAGGGTCCCTCATGCAGTAGCAATTATTCTGTTACAAGAAAAGGTAGCATACCTTTCCCCAGCTAGACATCTCTCCTGCATGACTGTTTTGCTGAGCCAGCCTCACATGACAATCGAACAGTGCACAACCCTGAATCCGTCATCTCTACTCCCTACCCCTGTAGATGGTACTCCACATCATTGCCTACAGGAAATCGAGCAGACAGCATTACCTAGAAAAGACCTCACAAATATGCCTTTAACAAATGTTAATTAATATTTTATGTAGATGGCTCTTGCAAAAAGAACCCAGCAGGATAGAACCTAGTGGGCTACGCTGTAGTATCTGACACAGAGGTTAGAGAGGCAAAACCCTTACCACGACATTTGTCCGCACAGGCGGCAGAATTGATTGCACTCACTAGTGCATGTACTTTAGCTAAAGGTAAGCGTGCAAATGTTTTTACTGACAGTCAATATGCTTTTTCCATGGAGCATGTGTTTGCACAGCAATGGAAAAACCAAGGTATGATTACATCAACTGGTAAACCCATAAATCATCTACAGCTTATATTAGATCTTTTAAACTCCATTCAATTACCTCAGTGTTTAGCCATCTGCAAATGTGCAGCTCACACAAAAAGTACAGTTTTGTACCTACCATAAATGTAGATGTCCGAATTGGATAGCATCTGCAGTCATAACAACAGGGTTGTCCTGTCGTCAGGCAGCCCTTCAGTCGGCCGGATTCCAAAGTCCGGGTCCGGCTTCGGCTGATGTCGCACTTCACCCGACGTCATCTCTGTTGGTCTTCGGGTATATAAGCATCAGCCGACGCCATTTTCTTCAGTGTTTCTTGCCCCAGATGCCAGAAGCCCTCTAGAAGGCTAAAAATTTTGGATAGATGCCAATGTTTCCAGAGGTAAACACAAAAATAAGCATGTATGTACATAAATACAAACAAATACACCATGAAAGAAGTCCCCCCACTAGCTAGCTATTAGAAGGGTAAACACCCTAGGAGTACCACAGAGGGGAAGGAGGGAGGGTAATCCTGACTGCAGATGCTATCCAATTCGGACATCTACATTTATGGTAGGTACAAAACTGTACTATGTCCTTCATGGATGCATCTGCAGTCATAACAACTGGGTAGAATACCATAGCCAACTAGGGGAGGAGGATAAAGGTAGATTATGGTGTGTTTAGGATCCCTTGCAGAACAGCAGTGGCAAACCCTGCTCGGGATCTGGAATATAGAGGTAAATTATAATGCTTGGCAAATGTATGCACGGAGGTCCAAGTAGCAGCCTCAATAATGTCTTTGGTAGCCACTCCTCGTAAGAAGGCTGTGGTAGTGGCTGTTGCCCATGTAGAATGAGGTCTTATGTTCTGTGGAATTTGCTTTCCATGGAAGGAGTAACAGAATCGTATGCAATTTCCTATCCATTTGGAGATTGTCTGCTTGGAAATAGCTTTTCCTTCCCTTCCTGTTGCATAGGCTACTAAAAGTTGGTCAGTCTTTCTGCTATTTTTGTTCTGTCCAAGTAGTAGCGTAGCTGTCTATGTACATCCAAGGTATGCAGTATTCTTTCCCTCTGTTTTGTGGGTTGGGAAAGAAGGTAGGTAGGTGGATTGCCTGGTTTAAGGACACTCTGGATACCACCTTAGGCATAAATGTAGGGTTAGTCCTCATGGACACTCTATCTTGGTGGAAGATTAGAAAGGGTTGCACTGCCATTAAGGCCTGTAGTTCTGAAACCCTCCTTGCTGAAGTAATTGCCAGTAGGAAAGCAGTTTTCCATGACAGGTGTTGCAGGTCTGCTGTTGCTGCTGGTTCAAAAGGTGATAGAGTCAATTTTTCTAGCACAAAGTTCAAGTCCCAGGCTGGTAATGGTGGTTTCCTTGGAGGTTTTACATTCTTGATTCCTCTGAAGAACTGCCTGAGCAAAGGGTGTGAAAAAACAGGTGGATCAAAGCTGTATTCTGCTGAAATAGCTGATGCATGAATCTTGATGGAGGAATAGGACAGGCCTGAATGAAGTAGTTCGCCAGATACTCCAGAATGTTGGGCATATCTATGTTTGATACATCTTTACCTCTTTCTGAGCTCCAAATGACAAACCTTTTCCATTTCCCAGCATAGTTTCTTCTTGTTGAAGGTCTGCGTGCTTCAAGAATAATGTCTTTAACTCTTTGTGAAAGCTGTGGATTAGCAGCTGCTATGTGATGTTCCATGCAGTCAGTTGCAACGTTTTTAGGTTTGGATGCATGGTGCTGTAGTTGTTCTGAGTTAGCATCAAAGGCATCAGGGTATTGGCCACATATTGTTCGAGACATGCTCCTCAGCAGTGGGTACCAATGTTGTCTTGGCCAGTTTGGAGCTATCAGGATTATCCTTGGACGCTCCTCCTTGATTTTTAGTAATACTTTGTGTATCAAGGGAAGAGGTGGGAATGCATATGCTGTTAGTCCTTTCCAGCTGAAGGAGAGCGAGTCCACTTTCCATGCTAGTGGGTGGAATGTCCTTGTGCAGAATTTTTGAGCTGGTGATTGAGAGGTGATGCGAATAGATCTATCTGAGGCATTCCCATTTCTTTGAGATGGTCTTGAAGATGTCCGGTGCAGCTGCCATTCGTGGACATCCGATGTAGTCCTGCTTAACATATCTGCTAGAGAGTTTTCTTTTCCTGGTACAAATATTGCCTGTAACTGGATGTTGTAGCTGAGTGCCAGGGTCCACAGCTCCAAAGTCATTCTGCATAGGGGTAGGAATGAGTGCCTCCCTGTTTGTTGATGTACCACATGACTGTGGTGTTGTCTGTCCTTATCATCAACTGGCCTTCCTTGAGAAATGGTCTGAACTTTTGGATTGCCAGTTTTACTGCCAGCATTTCTTTTAGGTTGATGTGCAGGTGAAGTTGGTCCTGTGTCCACAATCCTTGCACGCATTTGTCCAGCATATGTGCCCCCATCCCAGGTCTGAAGCATCTGTTGTGATGGTCTGGCTTGCTTGACCTTTGCGAAAGGGCAGGCCTGGGTTTGACTGGCATGCGTGAGCCCACCATAGGAACTCCTGTTTTAAGCATGGTATTAGTGGGATTTCCGTTTCTAGGCTGTGTCTGTGTTGGGACCATAAATTCTTTAGGTACCACTGAAGCTTTCTCATATGTAGTCTGGCAAATGGAACCAAGATTATGCATGATGCCATGAAACCCAAGGCCTGCAGTACCTTTCTTGCTGTTAACTTGTTCAGATTTGTTAGTGCCAAGAAGTAAAGAGGGAGTTCTTTTGTTTTTCTGTAGTTAGGAATGCCATTTGTCTTACTGTGTCCAATTCCGCTCCCAGGAAAGTCCTTGTCTGGGATGGTATCAGCCTTGACTTTTGAAAATTGACTGTGTATCCCAGTGCTTGAAGCAAGTAAATGACCCTTTGTAAATCTGTTGTCAGCTTGCTTTTGTTGTCCCTTGTATCAGACAGTCGTCCAGGTATGGATAAATTTGAATTCCCTGTAGTCTGCAATGGGCGATTACTGATGCCAGGCATTTTGTGAATACTCTGGGCAGTAGATAAGCCAAAGGGCAATGCTGAGAATTGATAGTGCTCTGATCCTGCAAGAAATCTGAGGTATCTTCTGCAGATAGGTCGAATGGGGACGTGCAGGTATGCCTCCTTGAGATCTAGAGTTACCAGCCAACACTCCTTGCCCAGCATGGGAAGAAGTTGCTGTAGGGTCAGCATTTTGAATTTTGGGACAATGATGTAAGTATTTAGGGTAGACAGGTCTAGAATTGGTCTCCAACTTTTTTCCTTTCTTGGAACTAGGAATAGTCTGGAGTAGAACCCCTTTCCTTGCTCTGCTGTTGGCACTTTTTCCACAGCTCTCATGTTTGCTAATTCCATTATCTGTTGTAGAGCCTCTGTTTTTGATTTGGAGGTAGGTTTGGCATTCCTCTTTGACTGGTAAAGTGTGGAAGTGGAACCGTAACCTTGATCTATGGTTCGTAAAATCCACTTGTCCTTTGTTATGTGGTGCCAGTTTTTGAAAATAAGGTTAGCTTTCCGCCTAGAGGAGCTGCTATTTGTTCCCTGGTTGGCGGATTTAGGTTTAAGTCACTGTGGCTGTGTTGATGTAGAGGCAGGTGTTGATTCTGTGCCTCTGTTGTTACCTTGCCACTGTCGCCCCTCTGTAGGCACCTCCTCTGGATTGGTTTCTGCCTCTGGAACGGCTATTCCTGCCCCTTTGAGGTCTTGTGGAGTCAGGAAAGGACCAATTTTTGGCAGGCCAGTTCCTGCTAAACCTTGCGGGTTGAACCTGCAAGAATTCTTTAACTGTCTGGACTGATTTTGCCTTTTCTTCCATTTTCTTCATAACCTGCTGGGCAGGTGTACCAAACAAACTTGATTTATCCATAGGAGCATCAAGCAATTTAGATTTAACATGATCCGGTAAAGCTTGCTCCTTTAGCCATGCATGTCTTCTAATTACTGTGCCAGTCATGGCTGATCTAAATGAAGCCTCCAGTGCATCATAGCCACATTTTAAAGAATGGTTACTAACTTGCTGTATGTTATTTACCATTTCTAATACATAATTCTTATCAAGAGATTCATCAGTGGTTAGCTTTTTAGTTAACTGATCAAGCATAAACTCTTGGTATTGTATCATGTGAAACTGACAATTTAAAGCTCTAGCTGAAAGAGTGGCTGAAGTGTAAACCTTTTTACCCCATCTGTCTAATGACCTTGCTTCCCTTTCAGAA
Organism: Protopterus annectens; assembly: GCF_019279795.1. Lineage (NCBI taxonomy): Eukaryota > Metazoa > Chordata > Ceratodontiformes > Protopteridae > Protopterus > Protopterus annectens. The sequence goes on from NC_056744.1 coordinate 351,042,284, forward strand.
GGAACAGGGTTTTTAGCTATGGTCGCGGCTACTGCCTTGGGACCCTGGGATATAGTTTCGGGGTCTGCAAGAGGGGCCTTGTAGAGGTGGTGATGAGTATCTGGCACCCTGTAAAATCTGTCTGGTTTGGCAGGGGCTGGGGGTAAAGAAACTGGAGCGGAGCAGGCATCATTGAAAGCATCATCCACCACAGAGAGAACAGGAGGGATAGCTAAGGGCCTGTGCTGTGGTAGGTGCAAAAAAGTCCTAAGTCTTTTCCTGGAGTCTGAAAAATCCTGTTGCTGCCATTGGAACTGTTCTCGCATGGCATGCAAGGTTTCCCCAAAGGAGAATTCTTCTGGAGGGGAAGCAGCTGGAATGGATTCTTCAGCATCAGAATCTTCAAAATTGGAGAAAGGAGCCTCTGGCTGGTCAGTTATGTCTGATTCATCAGCAGAATCATCAGAGGACACTGGCTCAGGGGGCTCTGCCCTAGGTCTCTTTTCTGGGGCTGAGAGGCCCTGTCTGGGTGAGATTGAGATCCTCTAATTAATGAAATTAAATCTTCTGCCAAGGTAAGTATTTGAGAACTGGCAGAGGGCCTGGTGGAAGGGGGTTTAACAGGCACTGTTTTAGTAGTCTTGGCTGCTTTAGCCCTGGCGAAGGCCTTAATGGACATGGCTGCTGGAGGCCTAGCAGCACCACGTGCTGGGGTAGAGACATCCAAGGGAATGGTGTCTGATAAGTCAGTGGTAAGCACCGTAGTGGGTAAAATTTCTGAGGCCGATTCAAGAGTGTTAGCAGGGACCTCAGTTGTAGTGATAGTTTCAGGTGTAGTTTGATCAGTTTTCTCGGTTTCTGCCGAAACCGAGACACTCGCGTTTGCTTAACCATGGTTTGGCCGAAACCGCGGACCGCGAGTGTCGGTCTTTTTCTTTGCGTTTTTTGGCAGAATGCGAAGTCGGAGGGTCCGACGGCATAATGTACGCAAAGTCAGAACCGAAAAACTGTTCTGCAAACTCTGACCGACGCCTGCGTTCGTCGGTTGAAAGAAGCACAGGACGAACAAGCTGCTACGTCGTGGGCTGGGCCTAAACAGGGCAGGCAGTAAGAGTGGAAATCTTTATGAGGTATTTGTTTCCCACAGGTTAAACAGTTATTCACTTTTTCTGACATCGGCTGAGGCAAGAAAGAGTCCCCAACGGGGTACTTAGCTTTAGAAGTCTTCGAAGTAGTATTCGGTAGAAGTAATCTCTGGATCCGACCGACCGGCACTTGCGAACAGCTTCTGCTTCGGGCGCCACGCGGCAAGAAAGACTGAAGAAAATGGCGTCGGCTGATGCTTATATACCCGAAGACCAACAGAGATGACGTCGGGTGAAGTGCGACATCAGCCGAAGCCGGACCCGGACTTTGGAATCCGGCCGACTGAAGGGCTGCCTGACGACAGGACAACCCTGTTGTTATGACTGCAGATGCATCCATGAAGGACATCAGCAGAATGTTATTTCAAAAGGTAATGCAAGATCTGACGCTGCTGCAAAGCAAGCAGCCACAAAAGCTTTTTTACACCTTGAAGAAGATTTAGAACCCTCTGAAAGTCTAAATTTGGACATGCTACAAACAATGCAATTATTGACCACACGGGTAGAAAAAAGGCGTTGGTTAAAGCAGGGGGTCGTCTTCAGAGATGGTTTGTACGTCTCAAAAGAAGGGAAACCAATATTACCCTCTAATCCCTTTCGTTATGCAGCATTATTGAGCCATGGGCAGTGCCATGTCTCAACAGGAGGAATGGTACAGATAGTGAACCAGGTGTTCACTGCATATGGATTTTCAAACTACTCTAAATAATTTTGTTTAGCATGTCAGATTTGCAATCAATATCATGCACAAGGAGCAGTACAGCCCAGTCAAGGGAGTTTTCCCACACCTCCATACCAGTTTCTCACCATTTGCATGGATTTTATAGAGTTAAATAAATGTGAAAATAAGAAGTACTGCCTTGTCATTATAGATATGTTCTCAAGGTGGGTGGAAGCTTTTCCAACCAGGAACCCAGATGCAACTACAGTAGCAAAGTTTCTTGTAAAAGAAATTGTTCCTAGGTTTGGCATTCCGAAGAGAATATATAGTGACAACAGAACACACTTTGCAAACCAAACTATACAACAGCTAAGTAAGTTTTTTTGTATTTCTCTAAAAAATCACTGTACTCATCATCCTCAGTCTGCAGGGTTGGTCGAAAGACATAATGGTATACTTAAAAGGAAAATGATGGCTGAATCTGGGAAAACCCGACTGTACTGTTTACCCCTGGCATTGTTGAACATGAGAACAGTTCCCTCAGCAAAAGGGCTAACCCCATATGAGAAACTGTATGGGAGGGCGTATTGTACACCCCAATGGAAAACTCTCATGCCTTCAGACCAGGAAGCTGATCTTACATTAGCTGAATACATGAAGAAACTGTTAAATTCTAAACATTTGTTGCAGTCTAATTCTGTTTCAGGTTCAGAGAAGACTAAGATGCCGAAAGTAACAGTAACGCCAAGAGATTGGGTGTGGATCAAAATTACTAACAACGACGAAAAGTGTATCAGTATTTTTGCGCTTAAAGAAGGATTTTTGTGTTTACTGTCAATAAAACTGGAACATCGTTTAAGAAGAACAGTCTCAGTGGTAACCTGGTTCTTTCTTCATTGGCATATAAATGGCTACCAAGAAAGTGGTCCGAAAGCTGCTTTTTGGGCTACCTAGTTCCAGCTATACGACACACATTAACTTTACCTCAAGGGAAAATCCGAAATGTTCGAGAAGTTAAAAAAACCTGGCAATCCAGTAGGCCAGATCGATGCATCATGGATATATCACCATGATCTGGCTCACGACAGTGACAGGACTGTCGCAGATGGACCTCGGTGATGGAGTCATATCTTGGGCTGACATAATACCTCAGTATAGAGCAGTAAAATCGATTTGGGAACTGAGAAAGTTGTCCAAGCTGCTTGAAACATTGAGGAAAGCAACTTTCTCTGCCCTAGAATTGGTGACAGATAAACTGACAGCTATGAGAGCAGTAGTGCTTCAAAATCGTATGGCTCTCTGTTTCACCCTGGCGGCAAAAGGAGGGACATGCGCTTTAATCCAGGAGGAATGCTGTTCGTTCATTCCAGACAACGAACATGAAATAAATAAATAGCCATCTCAAAATGGTTCAGCAAGTATCTGCCTTGACCAAGCCAAGTCAAAACCCGTTGACAGACTTTTTCCAGAGATGGTTTGGGGGATGGGGCAGTGTCCTGATGAACCTGTTAACCACTATTTGCATTGGAGCAGAGATATTGGTGTTCTGTGGATGCTGCTGTGTCCCCTGCATGAGTGGACTGGTAAAAAGTACTATAGATGCCTCAGTCTCAAAGACCAACAAAGTACTAAATATGAAGAACTAATAAAATTGGAGGTGGAAGAATTGTTTACTTGAGCCTAAGACGAATGACTCTCTGACTGCAAGTCCCTGGATGGAAATGGTCAAGAGATAAAATGGACTTGTTTTAGACTCATTAAAAGTACAGTTTAGTACCTACCATAAATCTAGATGTTCAAGTGTATACCCTGCTGCAGTCATTACACTTGGGTTATCCTGTCGTCAGGCGGTCCCGCAGTCGGCCTGAATTCCAAAGTCTTGGTCCGGCGTTGGTTGCTGTCGCTTCTTCCCTGACGTCAGTGCGCCAGGGGTATATAAGAGGTATCCAACGCCATTTTCTTCAGTTTTTCTTGCCCCAGATCTCAGGTGCCCCCCCAAAAGGTGGTCAGTAGATAGTACCAATAATAAAAGTTTAGCACAAACAAAACATCCCTCCAGCTATAAGCAAATACACCACAAAGGTTGTATCAGATTGTAAGGAATTGAAAGGTTTCAGTTAGGTCAGAGGGGATGGAGGGAGGGTAACCTGGACTGCAGCAGGGTATACACTCGAACATCTACATTTATGGTAGGTACAAAACTGTACTATGTTCGTGTTACCCTGCTGCAGTCATCACACTTGGGTTGAATCCCAAAGCTAAGGATGGGAGGTGGAGTCAAACAGGGTTAGAGGAGGCTAGAAGGCCCTGCAAAACTGCAGTGGTGAAGCCAGCTCTAGACTTAAAGTGGTAAGTTATAGTGTTTGGTGTAGGTGTGTACTGAAGTCCAAGTTGCAGCTTCCAGAATATCCTTGGTTGGCACCCCCCTGAAGAAGGCTATAGATGTAGCTGCAGCCCTGGTGGAGTGGGGCCTTATGCTAGCAGGAACTGGTTTTCCATGATGGGTGTAGCAAAAACGTATGCAATGTCCTATCCATTTGGAAATGGTCTGTTTTGAGATGGCCTTTCCTTGTGATGCTGTAGCATAGGATACAAAAAGCTGGTCAGATTTTCTGAAAACCTTAGTTTTATCCAAGTACTAACATAGTTGCCTGTGAATGTCCAAGGAGTGCAGGAGTCTTTCTCCTTTGTTCTGTAGATTTGGGAAGAAGGTGGGTAAATGGATGGTTTGATTTAGAGCCACACTGGATACCACCTTTGGCATAAAGGAGGGGTTAGTTCGTAGAGAAACTCTGTCTTGATAAAAAACGAGGAAAGGCTCTACTGCCATTAGTGCCTGTAGCTCTGAGACTCTTCTGGCTGAAGTAACTGCTAGTAGCAGGGCAGTCTTCCATGATATAAACTTTAACTCAGCTGAGAAAGCTGGCTCAAAAGGTGGCAGCGTAAGTTTTTCCAGAACAAAGTTGAGGTCCCAAGTTGGTGTTGGTGCTGTCCTGGGAGGCCTAATGTTTTTGGCCCCTCTGAGGTACTGCCTTAGAAGTGGATGTGAAAATAAGGGAGGATCCGTGTTGTAGTGAGCTGAAATAGCTGAGGCTTGGATTTTAATAGATGAAAAAGAAAGTCCTTTGTGTAACATCTCAGTTAAATATTGTAGAATCTGAGGTATGTTCGGCTCAAGGGTATTTTGGCCTTTAGCTTGGTTCCAGGCGCAAAATCTTTTCCATTTGTCTGAGTAGGCTTTCCTGGTGCTGGGCCTCCAGAATGACATCCATAACAGCTTGTGAAAGAGGAGCTGGCTGGTTGCTTAGGTGATTTACCATGCAGCCAAATTTAAGGTTTTGAGCTGGCTGTGTAGAATCTGACTGTCTTGCTGTGGGAGCAGATGAGGAATTTGTGGTAAAACTGTGTGAGCAGATGAGGAATTTGTGGTAAAATCCATGGTGGGCCATGGGCCATGTTCCTCAATAGTGGGTACCAGTGCTGGCTTGGCCAGTCTGTGGCAATGAGTATCATTCAGGGTCTCTCCATCCTGACTTTCAGCAGCATCTTTGTGAGAAGGGGCAATGGAGGAAAGGCATATACTGTCAACATTTTCCAAATGAATGAGAGTGCGTCCACTTTCCAAGCTTGATGGTGAAATGTCCTGGTGCAAAATTTTGATAGCTGATAGTTTTGGGGGTTGGCAAACAGGTCTATGTCTGGGAGCCCCCATTTTTGAGTTATCATTGCAAATACTTGTGGAACCAGTTTCCACTCATGGGGATCCATGATGTTCCTGCTTAGGTCGTCTGCCAATGTGTTCTTTTTTCCTGGCAGGAATTGAGCTTGTAATTGAACTTGGTAAGCCAGTGCTGTGTTCCACAAGGTCATTGCTTGCCTGCATAGAGGGTAGGAGTGTGTACACCCCCCTTATGTACCACATTACTGTGGTATTGTCTGTCCTTATTATAAGCTGTCCTGGATGTAAGAGGTCCTTGAAGGCTGTCAGAGCGTTCTGTACAGCTAGCATTTCTTTTTGATTGATATGCAGATTTCTTTGATCTGCAGTCCATATGCCTTGAACGCACTGTCCTGCCATGTGTGCACCCCAGGCATCGTCCGATGCATCTGTTGTCATAGTTTGCCTGGCTGGGGGTAAGGTGAAAGGCTGACACTTGTTGAGGTGACATGCCTGTGACCACCACAGAAACTCCTGTTGAAGGCAGGGAATGAGAGGTATCATTGTTTCCAAACTGTGGCTGTGTTGAGTCCATACGCTTTTCAGGTACCATTGTAATTTCCTCATATGCAGTTTTACAAATGGTATTAGTAGTATGCAAGATGCCATGAAGCCCAAGGCCTGCAGAATTTTTCTTGCAGTTAATTGGGTCTTTGTTGCCATTATTTTGAAGTATTGAGTTAATTGTAGTGGTTTGTCTGGCATACGATAAGCCATCTGGGCCGTTGTATTCAAGCTGGCACCCAGGAATGTCATTTTGTGAGGGCACTAGTTTTGATTTCTTTTCGTTTACTGTGTACCCTAGGCAACTTAGAAGGTGTTTTACAAAAGCTAGATGTTGTAAGAGAATGTCCTTGCTTTCTGCTTGGATGAGGCAGTCATCCAGGTATGGGTACATTTGAATTCCTCTTTGTCTGCAGTATGCAATTACTGGTGCCAGGCATTTTGTGAAGACCCTGGGCGCAGTAGATAAGCCAAAGGGCAGTGCAGAGAATTGGTAATGCGTCAAACCTGCAATGAAACGGAGGTATCTTCTGCAATTTTGTCCGATAGGGACATGCAGGTATGCCTCCTTGCGGTCCAGTGTTACTAGCCAAGCTTTCTTGCCCAACATGGGAAGAAGCTGCTGCAGTGTTAGCATCTTGAATTTGGGTACTTGCAAGAAGGTGTTTAGAATCGAAAGGTCCAGAATGGGTCTCCAAGCCTTGTCCTTTCTGGGGACTAGAAAAAGCCTAGAGTAAAATCCTTGGCCTTGCTCCTGTGTAGGTACCAGTTGAATGGCTCTCATGTCCATGAGAGCTGTAATTTGTACTTGTGCCTCTGCCCATTGATTTTGTGGCAGGTCTGGCATTCCTTATATCCTTGGCAAGGTGTGGAAATGGAATCTGTATCCTTGTGAGATAATGTCTATGACCCATTTGTCCTTTGTGATGATGCGCCAGTTGTCTGCAAAAAGTGCTAATTTTCCTCCCAAGGGAGCTGCCAAGAGAGCTTTGCTTGGAAGTTTGAGGTTTAAGTCATTGTGTTTGTCTTCTAGTAGTTTAGGACCTGTCTTCTCCTCCCTTCTGTGTTGCAGTGCCCCATTGGCAAGGTTTGTAAGGGATTTGTGCTTGACCTCTGCCCCTTGGGCGTCTGTATTCACCCCTCTGTGGTCTATCAGAAGCTGGAAAGGACCAATTTTTTGTTGGCCAATTTCTGCTGAAGCGTGGGGGTTGTACCTGTAAGAAATCTTTGACAGTCTGCATAGATTTTGCCTTATCCTCCATTTTCTTTAAAACCTCTTGTGCTTTAACTCCAAATAAGACAGCCTGCTGTAAGGGTGCATCTAGTAACTTTGCTTTAACATGATCAGGCAGAGTTTGTTCCTTTAACCAAGCATGCCTACGTATAACAGACCCAGTAACAGCTGCTCTACAGGAAGCTTCCAAGGAATCAAATCCACATTGTAAAGTATGTTTGCCCACCTGTTCAGCTGCATGCAACACATCCTGCATTTTCTTGAATTCAGACTGTTGAGGGTGCGTGCTCATCTTTTGTTTTATTTGAGACATTAGGAATTGCTGGTATTTCAGCATGTGAAATTGACAATTCAGTGTTCTCATAGCTAGAGTAGCTGAGGTGTAAACCTTCTTCCCCCATCTATCTAGTGCTCTGGAGTCCGTTTCAGAGGGTACAGGATTTTTAGCCATGAAAGCCTTAGCCCCTTTGGGACCCTGGGAGATAGTCTCTGGGTCAGCAACAGGGCTATTGGAAAGGAATTTGTGTCAGTCAGGCACTCTATAATATCTGTCTGGTTTGGCTGGAGCAGGAGGCAGAGAATCTGGATTTAGACTAGATTCTAAGTAAACATCATCCACAATGTCTAAAACTGGAGGGATAGCAAGTGGTCTGTGCTGGGGGAGCAAAAGAAACTCTCTGAGCCTTTTCTTTGAGTCGGAGTAGTCTTGACGTTCCCAGTGGAAATGTTCCCTCATGGTATGTAAGGTTTCCCCAAATGAATAGTCTTCAGGGGAAGAAGCTGAGGGAATGGAATTTTCAGCATCAGAATCTTCATAAGGAGGAAAGGAGTAATCCTGTTCCTCAGAGGAGCCTGAGGAAATAGACACTTGATCAGAGGAGGCATAATCCTCCTCTTGTCTAGGCCTTTTGTCTGGGGGGAGGGGGGGTTGGGAACCCCTGAATAAAAAAATCAAATCTTCAGCCATTTTAAGCATTTGTTTCTTAGGCATGGGGTCTTGAATTTTGATTTTAGAGGAGTCTTAAGCTTAGCATAAGATTTTATGGTGAGAGTAGTCAGTCTGAAGACACCTTCTGTAACCGAAGGTGTTTCCACAGCACCAGCTTCTCCTTCAGCAATGTTGTCGGTAGGGCCTAAACAAAATGGCTGCGTCGGCCTAGAACTCTCTGCTTGAGAATCCGAAGCGGACTGGGGTTGCAATTCTGCAGTCGTCAGGGGCTGCGTAGGCACCTCACTGAATATCGGAGAACCAGCGACCAGCCCAGCTGAGGCCACGGAGTCTGGCTTGCACGCCGGTAGTCGGTTGCTCCGATGATATAGTGTAATTAAATTTCCTACCGAAGTAGTGTCGTGCGAAATCAAAGCGTCGCTTTATAGTTCGCTTACTGAACCTAGCACAAAACCGATAAAGTACAGTTTTGTACCTACCATAAATGTAGATGTTCGAGTGCTAATACAGCTGCAGTAATAACATATGGGTTCTCTGCCGTCAGGCGGTCCCTCGGTCGGCCGAATTCCAAAGTCTAGGTCCGGCATCGGTTGTTGTCGCTTCTTTTCCTGACGTCAGAGAGGCAGGAGTATATAAGACACAGCCGACGCCATTTTCTTCAGTCTTTCTTGCCCCAGATGTCAGGTGCCCCCAGTAGGAAGGCAATACATAAATTATATTTATACACATGCAATGCAATGTAATCAAAAACAGTAGTTGCAAGCAAATATACCATAGAAGAATAACCCAAACAGTTTGTATGAAGAGGGGTTAGGTCCTAAGCCTTTACCAAGAGGGGAAGGAGGGAGGGAAATCTGTACTGCAGCTGTATTAGCACTCTAACATCTACATTTATGGTAGGTACAAAACTGTACTATGCTCATCGTGCATACAGCTGCAGTAATAACATATGGGTAGAATCCCAAAGCTACGCACAGGGTGGTAGGCACTAGGTAAAACTGGGATGAGCCAGAATGCACTGCAAAACAGCAGTAGCAAAGCCTGCTCTAGTTTTGGAATATAAAGGCAGGTGATAGTGTCTTGTGAAGGTATGTACAGAACTCCAAGTGGCTGCCTCCAAAATATCTTTGGTAGGAACTCCTCTGAGGAAGGCTGTAGAGGTAGCTGTGGCCCTGGTGGAGTGGGATCTGATGCCCGTAGGGACAGATTTTCCATGATAGGAGTAACAAAACTATATGCAGTGGCCTATCCATTTTGAAATTGTCTGTTTGGTCACTGGCTTCCCTTGAGCTCCTACAGCATAGGACACAAAAAGTTGTTCTGATTTCCTAAAAGGCTTTGTTCTGTCCAAATAATAACGTAGCTGTCTATGGATGTCTAAAGAGTGTAGCAGCCTTTCCCCTTTGTTTTGAGGATTGGGGTAAAAGGTAGGCAAGTGTATGGCTTGATTTAAAGCTACCCTGGATACCACTTTAGGCATAAATGATGGGTTGGTTCGAAGGGAAACACTGTCCTGATGGAAGATGAGAAAGGGCTGCAAAGCCATGAGGGCTTGTAGTTCCGAAACCCTACGAGCTGAGGTAATGGCCAGAAGGAAGGCTGTTTTCCAGGACAAATGTTGCAAATCTGCTGAGGCAGCTGGTTCAAATGAAGTCAATGTTAATTTTTCTAGAATATAATTAAGATCCCAGGCTGGCAATGGTTGTTTCCTTGATGGTCTTATATTCTTAGCCCCTCTGAGGAACTGTCTTAAGAGTGGGTGAGAGAATAAGGGTGGATCCGTGTTGAATTCTGCAGAAATGGCTGAGGCATGGATTTTTATGGAGGAAAATGAAAGTCCACTGTTCAGCAGCTCAGCTAGATACTGTAATACCTGAGGCAAATTTAGTTTTGTAGGGTCCTGGCCTTTTTTCTCATTCCAAGAGCAAAAACAGTTTCCATTTTGCTGAGTAAGCCTTTCTATTAGATGGCCTTCTGGCCTCCAAAATGACATCCTGTACCTCTTTGGGGAGTAAGGTCTGTTGAAGAGTTAAGGAATTTTCCATGCAGCGAGATTGAGTGTTTTCAGCTGACTGTGAAGAGTTTTGTAGTTGTGCTGAGTCAGCAGAAGAGGCATTAGGGGTAGGGACCAGGGAGGAGTATGTGTTAGGCTCCTCAGGAGTGGGTACCAGTGTTGTCTTGGCCAGTATGGAGCAATCAGTATCATCTTTGGTCTCTCTGCTCTTGCTTTCAAGAGCACCTTGGGCAGAAGAGGCAGAGGTGGGAAAGTGTAAACTGTCCATGCTGTCCAACTGAAAGAAAGGGCGTCCACTCTCCAGGCCTTTGGATGAGAGGTCCTTGAACAAAACTTTTCCAATTGATGATTCCTGTGGGAGGCGAAGAGATCTATGTCTGGCCTCCCCCACGCTTGGATTATCTTTGTAAACACTTAAGGATGCAATCTCCATTCGTGTGGATCTGTCATATTTCTGCTTAGATTGTCTGCCAGCGTGTTTTCCAAACCTGGCAAGTACTGTGCTTGAAGTTCGATTTGCCATTCCAGAGCCAAGTTCCAAAGTGTCATGGCTAGTCTGCACAGGGGGTATGAATGTGTTCCTCCTTGTTTGTTTATGTACCACATAACTGTGGTGTTGTCTGTTCTTATCAATAACTGACCTGGATGCAAGAGGTCCTTGAAAGCTGTAATTGCTTTTATTACTGCTAGCATTTCTTTTTGATTGATGTGAAGGTGCTTTTCCTTTTGGGACCATTTGCCCTGAATGCACCTGTCTGTCATGTGCGCCCCCCCCCCCAGGCATAATCTGAGGCGTCTGTTGTGATGACTTGATTTGCTTGAGGCTTGCTGAATGGAAGACCTGTGTTTGCTTGACATGCTTGAGCCCACCATAGAAATTCCTTTTGCAAACATGGAATTATTGGTATTATTGTTTCCAAACTGTGGCTGTGTTGAGACCATAGATTTTTTAGGTACCATTGAAGTTTCCTCATATGCAACTTTGCACATGGGATTAAAAGAATGCAAGATGCCATGAAGCCCAGAGCCTGCAGGATTTTCCTTGCAGTAAGCCTGGTACAATTTGCTAGCATTTTGAAGTACTGAGTCAGTTGCCTCTGCTCTTCTGGCGTAAGATAGGCCATCTGGGTGTTTGTGTCCAAGTTGGCACCCAGGAAAGTTGTTTTCTGAGCTGGTGTTAGCCTGGATTTCTCTTTGTTGATTGTGTATCCCAGAGCATTCAGTAACAGTGTTGCATAAGCCAGATGTTCCAGAAGTATGTGCTTGCTGTCCGCTTGGATCAGGCAGTCGTCCAAATAAGGGTAAATTTGTATCCCTTGAAGTCTGCAGTAGGCAATTACTGATGCCAGGCATTTCGTGAATACTCTGGGTGCAGTAGATAAGCCAAAGGGCAATGCAGAGAATTGATAGTGGATTGAACCTGCAAGAAATCTGAGGTATCTTCTGCAGCGTTGTTTGATTGGGACATGCAGGTATGCCTCCTTGAGGTCCAGTGTTACCAGCCAAAACCCCTTGCCCAGCATGGGAAGAAGCTGCTGTAATGTGAGCATCTTGAATTTTGGTACGAGTAAGAATGTGTTTAGGATGGATAAGTCCAAAATGGGTCTCCAGTCGGTTCCTTTCCTTGGTACCAGAAATAGCCTGGAATAAAAACCTTGACCTTGTTCATGCGTAGGTACCTCTTGGATAGCTTTCATGTCTATGAGCTTTGAAATTTGTAGTTGTGCCTCTGCCCTTTGATTGTGTGGCAGGTTTGGCATGCCTCTCATTTTTGGAAGAGTGTGAAAATGAAATCTGTAGCCTCTGTTTATAACGTCCAGGATCCATTTGTCTGTTGTGACCATATGCCAATTTCTTGTAAATAATGCCAGCTTTCCTCCCAAGGGTGCTGCCAGCTGAAACTTGCTTGGCATGGAAAGGAGGAAGTCATTGGGTTTCTTTCCTGTACTGCTGTGCACCGTTTTCGCCACCTCTTGGTGCTGGAGCTTGCCATTGCCTACCTCTATAAGATCCTTGTGATTAACCTCTGCCCCTTGTGCGCCTATATCTACCTCTTTGGGGCCTGTCTGTGGCTGGAAAGGACCAGTTTTTAGAAGGCCAAGTTCTGCTAAAACGTGGTGTTTGAACCTGTAGAAAAGCTTTGACAGTTTGCATAGATTTGGCTTTTTCTTCCATTTTCCGTAGTATCTCCTCAGCATTAGTACCAAATAGCACATCCCTTTGTAAAGGAGCATCTAGCAAAGTACAGTTTTGTACCAAGCATAAATGTACATGTCCGAACTGGATAGCATCTGCAGTCATAACAAGTGGGTTGTCCTGTCGTCAGGCAGCCCTGCAGTCGGCCGGATTCCAAAGTCCGGGTCCGGCTTCGGCTGATGTCGCACTCCACCCGACGTCATCTCTGTTGGTCTTCGGGTATATAAGCATCAGCCGACGCCATTTTCCTCAGTGTTTCTTGCCCCAGATGCCAGTAGCCCTCTTGCAGGCTAAAATTTGGATAGATGCCAATGTTTCCAAATAGATAGAGGTAAACACAACAATAAACATATATGTACATATATACAAACAAATACACCATAAAGACTCCCCAACAGCTAGCTATTAGGAGGGTAAACACCCTAGGAGTACCACAGAGGGAAGGAGGAGGGTAATCCTGACTGCAGATGCTATCCAGTTCGGACATCTACATTTATGGTAGGTACAAAACTGTACTATGTCCTTCATGGATGCATCTGCAGTCATAACAAGTGGGTAGAATACCATAGCCAACTAGGGAGGAGGATAAAAGTAGATTATGGTGTGTTTAGGATCCCTTGCAGTACAGCAGTGGCAAACCCTGCTCGGGATCTGGAATATAGAGGCAAATTATAATGCTTGGCAAATGTATGCACGGAGGTCCAAGTAGCCGCCTCAATAATGTCTTTGGTTGCCACTCCTCGTAAGAAGGCTGTGGTAGTGGCTGTTGCCCTTGTAGAATGAGGTCTTATGTTCTGTGGAATTGGTTTTCCATGGAAGGAGTAACAGTATCGTATGCAATTTCCTATCCATTTGGAGATTGTCTGTTTGGAAATAGCTTTTCCTTCCCTTCCTGTTGCATAGGCTACAAAAGTTGGTCAGTCTTTCTGCTATTTTTTGTTCTGTCCAAGTAGTAGCGTAGCTGTCTATGTACATCCAAGGTATGCAGTATTCTTTCCCCTCTGTTTTGTGGGTTGGGAAAGAAGGTAGGTAGGTGGATTGCCTGGTTTAAAGACACTCTGGATACCACCTTGGGCATAAATGTAGGATTAGTCCTCATGGACACACTATCTTGGTGGAAGATTAGGAAGGGTTGCACTGCCATTAAGGCCTGAAGTTCTGAAACCCTCCTTGCTGAAGTAATTGCTAGTAGGAAAGCAGTTTTCCATGACAGGTGTTGTAGGTCTGCTGTTGCTGCTGGTTCAAAGGGTGATAGTGTCAACTTTTCTAGCACAAAGTTTAAATCCCAAGCTGGTAATGGTGGTTTCCTTGGAGGTTTTACATTCTTGATTCCTCTGAGGAACTGCCTGAGCAAAGGGTGCGAAAAATCAGGTGGATCAAAGCTGTATTCTGCTGAAATAGCTGATGCATGTATCTTGATGGAGGAGTAGGACAGGCCTGAATGAAGAAGTTCGGCCAGATACTCCAGAATGTTAGGCATATCTATGTTTGACACATCTTTTCCTCTTTCCGTACTCCAAATGACAAACCTTTTCCATTTTCCAGCATAGTTCCTTCTTGTTGAAGGTCTGCGTGCTTCCAGAATAATGTCTTTAACTCTCTGGGAAAGTTCTGGATTAGCTGCTGCTATGTGATGTTCCATGCAGTCAGTTGCAGCGTTTTTAGGTTTGGATGTATGATGCTGTAGTTGTTCTGAGTTAACATCAAAGGCATCAGGGGTATTGGCCACATATTGTTCCGAGACATGGTCTTCAGTAGTGGGTACCAGTGTTGTCTTGGCCAGTTTGGAGCTATCAGGATTATCCTTGGACGTTCTTCCTTGATTTTTAGTAGTACCTTGTGTATCAAAGGAAGAGGTGGGAATGCATATGCTGCTAGGCCTTTCCAGTTGAAGGAGAGTGAGTCCACTTTCCATGCTAGTGGGTGGAATGTCCTTGTGCAGAATTTTTTGAGCTGGTGATTGAGAGGTGATGCGAATAGGTCTATCTGTGGCATTCCCCATTTCTGTGAGATGGTCTTGAAGATGTCCGGTGCAGCTTCCATTCGTGGGCATCCGGTGGTTCTGCTTAATATGTCTGCTAGAGTATTGTCTTTCCCCGGTACAAATATTGCCTGTAAGTGAATGTTGTAGCTGAGTGCCAGGGTCCACAGCTCCAAGGTCATTCTGCATAGGGGGTATGAATGAGTGCCTCCCTGTTTGTTGATGTACCACATGACTGTGGTGTTGTCTGTCCTTATCATCAACTGGCCCTCTTTGAGAAATGGTTTGAACTCTTGGATTGCCAGTTTTACTGCCAGCATTTCTTTTAGATTGATGTGCAGGTGAAGTTGATCCTGTGTCCACAATCCTTGCACGCATTTGTCCAGCATGTGGGCCCCATCCTAGGTCTGAAGCGTCTGTTGTGATGGTCTGGCTTGGTTGACATCTGCGAAAGGGTAGGCCTGGGTTTGACTGGCATGCCTGAGCCCACCATAGGAACTCCTGTTTTAAGCATGGAATTAGTGGGATTTCTGTTTCTAGACTGTGTCTGTGTTGGGACCATAAATTCTTTAGGTACCACTGTAGTTTCCTCATATGTAGTCTGGCAAATGGGACCAAGATTATGCATGATGCCATGAAGCCCAAGGCCTGCAGAACTTTTCTTGCTGTTAACTTGTTCAGTTTTGTTAGTGCCAAGAAGTAAAGAGGAAGTTCTTTTGTTTTTCTGTAGTCAGGAATGCCATTTGTTGTACTGTGTCCAATTCAGCCCAAGAATGTCCTTGTTTGGGATGGTATCAGCCTTGACTTTTGTAAATTGACTGTGTATCCCAGTCCTTGTAGCAAGTAAATGACCCTTTGTAAATCTGTTGTCAGCTTGCTTTTGTTGTCCCTTGTAGCAGGCAGTCGTCCAGGTATGGGTAAATTTGAATTCCTGTAGTCTGCAATGGGCGATTACTGATGCCAGGCATTTTGTGAATACTCTGGGCAGTAGATAAGCCAAAGGGCAATGCTGAGAATTGATAGTGCTCTGATCCTGCAAGAAATCTGAGGTATCTTCTGCAGATTGGTCGAATGGGGACGTGCAGGTATGCCTCCTTGAGATCTAGAGTTACCAGCCAAGACTCCTTGCCCAGCATGGGAAGAAGTTGCTGTAGGGTCAGCATTTTGAATTTTGGGACAATGATGTATGTATTTAAGGTGGACAGGTCGAGAATTGGTCTCCAACTTTTTTCCTTTCTTGGAACTAGGAATAGTCTGGAGTAGAACCCCTTTCCTTGTTCTGCTGTTGGCACTCTTTCCACAGCTCTCATGTTTGCTAACTCCATTATCTGGCGTAGAGCCTCTGTTTTTGATTTGGAGGTAGATTTGGCATTCCTCTTTGACTGGTAAAGTGTGGAAGTGAAACCGTAACCTTGATCTATGGTTTGTAAAATCCACTTGTCTTTTGTTATGTAGTGCCAGTTCTTTGAAAATAAGGTTAACTTTCCGCCTAGAGGAGCTGCTATTTGTTCCCTGGTAGGCGGATTTAGGATTAAGTCACTGTGCTGATGTAGTGGCAGTGGCTGTGTCTGTGCCTCTGTTGTTACCTTGCCACTGTCGTCCTCTGTAGGCACCTCCTCTGGATTGGTTTCTGCCTCTGGAACGTCTATTCCTGCCCCTTTGAAATTTGGTGGAGTCAGGAAAGGACCAATTTTTGGCAGGCCAGTTCCTGCTAAACCTTGGGGGTTGAACCTGCAAGAAATCTTTAACAGTTTGAACAGATTTTGCCTTTTCTTCCATTTTCTTCATAACCTGCTGGGCAGGTGTACCAAACAAACTTGTCTTGTCCATAGGAGCATCTAGCAACTTAGCTTTAACATGATCCGGTAAAGCTTGTTCCTTTAGCCATGCATGCCTTCTTATCACTGTGCCTGTCATGGCTGATCTAAATGAAGCCTCCAGTGCATCATAGCCACATTTTAAGGAATGGTTGCTAACCTGTTGTATGTTATTTACCATCTCTAATACATATTTCTTATCAAGAGATTCATCAGTGGTTAGTTTTTTAGTTAACTGATCGAGCATAAACTCTTGGTATTGTATCATGTGAAATTGACAGTTTAAAGCTCTAGCTGAGAGAGTAGCTGAAGTGTAGACCTTTTTACCCCATCTGTCTAGTGACCTTGCTTCCCTTTCAGAAGGAATAGGGTTTTTAGCTGTGGTCGCGGCTACTGCCTTGGGACCCTGGGATATAGTTTCTGGGTCTGCAAGTGGGGCCTTGTAAAGGTGGTGATGAGTATCTGGCACCCTGTAAAATCTGTCTGGTTTGGCAGGGGCTGGGGGTAATGAATCTGGAGCTGAGCAAACATCATTGAAAACATCATCCACCACAGAGAGAACAGGAGGTATAGCTAAGGGCCTGTGCTGTGGGAGGTGCAGAAAGGTCCTAAGTCTTTTTCTGGAGTCTGAAAAATCCTGTTGCTGCCATTGGAACTGTTCTCGCATGGCATGCAAGGTTTCCCCAAAGGAGAATTCTTCTGGTGGGGAAGCAGCTGGAATGGATTCTTCAGCATCAGAATCTTCAAAATTGGAGAAGGGAGCCTCAGGCTGGTCAGTTATGTCTGATTCATCAGCAGAATCATCAGAAGACACTGGCTCAGGGGGCTCTGCCCTAGGTCTCTTCTCTGGGGGCTGAGAGGCCCTGTCTGGGTGAGATTGAGATCCTCTAATTAAAGAAATTAAATCTTCTGCCAAAGAAAGCATTTGAGAACTAGAAGAGGGCCTGGATGAGGGGAGTTTTACAGGCACTGATTTAGTAGTCTTGGCTGCTTTAGCCCTGGCGAAGGCCTTAATGGACATGGCAGCTGGAGGCCTAGCAGCACCACGTGCTGGGGTAGAGACATCCAAGGGGATGGTGTCTGATAAGTCAACCACCGTAGTGGGTAAAATTTCTGAGGTCGATTCAAGAGTTGTAGCAGGGGCCTCAGTTGTAAGAATAGGTTCAGCTGTACTTTGAGCAGTTTTCGGTTTCAGCGAAACCGAGACACTCGCGGTTTGCTTTACCGTGGTTTCGGCCGAAACCGCGGACCGCGAGTGTCGGTCTTTATCTTTGCGCTTTTTGGGGGTAGTCGGAGGATCCGACGGCATAATGTACGCAAAATCAGAACCGAAAAACTGTTCTGCAAACTCCGACCGACGCCTAAGCGCTCGTCGGTTGAAAGAGGCACAGGCGAACAGGCTGCTACGTCGTGGGCTGGGCCTAAACAAGGCAGACAGTAAGAGTGGAAATCTTTATGAGGTATTTGTTTCCCACAGGTTAAACAATTGTTAACTTTTTCTGACATCGGCTGAGGCAAGAAAGAGTCCCCAACGGGGTACTTAGCTTTAGAAGTCTTCGAAGTAGTATTCGGTAGAAGTAATCTCTGGATCCGACCGACCGCACTTGCGAACAGCTTCTGCTTGGCGCCACGCGCAAGAAAGACTGAGGAAAATGGCGTCGGCTGATGCTTATATACCCGAAGACCAACAGAGATGACGTCGGGTGGAGTGCGACATCAGCCGAAGCCGGACCCGGACTTTGGAATCCGGCCGACTGCAGGGCTGCCTGACGACAGGACAACCCACTTGTTATGACTGCAGATGCATCCATGAAGGACATCTTAGCTTTCACATGATTAGGCAGGATTTGTTCCCTAAGCCATGCATGCCTACGAATAACTGATCCTGTAACTGCAGCTCTACTTGAGGCCTCTAGGGCATCATAACCACATTGTAAGGTGTGTTTACCCACTTGTTCTGCACTATGCATCATATCCTGCAACTCCTTCAAATCTGGTTGTTCAGGTTGAGACATTTTATTTCTTAATTGTGATAACAGAAACTGCTGGTATTTAAGCATATGAAACTGACAATTTAAGGCCCTCATGGCTAGGGCGGCCGAGGTATACACCTTTTTTCCCCACCTTTCTAGGGATCTTGACTCTCTTTCGGAAGGTAGTGGATTCTTAGCAGTAGAGGTCATCATTCCCTTGGGGCCTTGAGAAATGGTTTCAGGGTCAGCATTATGGCTTTTGAAAAGAAATTGGTGAGAGTTAGGAACTCTGTAGTACCTATCAGGCTTGACTGGGGCAGGAGGCAGGGAATCTGGGTTAAGGCAAGCCTCCGAATAAACATCATCAAGTACATCCAAGACAGGAGGTATCGCCAGAGGACTGTGTTGAGGTAACAAAAGAAATTCCCTCAGTCTTTTCTTGGAATCCGAAAAGTCTTGGCCTTCCCAATGGAAGTGTTCCCTCAAAGTGTGCAAGGTTTCCCCAAAAGAATAACCCTCAAAGGGAGATACAAAAGGAATGGATTGCTCTGCATCAGAATCTTCAAAAGGGGAGTAAGATTGCTCTTCTACATCAGAGTGTTCTGAAAAAATGGAGCCCTGATCAGAAGAGGGAGAATCTTCCTCCACTCTGGGCCTCTTGTCAGGAGGGGGTTGGGAACCCCTGATAAGAGTAATTAAATCCTCAGCCATTTTAAGCATCTGTTTTTTTAGGCATGGGGCTTGTGGACGGGCCCTGTGCAACAGGCCTCTTGGGATGCCTGGCTGATTTGGACTTAGTAAAGGCCTTAATGGAAAAGGAAGATGAGGGTCTAAAGACACCATGGGTGGTAGTTGACCTGTCCACATTAGGAGACTCAACGCTCACGGTGGCTTCGGTGGTTGTAGTCTGGGTATGGGCCGAGGTACCTGCGGTCTCGGGTACAGAAGACCCTGCCAAAGAAGTGTCGTCGGTAGTCAGGGACTGCATAGGCGTCTCGCTGAGAACCGGACCACGTGTAGCCGGTTTTGGCATGGTGTCGGTGGAGACAGCGGCCCTCGCGTGTCGGTCCTTGTCCTTGCGGTTTTTGGACAAAACGGTAGTCGGAGTCTCAGACGACATTTTATAATCAAATGCTTTACCAAATAAATGTTGGGCGAACTCCGCCCGACGCTTGATAGTGCGTTTATTGAAAATAGCACAAAAGCGACAGCCCGAGACGTCATGGTCTGGGCCTAAACAAGGTATGCAAAGGGAATGGAAATCCTTATGTGGCATTTGCTTCCCAAAAGAAATACAATTGTTAACTTTTTCTGACATTGGTCTGAGGCAAGAAAAGTTTCCCCAACGGGGTACTAAGCTTTAATGAAGACTTCGGTTTCCAAATTTTTCGTAAATTCAGGAGCTGGCCGACCGGCACTTGCGAACTGCTTCTGCTTCGGGCACCGTGCGGCAAAAAAGACTGAAGAAAATGGCGTTGGCTGTGTCTTATATACTCCTGCCTCTCTGACGTTAGGAAAAGAAGCGACAACAACCGACGCCGGACCTACACTTTGGAATTCGGCCGACCGAGGGACCGCCTGACGGCAGCTGTATGCACGATGAACATCCAGTGACGTCGTGGTCTGGACCTAGGCAAGGTATATAATAAGAATGAAAGTCCTTATGAGGTATTTGCTTCCCACAAGAAATGCAATTGTTAACTTTTTCTGACATCGGACTGAGGCAAAAAAAGGTTCCCCAATGGGGTACTTAGTTTTGAAGACTTCGGACTGAAATTCGATTCGAAAATCTCAGGTGTCGGCCGACCAGCACTTGCGAACTGCTTCTGCTTCAGGCACCGCGTGGCAAGAAAGAGTGAAGAAAATGGCAGATGCCTCTTATATACCCCTGGCGCACTGACGTCAGGGAAGAAGCGACAGCAACCGACGCCGGACCAAGACTTTGGAATTCAGGCCGACTGTGGGACCTCCTGACGACAGGATAACCCAAGTGTGATGACTGCAGCAGGGTAACACGATGAACATCAATAAGAATAAAGTATTAAAAGGGGGAAATGTTAGAGAAATGTACAAATTGTATAGCGTACAATTCTGCACTTAAAAGGGTTGAGTTAATACATTTATTCTGTGTAAAATGTGTAAATACTGGTGGCCTCTGTAAAAGCTGCTGACACCTGCAAGTCTGTTGTTCTTGCTATGGAATGTTGAGATAAGAGCCTCACACTAGCAACAGATAAATGTGTCAGGAATAGAGTTACAGGACCATTACTCAAACTGGGTTTGACAGGGCAAGCCCTGTGGTCAAGCTAAATTCTGAGAGATGTTTTTGTAAGTCAGCAATTACCTGATAAGCACCTGCTGTGTGCGTGCAAAGAACTGTATAAAAACAGCAGGCTGAGCTATTGAAAATCAAACAAACCTTGTACCTACATGCTTTGTCTCCTTGCTGCAAGTAATAAAGGATGCCTTGCTGAACCTTACGTGAATCGATCTTTGTATTTTCTTTAACAAGCATACAACAATTTTGCTTTAACATGATCAGGCAAAGATTGCTCCTTAAGCCATGCATGCCTTCTAAGCAGAGACCCAGTAAAAGCAGCCCTGCAAGAGGCCTCTAAAGAATCAAAACCACATTGCAAAGTTTTCCCACTTGTTCAACAGAATGCATTAAATCCTGTAAATCTTTATTTTCCACACAGTCAGGAATCAACATCACTTTCTGTTTAAACAGTCCAATAATATGATGCTGACATTTTAACATATGAAATTGGCAGTTTAAAGCTCTGACTGCCAAGGTTGCAGAGGTATAAACCTTTTTCCCCATCTATCCAGCGCCCTGGAATCTCTATCAGAAGGGGAAGAATTTTTAGCAGTAGAAGCCTTAATGCCCTTGGGCCCCTGAGATACGGTCTCTGGATCTGCAACAGGATTTTTGAAAGAATTTCTGGGACTCAGAAACCCTGTAGTATCTGTCAGGTTTACTAGGAGCTGGAGGTAGGGAATGAGGGGCCATACTAGATTCCGAAAACACATCAACAATGTCTAGTACAGGAGGTACAGCCAAATGCCTATGCTGAGATAGAAGGAAATCCCTAAGCCTCTTTTTTGAATCAGAAAATTCCTGAATTTCCAGTGGAAATGCTCCCTTAAAGTATGCAAAAAGTTTCCCCAAAAGAAAATTCCTCAGGAGGGGAAGCAGAAGGAATGGAATCCTCTGCATCAGAATCCTCATAAATAGGTATGGACAAATCCAGGTCATTAGAAGAGTCAGAACAAACAGAATCCTGTTCAGAAGATTCATAATCAAGCTCAACCCTAGGCCTTTTAGAGGAGGGGGGGGGGGGGGTTGACTACCCCGGATTACAGTAATTAGATCTTCAGCCATTTTGATAATTTGTTTTTAGGCATAGGGGCCTGAACATGTGGTCTGGGCATAGGATTTTTAGACATAGATCGATATTTTGACCTTAGTAATGAAGGTGGAGTTTACTTATTATGCAAGTCTGTAGGCCTGAATACACCCTCAGAAGCCGGTGCCTGCACAGCGGCTCCGGGCCAATCCAAGGTAGAGACATCCACGGGTTCTATAGATAAAGCATCTCGCGGCATACCGGACTCCGAATGGGTCTCAGTAGAGGCCTGCGAATCAGAAGTAGTGGGTATCAGGGGTTGCGAAAGCGCCTCGAGTATCGGCGAACTGGCGACTGGCTTAGGAGAAGAGTTGTCGGCAGTTTTGGACCTAGACAGCCTCGGTCTTTATCTTTGCGTTTTTTCGGAATTCCGGTAGTCGGATGACTAACAGACGACATTTCTGGATAATTAAACAGAGAACCGAAATATTTAGAAGCAAAAATGTACTGACGACGGATAGTGCGCTGATTAAATAAAGCACAAAACCGATAGCAAGATACGTCGTGGTCAGGGTCTAGGCAAGGAATACAGTACGAATAAAAATCTTTATGAGGTATTTGCTTTCCACAAGTAATGCAATTATTAACTTTTATCGACATCGGTAAGGTGCAAGAAAAAGTTTCCCCAACGGGGTATTTAGCTTTAAGTTGAAGACTTCGGTTCTGAAACTCGGAAACGAATATTTCAGGAGTCTGCAGACCAGCACTTGCGAGCTGCTTCTGTTTTGGGCACCGCACGGCAAGAAAGTCTGATAAAATGGCGTCGGCTGCATGTTTTATACCCCTGATGACCTGACGTCATGGAAGAAGGGACAGCATCCGACACAGGACCCAAGACTGTTAATCAGGCCAACTGAGGGCAACCTGCCAGCAGATTACCCAAATGTAATGACTGCAACAATGAAACACGAAGAACATCAGAGACAGAAGTCTCTGCAGCATCACAGCTGTATCTGATAAGAGTTGTCTGGCTACTTGGGCAGCCAGAGAAAGTTTTGAAGACATGTCAGCCTTAGTGGGGCAGTCAGGAGTACTGGATAGTAATGTGGCAGCTTGAGAGACCAGGTCCAAAGCAGATTTGGTCATATGAGTTTGATAACTGATGGCTCTAAAAGCTAAAGTGGAAGAGGTGTAAACCTTCTTACCAATCCTATCTACAGATTTGCTATCTTTGTCAGTGGGTAAGAGTAAGGCATATGGAATGAGTCTGGATTGTTTGTCCGGATATGTGGCAATCATAGCTGGGTCTGCCAGTGGGGGCTTGACTAGATATTTCTGATCCTCAGGCACCTTGTAAAAGTGGTCTGGGCGTTTAGGGGCAGGTGGCTGAGAGTCTGGTGTCTTGGATGCAGAGGAGAAAGCATCCAAGTAGGCAGGGATGACAGGTGGGATAGCAGATGGCGAGGGGGATTCTACCAGTAACAATTAAAAGTACCTTTTTTGGGTTTCAGACATCTGAGAGGTGTCCCATTTGAAATGTTCTTTCATTCTGGTGATAGTTTCACCAAATGTAATAAACATGGAAGGCAAAGAAGCCTTGTACTGCCAGAGTTCTTTTTGCAGATTTAAACAATGTCTCAATAAAGACACATATGTCTATATTCTCCAGAGTGAGGAGAGTTTGCAGGGTGTGGAGTTTCTTGTTTAGGCTCCAAACACTGACAAGTTAACACCTTTAGGATCCTTTAGGCTTTATTTTCTATGTTGGAAGGCTTACCAATTTGGCATTGCCAAAAGAGGCTCTAAAGAGGTGGATAATGTTTAAGCCAATGTTGGAAAGTCTAGGGGAGGACAGGTGCAGACCATTCAATGCTCAAAAATATTGAATCCCCCTGCAAAGATAATCACAGATGTCCTCTTCCATGTTGCGGTATTCGCTAGTGGGGTTAATCCTTCTTCCCATCAGCTTGTCTGGCCAGGTTTCCAAAGCTTTTCCAGTACGTGATTGTGCGGATGTCTGATGTGTTGGCAGGCATGTGGGCCATAAATGTGACGTCTGTGCACACCAGCCCTCAGAACCAAGAAGCCCCAGATGGAGCCAGTCTTGATGGCATAGCCACTACAGGAGCAGAGGATAGCAAGTGCAAGGAGAACAGGAGGATGGAGGGAGGGAAGGAATACTGCAACATGGAAGAGAAGGACATCTAAGGTTATGGTACGATTTTACACAACTTTATATGTCCTCCTATTCCAATGTTGCAGTATTCACTAGTGGGGGAGTACAAAAGCTCACTGCTGGCAAGGAGGTGGTCTAGAAGACGATTCCCGGAACCCATGCAGGATAGCCCTGGCAAATCCTGCTCTGGTCCTGAAGATATGGCCCAGCTTACATTGTCTGGTGAAGATGTGCACAGAGGACCAGGTAGCTGCTTCCAGAATGGTGTTAGTATCTAGACCTTTAAAGAAAGCTTCAGAGGAAGCCATGGCTCTTATGAAATGGGCTCCGACGTTGCCCATTAGTGTCTTTTCATGGTGTGAGTAACAAAAGATGTCCCTAGCAATCCAAGAAGAAATGGATCGTTTCCCCACAGCTTTCCCCAGAGCCCTGGGGTGGAAGGAAACAAACAGTTGGTCTGATTTGCGTATAGGCTTGGTCTTATGCAAGTAGAAACAAAGTTGCCTTTGTACATCTAGGGAATGAAGGACTCTCGCACTGTCTCCCTGAGAATTTGGAAAGAAGGTAAGCAAGTGAATAACCTGATTTAGGGAAAGGTCATTGACCACTTTGGGGGTGAAAGAGGGATTAACCCTGAGGGTGACCCTGTCCATATGGAAAACTAGGAAGGGTGGGGTAGCCTTAAGGACTTGGAGCTCTAAGACCCTCCTGGCTGATGTCAAAGCTACTAGCAGTACTGTTTTCCAAGCGCAAAATTTCAAGTCAGCCTTGCCAGCTGGTTCAAAGGGTGGTAAAGTGAACTTGTCCAGCACACAGTTAAGATCCCAGGGAAAAGGAATCTGTTTTCTGAGTGGTCTTAAGTGTAAAAAGACCTTTAGGAATAGCTTGACTGGAAGTCTGGAAGCTAGTGGAGGTTACACAGGCAGGCAGGCAGAAATGGCAGACAGGAATGCTTTTAAGGAGGAGTAAGACGAGCCTGTTTTCAGCAGTTCACACAAGTAAGACAGAATTAGAGGGAAGTCGCTGTCCAGCGGCTCTATCTGTCTTTTGTGACATCAGATAGAAAACCTTCTCCATTTAGAGAGAGTCCAAGTATTTGGTTTCCTGGCCTCCTGCAGTATTCACTGGTATAAGAGTTTCCAGGTCTTAAGAGTGCTGGCACCAAACGCTTTTTAGGTAACACTGTAGTTTCCTCATATGTAGTCTGGCATATGGAATGAGTAGAATGCAGGAGGCCATAGACCCTAGAGCTTGCAGGATTTTCCTTGCGGATAACTGGGTTCTGGTAGATAGTTAAAGAAGTAGCCCGTCAGGAATGCCATCTGGGATGCTGTGTCCAGGCTTGCTCCCAGGAATACAATTTTTTGTGTAGGGACTAGTTTTGATTTCTTTTCACTGATAATACACCCCAGGGAGGTCAGTAGGTCCTTTACAAAGGTCAGGTGCTGTAACAGCTTTTCTTGACTGTCTGCCCGAATCAGGCAATCTAAGTAGGGATAAATTTGAATATTTCTGTGTCTGCAAAAAGCGATGGCTGGAGCCAGGCATTTTGTGAAAACTCTGGGAGCAGTGGATAAGCCAAACGGAAGCACAGAGAACTAAAAGTGCATAGACCCTGACTTGAAACTTGGATATTTCCTGCAAGATTCCCTGATTGGGATGCGCAGGTAGGCCTCTGTTAGGTCTACGGTGGCTAACCAAGCATCTTTGGAAAGCATAAGAAGCAGCTGGAGCGTGAGCATTTTGAAATTTGGTATCAACAGAAAGGTGCTTAGAATGGATAGATCAAGGCTTGGGCACCAGGTGCCCTCTTTTCTGGGAACTAGGAAGAGTTTGGAATAGAAACGTTGGCCTATCTGTTCTGCAGGAACACGCTGTATTGCCCTCATGGAGAGCAGGGAATGGATTTGCTTTTTGGCCTCTGCCCACTGGTTTGTGGGAAGATCTGGGAACCCTTTTGGGGTTGGCAGTGTGTGGAAATAAATTTTGTATTCCTGGGACACTATGTTGAGGATCCATCGATCACTGGCAATAGAGGCCCAACTGTTTGCATGGAAGGAGAGTTCTTCTTAGGGACACAAGCAGCAGGGCAGAGGTAAGGGGTGGAGGTGTAAAGCCATTGTGCATTCTTACAATAACGGGGTGGCTTAACGCTCTGTTTTTGAAGAGGAGGAAAATACAGTTGTGTACACTTACCATAAATGCAGACGTTTGCGTGTATTCACTGTTGCAGTCATCACATTTGGGTTCTCTGCTTGCAGTAGTCCTCAGTCGGCCTGATTATCAAGCTTTTCGGTCCAGAGTCAGTTGCTGTCTCATCTTCCAAGACGTCAGGTAGCCAGGGGTATAAAACATGCAGCCAATGCCATTACATCAGCTTTTCTTGCCCCAGATATCAGGTGCCCCCATAAAGGGAAGCAATTACATACAAGGTTACACCTCCAACAAAAAAGCAAATACACCAAAAAGCTTTAAGCATAGTAAACAAGAATAGAGATATAGTCAATAGAAGTCAGGGGGCTGGAGGGAGGGTAACCAAGAATGCAACAGTGAATACACTCTAATATCTACATTTATGATAAGTGTACACAACTGTACTATGTTCTTTGTGTTTCACTACTGCAGTCATCACATTTGGGTAGATTCCCAAAGCTAAGGATGGGAGGAGGTAATTGGATAGCATTAGGACCAGCTATAAAGCCTTGCAAGACTGCAGTGGCAAATCCAGCTCTGGATTTAGAAAAAATTGGCAAGTGGTAATGCTTGGTGAAGGTATGTACAGAACTCCAGTAGCAGCTTCTAGGATGTCCCTGGTAGGGACACCTCTGAGAAAGGCTGCAGAGGTAGATGCAGCCCTAGTTGAATGTGGTCTTATCCCCTTTTGGGGTAGGTTTTCCATGATGCTTATACCAGAAATGAATGCAATGGCCTATCCACTTAGAAATGGTTTGCTTTGAAATGGCCTTCCCCTCTGCAGCAAATGCAACCAACAGCTGTTCAGATGTCCTGAGATGCTTAGTCCTATCCAAGTAAAATCTAAGTTCCCCTTTATTCTGTGGATTAGAAAAGAAAGTTGGTAAATGAACAGACTGATTAAGGGCCATACTGGATACCACCTTGGGCATGAAGGAGAGATTGGTCCTAAGGGACACCCTGTCAGCATGAAAGATGATGAAAGGCTCCACTGCCATGAGGGCCTTTAATTCAGACACCCTTCTCGCTGAAGTGATAGCTAGAAGGAAGGCTGTTTTCCAAGAAGGGAATTTCAACTCTGCATTTGCACCTGCCTCAAAGGGAGGTAGAGTGAGCTTTTCCAATACAAAGTTAAGGTCCCAGGCTGGAGTAGGGGCTCTCCTGGGTGGTCTTAAGTTTTTGGCCTCTCAGAGGAATTGCTTCAGCAGTGGATGAGAGAAGAGGTGTGGTTCTGTGTTGTAATGAGCTGAAAGGGCTGAGGCATGAATTTTGATGGAGGAAAAGGAAAAGCCCTTGTGAAGCATCTCAGTTAAGTATTGAAGAATATGGGGTAAATTGGGCATTGCTGTGCCCATCCCCTGAGTTTGGCTCCAGGAACAGAATCTTTTCCATTTTTCCATTTTTCAGCACAGGATTTTCTAGTACTAGGTATCCTTGCCTCCAGAATGACATCCATCACTTGCTTACTGAAGGATGGCAATGGAGAGATCAGGTAATTTAGCCAGGCTGCCAGGTTCAGGGTTTGAAGTTGTGGGTGCAGAATCTGGCCCTCCTGCTGGGACAGCAGGGTAGGGGTCTGAGGCAGGTGCCATGGTGCAAGCAGTGACACTGCGCAAGATGGGGTACCACTGTTGGCGTGGCCAGTCTGGTGCAATCAGTATTGTCTTTGGTTTGTCCTGTTTGATCTTTACAAGTACCTTGGAGAGGAGAGGCAGAGGGGGAAAGGCATAAACTGATAGGTTTTTCCAGGTGATGGACAGGGCATTCACTTTCCAAGCTTGTTTGCAGGGAGTCCTTGTGCAGAATTTGTCCGACTGGTAGTTCTGGGGGGAGGCAAAAAAGTCCATCTCTGGGCTGCCCCATTTGTTTCTCAACATGTTGAATACCTTTGGTTCTGGTTTCCACTCACGTGGGTCCATGAGATTTCTGCTTTGGTCGTCTGCCAGTGTATTTAGCTGTCCTTGCAGGAATTGACCCTGTAGGTGCACTTGGTAGCTCATGGCTGTGTTCCACAGAGCCATGGCTAGTCTGCAGAGAGGGTATGAGTGGGCTCCTCCCTGCTTGTTTATGTACCACATAACAGTGGTGTTGGCCGTCTTTACCAATAATTGTCCTGGTAGAAAGTGGTCCTTGGAGGCTGTCAGAGTATTCTGTATAGCTAACATTTCTTTTTGATTGATATGCAAGTTTATTTGATTTGGGTTCCATTTGCCTTGAATGCACTGCCCTGCCAAGTGAGCCCCCCATGCATAGTCTGATGTGCCTGTTGTTAGGGTATGGGCGGCAGGGGGTAGAGTGAATGGCAGTCCCTTGTTTTGGTGGCAGGCCTCTGCCCACCAAAGGAACTCTATCTGTAGACAAGGTATGATAGGAATCATTGATTCTAGATCCTGAGAATGTTGACACCATAGGCTTTTTAGATAACATTGTAGTTTCCTCATATGCAGTCTTGCATACGATATTAGTAAAATGCAACAGGCCATGAACCCCAGGGCTTGCAGTATTTTCCTTGCAGATAGCTGGATCTTGGTGGCCAGTAGTTTGAAGTAGACTGTCAACTGAATCAGTTTCTCTGGCGTGAGGTAGGCCATCTGGGAAGTTGTATTCAAGCTTGCTCCCAGGAATACAATTTGTTTGCAGGATACAAGATGCAATTTCTTTTCATTTATGGTGTACCCCAGAAATGTTAGCAAATTCTTTACAAATGCCAGATGATTTAATTGTCTAATTCAGGCAGAAAGCCAGGACATACTATCGTCCAGGTATGGGTATATTTGAATATTTCTTTGCCTGCAAAATGCAATGACTGGAGATAGGCACTTTGTGAAAAACCTGAAGCAGTAGAAAAGCCAAAGGGCAGTGCAGAGAACTTTGAAGCGTAGGTATCTTCGGCAAGATTCCCTGATTGGGATGTGCAGGTAGGCTTCCTTTAAATCCAGTGTTGCCAAACAGGCGTCTTTGCCTAGCATGGGAAGCAGCTGATGACGAGTTAGCATCTTGGATTTTGGGATTACCAAAAATGTGTTTAGGATAGACAGGTCAAGGATAGATAGATTCAGGATAGAACACCAGGAATTGTCTTTTCTGCGTACCAGGAAAAACCTTGTCCCCATTCTTCTTCTGGGACAGATTGAATAGCCCTGATGCTTAAAAGAGACAGAACTTGCTTTTGAGCCTCTGCCCACTGATTTGGGGTTAGGTCTGGCCCACCGTTTGGGGTTGGCAAGGAGTGGAAGTGGAATCTGTATCCTTGGGAAACAATTTAAAACCCATTTGTCCTGGGTAATGAGTTCCCAATTTTTTGCATGCAGGGCAGTCTTCCCCCCTAAAGGAGCAGTCAGTTCAGCAAGGCTTGAAAGGTTTAAAGTTAAGCCACTGAGATAGTTTACCATAGGGGGGAGTCATAGTACTCCCTGGTTTGGAAGTGGGAGTCACCCACTGCTTAGGCCTGAAGCCTAGGTGTTCTGCTGGTTCTGGGTTTGGACTGAGAAGGCCTGGAAGAGGCAGGAAAGGACCAATCTTAGAGGGCCAATGCTTACTAAATCTGAGAGGCTGTACTTGCAGGAAATCTAACAGTTTGCTTACATTTAGCTTTTTCCTCCATCTTTTTAAGTACTACTACTGCACTGTTGCCAAACAGGCGGTCCTGGTTTAAGGGAGCATCCAGTAATTTAGCTTTAACATGATCTGGCAAAGACTGCTCCTTAAGCCAAGCATGCCTTCTAAGTACAGACCCAGTGACAGCAGCCCTGCAAGATGCCTCTAATGAATCAAAACCACATTGCAAAGTATGTTTTTCAACATGTTCAGCAGAATGCATTAAAACCTGTAAATCTATTTTCAGCACAGTCAGGAATAAACATCATTTTCTGTTTAAGCAATCCAATAATATGCTGTTGATACTTTAACATATGAAACTGGCAGTTTAAGGCCCTAACAGCCAAGGTTGCAGAAGTGTATACCTTCTTACCCCATCTATCCAGTGCCCTGGAATCTCTATCAGAAGGGGTAGGATTTTTGGCAGTAGTAGCCTTACTGCCCTTGGGTCCCTGTGAAATAGTCTCAGGATCTGCAGTAGGATTTTTAAAGAGGAACTTGTGAGATTCAGGTACTCTAATACCCATCAGGTTTTCTGGGAGCAGGAGGTAGAGTGGCAGGGGCCAGGCTAGATTCTGAGAAGGCATCATCTACAATGTCCAGTACAGGAGGGATAGCTAAAGGCCTGTGTTGAGGCAGGAGCAAGAATTCCCCAAGCCTCTTTTTGGCGTCAGAGTAATCCTGGCTTTCCCAGTGAAAATGTTCCCCAAGAGTATGCAAGGTTTCGCCAAAAGAGAAATCCTCTGGAGGGGAAGGAGAGGGAATGGAGTCCTCTGCATCAGACTCCTCATAGGTAGATAAGGGCAAATCCTGGTCATCAGGGAAAACAGAAATTTCAGAGTCTTGATCAGAAGAATCAGAAGGAAAATCAGTCCTAGGTCTCTTACAGGGGGAAGGGTGGCTTCCCCTGATTAGAGTAATAAGTTCTTCAGCCATTCTTATTTGTTTTTTAGACATAGGATCCTGACCATGCGGACTAGCCGTCGTTTTTCTAGACTTGGATCGAGTTTTCGGCCTTGAAGAAGAAGAAGATGGTGTCAGTTTAATATGCAAGTCAGTAAGCCTGAATACACCCTCAGAAGCCGGTGCCTGCACAGCGGCTCTAGACCCATCCAAGTTAGAGACATCCGCAGGTTCCACAGTCGAAGCATCTCGCAGCATACCGGACTCCAAATGGGTCTGAGTAGTGGCCTGCAAATCTGAAGCAGTGGGCATCAGGGGGCTGTGAAAGCACCCGAGTACCGGCAAATTAACAGCTAGCTTAGGAGAAGTGCCGTCTGCAACTTTGGACCTATGCGGTCTGTCTCTGTCTCTGCGTTTTTTCTGAATGTCGGTAGTCGGGTGGCTTACCGAAGCCACTTCTACATAATTGAACTGAGTACCAAAATATTTAGATCCGTAAATGAACAGACTATGAATAGTAAGAGGTATGAATAAGGCACAAAACCGACAGCGAGGTATCTCATGGTCTGGGCCTAAGCAAGGAATGCAGTACGAATGAAAATCTTTGAGGTATTTGCTTTCCAAAAGAAATACAATTGTTAACTTTTACTGACATCGGTTTAGAGCAAGAAAAAGGTTCCCCAACGGGGTACTTAGCTTAGTTTAAGACTTTGGATCTGAAACTCGAAAATGAAAATTTCAGGAGTCGGCCGACCGGCACTTGCGAACTGCTGCTGCTTCAGGCACCGCACGACAATTAAGACTGATGTAATGGCGTCGGCTGCATGTTTTATACCCCTGACTACCTGACGTCATGGAAGAGGAGACAGCAACTGACGCAGGTCCCACGACTTTGATAATCAGGCTGACTGAGGGCTACTGCAAGCAGATAACCCAAATGTGATGACTCCAACCGTGAAACACTAAGAACATCTCCATTGCTTAGATCTCTGCATTCCCTGGGACTGCTGTCTGGGGTGTCTGCTTCCCCTGGGTCTTGGCTGAGCTGGCCTGGAGGAGGCCGGAAAGGACCAGTGCTTGGAGGGGCAATACCTACTAAACCTCGGAGGATGGACCTATAAAAAGTCTGTCTGCATAGATTTAGCTCTTTCTTCTATCATCTTTTTTAAGACCTCTTCTGCCTTGGTGACAAATTGTCTTTGTTCAATGGTGCGTACATAAACTTTGATTTGACATGGTCTGGCAAGGTCTGTTCCTTAAGCTAAGCATGCCTTCTAAGGACAGAACCAGTGAATGCTGCTCTGCAAGAGGTTTCTAGGGCGTCAAAGCCACATTGCGGGGTGTGCTTAGTAACTTGTCTTGCAGAATGCATAAACTCTTGTAATTCTTTATTTTCTGCACAAGCAGGAAAGGAAGATATTTTTTGTTTGAGAAGTTCCATGGTATGCTGCTGGTATTTCAGCATGCGGAACGGACAACTTAGTGCCTCTAACAGCAAGAGTTGCAGAGGTGTATACTTTTTTACCCCATCTGTCTGCAGCTCGAGAATCCCTGTCTGAGGGGGTGGGATTCTTAGCGGAGGTTGCTTTAATTCCTTTAGGTCCTTGGGAGATGGCCTCTGGGTCAGCAGTAGGATTTTTGAGAAGGAATTTGAAAGTCAGGGACTCTGTAGTACCGGTCAGGTTTCCTGGGAGCAGAAGGAAGGGTGTCAGGAGTCAAACTGGATTCCATAAAATCATCATCCACATAATCCAGGATAGGAGGAATGGCTAAACGGTCTGTGCTGTGGTAAATCTAAAAATTCCCTGAGTCTCTTTTTCTGACTGAAGATGGTCCTGACATTCCCAGTGGAAATGCTCCCTTAAAGTATGTACGGTTTCACCAAACGAAAAATCCTCAGGAGGATAGGCAGAAGGAATGGATTCCTCTGCAGGAGTTGCATGTCTTCATATACAGAAACCTCAGTCATCGGACTCCTGTTCAGATAAAACTTCTGGCTAGCCTGGCTTCCCCTAATAAGCATAAGGTCTTCTGTAATTTTAAGCATTTAAGATTGAGAGATAGAAGCAGGTGACTGAGCTTGGGTCGTCTGTTTTTTAGGTGTAGTTCGTACCCTGGGCCTTAGAAACCTGGTAGTTTCAGAAAGAACAATGTCTTTATCCTTACATTTTTTCGGAAGATCGGTAGTTGGATGGCTTACTGATGCCATATAGGAATACGAGGACTGACAGCGAAAATATTTAGCTACAATCAGGGCCCGATGACGTATAGTTCTGGTGTTGAACAAAGCACAAAAGTGACAGCGAGGGACATCGTGGTCTGGGCCTAAACAGGTGACGCAGTAAGAATGGAAGTCTCAATGTGGTATTTGCTTTCCACAGGGGAGACAATTGTTAACTTTTTCTGACATCGGTTAGAGCAAGAAAAAAGGATCCCCAATAGGGTACTTAGCTTTAGAAGAGATCAACTTCAATTCGGAATCGAAAATTCAGCTAGCGGCCAACTGGCACTCGTGCAAACTGCTTCGGGCTCCTCGGCAAGAAAGACTGATGTAATGGCATTGGCTGCCTGATTTTATACCGACGACCTGACGTCAGTCCTGGAGCGACAGCAACCGATGCAGAAATACTAAGCCTCTGGTATTCGGGCCGACTGAGGGCTACCCCTGGCAGGATGACCCAAGTGTGATGACTGCAATAGGGAAACAAAGAACATCTATGTTTATGGTAAGATTTTATACAACTATTTTATGTCCTATTCCTATGTTGCAGTATTCTAGTTGCAGAAGAGTACCACAGCTTAGATGGATGACAGCGTAGTGGATGCCTAACAGGATTCTACAAAGCCCTGTAGGATTGCCCTGGCGAATCCTGCCCGTGCTCTGGAAACTTGGTCAAGTTTGTAATGTTTCGTAAAAGTGTGGATAGTGGACCATGTGGCTGCTTCCATAATGGATTCAGTGTCCAGACCTTTTATGAAAGCCTCAGAGGCGACCACAGACCTAGATGAATGGTCCTTTACTCCCACTGGACTTTTTTTCCATGGTGGGAGTAACAGAGACAAATAGTTTTCCTGATCCAGCATGCAATGGTTTGTTTGGAAACTACCTTGCCCAGGGCTCTGAGTGAAAGGAGACAGAGCTGGTTAGATTTCCTAACTGTTTTGGTTTTGTCCAGGTAGAATCTTAGCTGTCTCTGCACATTCAAGGAGTGTAGTATCATTTCCCCTTTATTAGTGGGGGAGGGAAAGAAAGTGGGTAGGCGGATAGAGTGGTTTAGAGAAGTCATTGACCACCTTGGGCATAAAGGAAGGATTAGTTTGCAGGGTGACTGTCTTTGAGGAAGGTGGTGTACGGAGGGCAGGCCATTAAGGCCTGCAACTCTGACACTCTTCTGGCTGAAGTGATAGCCACCAGGACAGTTTTCCATGTACACATCTGTGGGGAAGAAGTCCCAGCCAGTTCGAAAGAGTGCTGGGTTAGTTTTCCCAGGATGTAGTGAAGATCCCAGGGCAGAGGGATTTGGTGGTCTCATGTGGAAGACACCTTTAAGGAAGAGCTTTACGTCGAGCCTGGCTAGCAAGGGGGATCAAGGGGCAAGCAGGCTGATACAGCAGAAAGGTGTACTTTCACTGAAGAGTAAGAAAGTACACTTTTAATCAATTGACACACAAGTCAGAACGGGGCATCGGCAGAGCAAAGGTCCCCTTCCCTTGTCCAGACATCACTTAGCAAATCTTTCCCATTTAGGTATGATTTTCTTGTTGCAGGTTTCCTGGCCTTCCTGAGGACTGAAAGCATGTCCTCTGAGGAGTGGTGTCTGAAAGGGTTAATCACCCGTGTCAGGGATAACACCTGCAAGTGTGGGTGGATGGGAATCACAATGTCAGGGATAACATCTGCAAGTGTGGGTGGATGAGAATCTCCCACAGTGTCAGGGATAACATCTTCATGTGTGGGTGGAGGGGAATCACCCATAGTGTCAGGGATAACATCTGCAAGTGTGGGTGGAGGAGAACCATCCACAGTAACAGGGATAACATCTGCAAGTGTGGGTGGATGAGAATCTCCCACAGTGTCAGGGATAACATCTGCAAGTGTGGGTGGATGAGAATCACCCACAGTGTCAGGGATAACATCTGCAAGTGTGGGTGGATGAGAATCACCCACAGTGTCAGGGATAACATCTGCAAGTGTGGGTGGATGAGAATCACCCACAGTGTCAGGGATAACATCTGCAAGTGTGGGTGGATGAGAATCACCCACAGTGTCAGGGATAACATCTGCAAGTGTGGGTGGATCAGAGTCACCCACAGTGTCAGGGATAACATCTGCAAGTGTGGGTGAAGGAGAATCGTCCACAGTGTCAGGGATAACATCTGCAAGTGTAGGTGGAGGGGAATCACCCACAGTGTCAGGGATAACACCTGCAAGTGTAGGTGGAGGGGAATCACCCACAGTGTCAGGGATAACATCTGCAAGTGTGTGGGTGGAGGTGAAGGGATAACACCTGCAAGTGTGGGTGGAGGAGAGTTATCCACAGTGTCAGGGATAACACCTGCAAGTGGGGGTGGATGAGAGTCATCCACAGTGTCAGGGGAACATCTGCAAGTGTGGGTGGATGAGAGTTCCCTTTTCTTGTGTCAGAAGGTCCACCTTGTAGGGTAACTTGAATTGATTGCCCTTGGCTAGATTGAGAAGTAAGGGGAAAGTACAGTTTTGTACCTACCATAAATGTAGATGTCCGAACTGGATAGCATCTGCAGTCATAACAACTGGGTTGTCCTGTCGTCAGGCAGCCCTTCAGTCGGCCGGATTCCAAAGTCCGGGTCCGGCTTCGGCTGATGTCGCACTTCACCCGACGTCATCTCTGTTGGCCTTCGGGTATAAAGGCATCAGCCGACGCCATTTTCCTCAGTGTTTCTTGCCCCAGATGCCAGTAGCCCTCTTGAAGGCTAAAATTTGGATAGATGCCAATGTTTCCAAAAGATAGAGGTAAACACAAAAATAAGCATGTATGTACATATATACAAACAAATACACCATAAAAGACTCCCCCCCACCAGCTAGCTATTAGGAGGGTAAACACCCTAGGAGTACCACAGAGGGGAAGGAGGGAGGGTAATCCTGACTGCAGATGCTATCCAGTTCGGACATCTACATTTATGGTAGGTACAAAACTGTACTATGTCCTTCATGGATGCATCTGCAGTCATAACAACTGGGTAGAATACCATAGCCAACTAGAGGAGGAGGATAAAGGTAGATTATGGTGTGTTTAGGATCCCTTGCAGTACAGCAGTGGCAAACCCTGCTCGGGATCTGGAATATAGAGGCAAATTATAATGCTTGGCAAATGTATGCACGGAGGTCCAAGTAGCCGCCTCAATAATGTCTTTGGTTGCCACTCCTCGTAAGAAGGCTGTGGTAGTGGCTGTTGCCCTTGTAGAATGAGGTCTTATGTTCTGTGGAATTGGTTTTCCATGGAAGGAGTAACAGAATCGTATGCAATTTCCTATCCATTTGGAGATTGTCTGTTTGGAAATAGCTTTTCCTTCCCTTCCTGTTGCATAGGCTACAAAAGTTGGTCAGTCTTTCTGCTACTTTTTGTTCTGTCCAAGTAGTAGCGTAGCTGTCTATGTACATCCAAGGTATGCAGTATTCTTTCCCCCTGTTTTGTGGGTTGGGAAAGAAGGTAGGTAGGTGGATTGCCTGGTTTAAAGACACTCTGGATACCACCTTAGGCATAAATGTAGGATTAGTCCTCATGGACACTCTATCTTGGTGGAAGATTAGGAAGGGTTGCACTGCCATTAAGGCCTGTAGTTCTGAAACCCTCCTTGCTGAAGTAATTGCCAGTAGGAAAGCAGTTTTCCATGACAGGTGTTGTAGGTCTGCTGTTGCTGCTGGTTCAAAGGGTGATAGTGTCAACTTTTCTAGCACAAAGTTTAAGTCCCAAGCTGGTAATGGTGGTTTCCTTGGAGGTTTTACATTCTTGATTCCTCTGAGGAACTGCCTGAGCAAAGGGTGCGAAAAACAGGTGGATCAAAGCTGTATTCTGCTGAAATAGCTGATGCATGTATCTTGATGGAGGAGTAGGACAGGCCTGAATGAAGAAGTTCGACCAGATACTCCAGAATGTTAGGCATATCTATGTTTGACACATCTTTTCCTCTTTCAGTACTCCAAATGACAAACCTTTTCCATTTTCCAGCATAGTTCCTTCTTGTTGAAGGTCTGCGTGCTTCAAGAATAATGTCTTTAACTCTTTGGGAGAGTTCTGGATTAGCTGCTGCTATGTGATGTTCCATGCAGTCAGTTGCAACGTTTTTAGGTTTGGATGCATGATGCTGTAGTTGTTCTGAGTTAACATCAAAGGCATCAGGGGTATTGGCCACATATTGTTCGAGACATGCTCCTCAGCAGTGGGTACCAGTGTTGTCTTGGCCAGTTTGGAGCTATCAGGATTATCCTTGGACGTTCTTCCTTGATTTTTAGTAGTACTTTGTGTATCAAGGGAAAAGGTGGGAATGCATATGCTGTTAGGCCTTTCCAGCTGAAGGAGAGTGAATCCACTTTCCATGCTAGTGGGTGGAATGTCCTTGTGCAGAATTTTTTGAGCTGGTGATTGAGAGGTGATGCGAATAGATCTATCTGAGGCATTCCCCATTTCTTTGAGATGGTCTTGAAGATGTCCGGGTGCAGTTTCCATTCGTGGGCATCCGATGTGGTTCTGCTTAATATGTCTGCTAGAGTATTTTCTTTTCCCGGTACAAATATTGCTTGTAACTGGATGTTGTAGCTGAGTGCCAGGGTCCACAGCTCCAAAGTCATTCTGCATAGGGGGTATGAATGAGTGCCTCCCTGTTTGTTGATGTACCACATGACTGTGGTGTTGTCTGTCCTTATCATCAACTGGCCCTCTTTGAGAAATGGTCTGAACTTTTGGATTGCCAGTTTTACTGCCAGCATTTCTTTTAGGTTGATGTGCAGGTGAAGTTGATCCTGTGTCCACAATCCTTGCACGCATTTGTCCAGCATGTGGGCCCCCATCCTAGGTCTGAAGCGTCTGTTGTGATGGTCTGGCTTGCTTGACATCTGCGAAAGGGTAGGCCTGGGTTTGACTGGCATGCCTGAGCCCACCATAGGAACTCCTGTTTTAAGCATGGAATTAGTGGGATTTCCGTTTCTAGGCTGTGTCTGTGTTGGGACCATAAATTCTTTAGGTACCACTGTAGTTTTCTCATATGTAGTCTGGCAAATGGGACCAAGATTATGCATGATGCCATGAAGCCCAAGGCCTGCAGTACTTTTCTTGCTGTTAACTTGTTCAGTTTTGTTAGTGCCAAGAAGTAAAGAGGGAGTTCTTTTTGTTTTCTGTAGTTAGGAATGCCATTTGTTTTACTGTGTCCAATTCCGCGCCCAAGAATGTCCTTGTTTGGGATGGTATCAGCCTTGACTTTCGTAAATTGACTGTGTATCCCAGTGCTTGTAGCAAGTAAATGACCCTTTGTAAATCTGTTGTCAGCTTGCTTTTGTTGTCCCCTTGTAGCAGGCAGTCGTCCAGGTATGGGTAAATTTGAATTCCCTGTAGTCTGCAATGGGCGATTACTGATGCCAGGCATTTTGTGAATACTCTGGGCAGTAGATAAGCCAAAGGGCAATGCTGAGAATTGATAGTGCTCTGATCCTGCAAGAAATCTGAGGTATCTTCTGCAGATTGGTCGAATGGGGACGTGCAGGTATGCCTCCTTGAGATCTAGAGTTACCAGCCAACACTCCTTGCCCAGCATGGGAAGAAGTTGCTGTAGGGTCAGCATTTTGAATTTTGGGACAATGATGTATGTATTTAAGGTGGACAGGTCGAGAATTGGTCTCCAACTTTTTCCTTTCTTGGAACTAGGAATAGTCTGGAGTAGAACCCTTTCCTTGCTCTGCTGTTGGCACTCTTTCCACAGCTCTCATGTTTGCTAACTCCATTATCTGTTGTAGAGCCTCTGTTTTTGATTTGGAGGTAGATTTGGCATTCCTCTTTTGACTCGTAAAGTGTGGAAGTGGAACCGGTAACCTTGATCTATGGTTTGTAAAATCCACTTGTCTTTTGTTATGTAGTGCCAGTTCTTTGAAAATAAGGTTAACTTTCCGCCTAGAGGAGCTGCTATTTGTTCCCTGGTAGGCGGATTTAGGTTAAGTCACTGTGGTTGTGTTGATGTAGTGGCAGTGGTTGTGTCTGTGCCTCTGTTGTTACCTTGCCACTGTCGTCCTCTGTAGGCACCTCCTCTGGATTGGTTTCTGCCTCTGGAATGTCTATTCCTGCCCCTTTGAGATCTTGTGGAGTCAGGAAAGGACCAATTTTTGGCAGGCCAGTTCCTGCTAAACCTTGGGGGTTGAACCTGCAAGAAATCTTTAACCGTTTGAACAGATTTTGCCTTTTCTTCCATTTTCTTCATAACCTGCTGGGCAGGTGTACCAAACAAACTTGTCTTATCCATGGGAGCATCTAGCAACTTAGCTTTAACATGATCCGGTAAAGGTTGCTCCTTTAGCCATGCATGCCTTCTTATAACTGTGCCAGTCATGGCTGATCTAAATGAAGCCTCCAGTGCATCATAGCCACATTTTAAGGAATGGTTACTAACCTGTTGTATGTTATTTACCATTTCTAATACATATTTCTTATCAAGAGATTCATCAGTGGTTAGCTTTTTAGTTAACTGATCAAGCATAAACTCTTGGTATTGTATCATGTGAAACTGACAGTTTAAAGCTCTAGCTGAGAGAGTAGCTGAAGTGTAGACCTTTTTACCCCATCTGTCTAATGACCTTGCTTCCCTTTCACAAGGAATAGGGTTTTTAGCTATGGTCGCCGCTACTGCCTTGGGACCCTGGGATATAGTTTCGGAGTCTGCAAGTGGGGCCTTGTAAAGGTGGTGATGAGTGTCTGGCACCCTGTAAAATCTGTCTGGTTTGGCAGGGGCTGGGGGTAAAGAATCTGGAGCGGAGCAGACATCATTGAAAGCATCATCCACCACAGAGAGAACAGGAGGTATAGCTAAGGGCCTGTGCTGTGGAAGGTGCAGAAAGGTCCTAAGTCTTTTCTGGAGTCTGAAAAATCCTGTTGCTGCCATTGGAACTGCTCTGCATGGCATGTAAGGTTTCCCCAAAGGAGAATTCTTCTGGTGGGGAAGCAGCTGGAATGGATTCTTCAGCATCAGAATCTTCAAAATTGGAGAAAGGAGCCTCTGGCTGGTCAGTTATGTCTGATTCATCAGCAGAATCATCAGAGGACACTGGCTCAGGGGCTCTGCCCTAGGTCTCTTCTCTGGGGGCTGAGAGGCCCTGTCTGGGTGAGATTGAGATCCTCTAATTAATGAAATTAAATCTTCTGCCAAAGTAAGCATTTGAAAACTAGAAGAGGGCCTGGTAGTGGGGGGTTTAACAGGCACTGTTTTAGTAGTCTTGGCTGCTTTAGCCCTGGCGAAGCCCTTAATGGACATGGCTGCTGGAGGCCTAGCAGCACCACGTGCTGGGGTAGAGACATCCAAGGGAATGGTGTCTGATAAGTCAGTGGCAACCACCGTAGTGGATAAAATTTCTGAGGCCGATTCAAGAGTGGTAGCAGGGGCCTCAGTTGTAGAGATAGATTCAGCTGTACTTTGATCAGTTTTCTCGGTTTCGGCCGAAACCGAGACACTCGGGGTTTGCTTAACCATGGTTTCGGCCGAAACCGCGGACCGCGAGTGTCGGTCTTTATCTTTGCGTTTTTTGGCAGATTGGGTAGTCGGAGGATCCGACGGCATAATGTACGCAAAATCAGAACCGAAAAACTGTTCTGCAAACTCCGACCGACGCCTAAGCGTTCGTCGGTTGAAAGAAGCACAGGCCGAACAGGCTTATACGTCGTGGGCTGGGCCTAAACAAGGCAGACAGTAAGAGTGGAAATCTTTATGAGGTATTTGTTTCCCACAGGTTAAACAATTATTAACTTTTTCTGACATCGGCTGAGGCAAGAAAGAGTCCCCAACGGGGTACTTAGCTTTAGAAGTCTTCGAAGTAGTATTCGGTAGAAGTAATCTCTGGATCCGACCGACCGGCACTTGCGAACAGCTTCTGCTTCGGGCGCCACACGGCAAGAAAGACTGAGGAAAATGGCGTCGGCTGATGCCTTTATACCCGAAGGCCAACAGAGATGACGTCGGGTGAAGTGCGACATCAGCCGAAGCCGGACCCGGACTTTGGAATCCGGCCGACTGAAGGGCTGCCTGACGACAGGACAACCCAGTTGTTATGACTGCAGATGCATCCATGAAGGACATCCAGTGCTGCCTTAGCCATTAGAGAGTCACTAACAAGATTTTTGGTTTGTCCTTCTGGGTTTTCAGGAGGACTTTCTGAAACATTGGAAAGGGTGGGGGGGGGGGGACGACGACGACAAAAATTTCCCCTCCCAAGAGATGCGTCCACTCTCCATGCTAGAGGGGAGTAGGTCTTTGAGCAGGTGGTCTGCAGCTGCCTGTTCTGGGGGGAGGCAAACAGGTCTATTTGTGGAGTACCCCACCAGTGGACTAAGTCTAAGAAGACCCCCCCCCCTTGTCCAGCATCCATTCGTGCTGTGGAGAGGACATCCTGCTTAAGAGATCTGCTTGCATGTTGTCCTGTGAGGGGATGTAGGTCGCCTGTAGGACCAAGTTGTGGTGAGAGGCTAGGTCCCATATCAGCAGGGTCAGCCTACACAGCTGATAGGCCTTTGTTCCTCCCTGTTTGAGGTACCACTTAGTGGTATTTTCGGTCACTATCAGGAGGAGCACCCCTGGTACCAGAAGGGGAATAAAAGTCTTTAGAGCTAGGAAGACTGCTGTCATTTCCCTGACATTGATGTTCTTGGCCTGTAGAGAAGGGTGCCACTTTTCTTCAACCCTGTAGGATGCCAGTGTTGCCCCCCAACCTGAATCGGAGGCATCTGTATGCATTGTTTGTGGTGGGGGTTGCAGTGGGAGTCCCGGTTTAGTTGGATATGCTGGATCCACCAGCTTTCTGTCTTTAGATAAGGAAGGAGGGGAATAACCTGTTCTAAGTGATGGAGGTGTTGGAACTAAATGTTTTTGAGGTACCACTGTAGCTTGTGCATGTGCATTCTGGACAGTGGTAGCATGGGGGATTGATTGCTGCTATTAAGCCTAGGAGACTAAGAAATTGCCTTGCCATCACCTTCCGGGAGTGTAGGATTTCCTGGAAGTGGGAAGTCAGGGAGAGAACCTTGTCCTGCGGGGAAAGGCCTTCATTCTGTCTGTTCTGATGCTGCAGCCTAGGAAAATCTTGTCCTGGCCTGGGTTCAAGGAGGACTTTGGGAGGTTGATGGTAAAATCTAGATTTTGCTGAAGGGACATAGTGAAGTGCAGATGCCTTGAGAGGGTATCTTTGGACTCTGCTAGTATTAGGATGTCGTGCAGATATGGGTAAATCTGGATTCCCTGAGTTCTGCAGAAGGCAATGGCTGGGGCCAGGAACTTTATAAAGACTCTGGGGGCAGTGGATAAACTAAATGGCACGGCAGTAAATTGGAAATGAGAAGAAGGTCCAGAGAAATGCAGGAATTGTCTGTGGGAAGTCCTGATGGGTATGTGCAGATAGGCTTCTTTTAGGTCCAGGGTGGCCATAAAGGCCTAGGCTGGAATAAGAGGCATCAGAGTGGGGAGTGACAGCATTTTGAAGGAGGGTACCTGAAGGTGTAGACTTAGAAAGGAGAGATCTAAGATGGGTCTCCAGGGGCCATCTTTTTTAGGAGACGGGAGTAGAATCCCTTTCCTTCCTGTCCTAAGGGGACAGGTTCTATGGTGCCTAGCTTTAGCAGGTCTGACAAAACTTGTGGTAGGAGATTAATCTGTTTTTTTTTTTTTTTTGAGGGAAATGGAATACCTTTCCTGGGTGTTTTTTTCTTTCCATGATAGGAAGTACCATTTTTGGATAATGGATAGGACCCACTGGTCTGTGGTGATAGATTGCCAGAGGGGGAGACACTGCAGAAGGCATGCAGAGAGTGGTAGGTGGGCAAGGGATAGTTCCTGTAATACTTGGGAATGGGGGACACCAGCAGATGTTTAATGTCCTCTAATTCTTGACTTTTTTCCTGGAGATTTTTGAAGAGGTCTGGAGATTGTTTTCCAAGAAGGAAACTGTGATCCAGGGGGGCATCTATGATCTTGGACTTGAAGTCTTCTGGTAGTCTCTACAGTCTCTGACAGGAGCATCTCCTGAGGACAGAAGCAGATGCTGCAGAGCGGGCAGATGCATCTGCAACATCATAGCTGCATCTGATGGAGTGCCTGGCTACTGGCTGAGCCAAGGACAGTTTGGAGGTAATGTCAGCCTTAGACTGTCGGGAATAGAAGCCAGCATGGAGGAGGCTTGAGACACTAAGTCTAGAGCATACTTAGTCATGTGGGTCTGATAATTTATGGCTCTGAATGCCAAAGTGGAGGATGTGTTTACCTTCTTTCCCATCCTATCCATACATTTGCTATATTTATCTGTGGGTAGGAGGGAGGTAGAAGACAGCAGTCTAGACCGTTTATCAGAAGCGGTGGCAATCACATTTGGGTCCGCCAAGGGTGGTTTAACTAGGAATTTCTGCTCCTCTGGCACTTTATAGATGCGGTCAGGGCATTTGGGGGCTGGAGGCTAGGAGTCTGGGGCCTTAGAAGCTGAATTAAGGCATCCAAGTAAGCAGGTAGAATCGGAAGGACAGCTGGTGGAGGAGGATTCTACTAGAAGCAGCACGAAGTACCTCTTTTGGGTGTCAGTCATTTGGGAAGTATCCCATTTGAAGTAATCTTTCATCTTGTTGATGGTCTCACCGAAGGTAATACCCTCAGGGGGAGAATCCCCTTCCACAGATTGCTCATCAGAAGCAATTTGGGACATACATGAAATAGAGTCCTGTGAAAAAGAAAAGGAAGAATTATGCTCTTCCTCCCTAACTTGAAAAGTCATGGGTGGAAGGGAAGAGGCAGA
Organism: Protopterus annectens; assembly: GCF_019279795.1. Lineage (NCBI taxonomy): Eukaryota > Metazoa > Chordata > Ceratodontiformes > Protopteridae > Protopterus > Protopterus annectens. The sequence continues at coordinate 351,085,683 of NC_056744.1, forward strand.
TACAGGCCTAGGGGGCTCAGTAAAGGCAGGGCAGTGGGGGCTGAGGTTGAAGGCTTTAGGGCCATAAAGGCCTGCATGAGAGAAGAAGTAAAGGCCTGCCAATCTGGTATGGCTTTTGGAAAGGAGGAGGTATGCTTGATATTCTGCTTCTTTTTGGCCGGGGTGGAAGTTGGAACTGGCCTGGCGTCAGGTTTTGAAGTCAACATTTCCAAAGTCAGGATCCCAGTCAGAGGTATCACAGAAACTGGTTCCCCTCAACATCAACAGTAGTCTGTGTCTGGGTAAGATCAGAGGACGTGCTGGCCATAGGCTGTGCAACGGCTTACTCAAAGGATGTCGTTGAAGTCGACAGGTACCCTAAGCGCTCAACTCCTAGATTGGCGGGGCGTCAGACAGCGAAGATGCAGGTGAGGAAGGCCTAGGAATCCTGGCCTCCTTTTGCAGAGGTTCAGATGCAGCTTCCGATGTGGGATCCATTCTAAGGGCTAATCGTTTAAGGCGCTGATTTTTCTAGGTAGAGGTTTAAAGCGGTCAGATGGCTGCATAGGGTTTTCGGCACAAATGATTGACAAAATGAGCAGGAGGAATTGTCGTGTTCCCGGCCTAAGCAAAAACACATCTATCATGGGCGTCTATGGGGAATCTGGCACCTGCATTGGTACTTTCCCTTTTAACCTGACATCAGCTAAAGGCTACAACAACCAAGCCTAAGCAATAACAATTGGCTAAACAAGAAAAAACAGAAACCCAATGGGTTACTTAGCTTTACTGATGCGACGTCTGTGAAGGAGCGATCGTACGATGCGTAGGTCTGTGGCTGAAAAGTTCTGAGGATTGTGCGTGCAGACGTCACATTTAAGGCCCCTGGTTTATGGCCTTACGTCTGACGTCCCACGCACGCTGCAAAAGCCAAGCTGAAGCTTTTGTATAGGACCTGACGTACGAGTTGCCTGAGAGCAGGAAATCTCACAACTAGAATATTGCAACATAGGAGTAGAAGGACATCTGTATGTACTGGTGCTGAAATTGGGCCAATGTGTTTTTGTTGTGCCTAAAAACAAATCTTTTCCATTTACGTCTGTAAATCTTCCTAGTGGAAACTTTATGAGAAAATAAAAGAATGCGGACAGGGGAGGAGAGCCTGGATTATCTGGCTATCAAAGGAAATGGAGAAGCCATGCAGTCACCTTTAGGCCTAGAATGCCCAGGTGAGACAGAAGTCTGGAATTGGATCCAGAATCCATACAGGGTGAACTAGATGAGGTCAAAGGCTAACCAAACTGGGTGAGACCAAGAGACCAATAAGAGGCAATAAGAATTACTTTGCTCTTCAATCGAGGTGCTTTCTGCAGAAACTTGGGAATTACAGGCATTGGGGGATAGGCACAGAGGAGACAGTGGGGCCAATCATGGAGGACAGCATCTCTTGGCGATTCCCCTAGTGGGGGGATTAGGGTAAAGCAGTTATGAGACAGTCCAAGTACAGAAACACCCGGAATCCCTTCAGTCTCAAGTGAGCTGCTACTACTGCCATGCATATCTGGTGAACACAGTGGGGGTTGTGGTGAGGCCAAATGGCAATAAACTGAATTGGTAACTGACTCTCAGCCGAACCACAGGCATTCTCCTGGTTTGCCTGCTCATTTGTGTGATAGTATGCATCCTGGAGATCTATAAGCACATCCAGATGTCCTTGTGCAGGAAAGGTAAAACATTAACAGTGACCATCCACAAATTTGTATACTTAACCAATTTATTCAGATTGCTGAAATCAAAAATTGGTCTCCAGTCCCTTGTTTTCTTTGGCATCAAGAAGAATCTTGAGTAAGTTCCGGATTCCTTCTGGTGTGGAGGGAGCTCTTGGATGACTCTTCTAGCAGATTTTTTATTTCTAGAGCTGCTGCTTTCCTCTGACTGGGAGGGGGGCATTGGGAATTTTGTTTACTGCTGAAGAAGGAGGTAAGGAAAAGGGAACTAAATAACCTCTGGAAATAACCTTTTACGCTCATGTATCTTTTGTATTGTCTAGCCACGCTCTCTGGTGCAGGGACAAATAAAGTACAGTTTTGTACCTACCATAAATGTAGATGTCCGATAGGAATGCATCTGCAGTCCTTACAAATGGGTTGTCCTGTCGTCAGGCAGCCCTTCGGTCGGCCGGATTCCAAAGTCTGGGTCTGGCTTCGGCTGGTGTCGCACTTCACCCGACGTCATAGCTGCAGTTCTTCGGGTATAAAGGCATCAGCCGACGCCATTTTCCTCAGTGTTTCTTGCCCCAGATGCCAGGTGCCCTCTTGGATGGCTAAATTTGGATAAATGCCAATGTTTCCAAATAGCAGAGAGCAAACACATAAAATAAGCATGTATGTACATATATACAAACAAATACACCATAATAGATCCCCCCCAAGCTAGCTGAAAGATGGCAAATACCCTAGGAGTACCACAGAGGGGAAGGCGGGTGGGTAATCCTGACTGCAGATGCATTCCTATCGGACATCTACATTTATGGTAGGTACAAAACTGTACTATGTCCTTCAAGGATGCATCTGCAGTCCTTACAAATGGGTAGAATACCGTAGCCAAACTAGGGGAGGAGGAAAGAAGAGATTATGGTGTAGTTAGGATCCCTTGCAAAACAGCAGTGGCAAAACCTGCTCGGGATCTAGAGTATAAAGGTAAATTATAATGCTTGGCAAATGTATGCACGGAGGTCCAAGTAGCAGCCTCTATAATGTCCTTGGTAGCCACCCCTCGTAAGAAAGCTGTAGTAGTGGCTGTAGCCCTTGTGGAGTGAGGCCTGATGTTCTCTGGAGTTTTCTTTCCATGGAAGGAATAACAAAATCTAATGCAATTTCCTATCCACTTGGAGATTGTCTGTTTTGAAATTGCTTTTCCTTCCCTTCCTGTTGCATATGCTACCAGAAGCTGGTCAGTTTTTCTATTGGACTTGGTCCTGTCCAGGTAGTAGCGTAATTGTCTATGTACATCCAAGGTATGCAACAGTCTTTCTCCCCTGTTCTGTGGGTTGGGGAAGAATGTAGGTAGGTGGATAGCCTGGTTTAAAGACACTCTGGATACCACCTTAGGCATAAATGTAGGATTTGTTCTCATGGACACACTGTCTTGATGGAAAATCAGGAAGGGTTGCACTGCCATTAATGCCTGTAGTTCCGAAACCCTTCTTGCTGAGGTGATTGCCAGCAGGAAAGCAGTCTTCCAGGATAAGTATTGTAATTCTGCTGTTGTTGCTGGTTCGAAAGGAGGAAGTGTCAATTTTTCTAGCACAAAGTTCAAGTCCCATGCTGGCAATGGTGGCTTCCTAGGAGGTTTTACATTTTTAATTCCTCTCAGAAACTGCCTGAGCAGAGGATGTGAGAAGACAGGGGGATCCAAGCTGTATTCTGCCGAAATAGCTGATGCGTGTATCTTGATGGAGGAATAGGACAGGCCTGTATGGAAGAGCTCTGCCAAGTACTCCAAGATGTTGGCTATGTTTACTAGTGACACATCTTTCCCCTTTGCAGTACTCCAAATGAGATATCTTTTCCATTTTGATGCATAATTCTTTCTTGTTGAAGGTCTGCGAGCCTCAAGGATAATGTCTTTAACCCTTTGGGATAAATTTGGGTTAGTTGCTCTTATGTAATGTTCCAGGCAGTCAGCTGCAGAGTTTTCAGGTTTGGATGCAGGATGTTGTAGCTGTTCTGTGTTAACAGCAATGGGATCAGGGGTAGTGTCCACCTTTGTTCCCGAGACATGCTCCTCAGTAATGGGTACCAATGTTGTCTTAGCCAGTCTGGAGCTATCAGAATGATCCTTGGACGTTCCTCTTTGATCTTCAATAGCACCTTGTGCATCAAAGGAAGTGGTGGGAATGCATATGCTGTCAAGTTTTTCCAACTGAAAGATAGGGAGTCCACCTTCCAAGCAAGTGGGTGGTACGTCCTTGTGCAGAATGTCTTTAGCTGGTGATTGAGTGCGGATGCAAATAAGTCTATTTGTGGTAGTCCCCATTTTCTTGTGATGGCTTTGAAGATGTCCGGGTGCAGCATCCATTCGTGGGCATCCGTGGTAGTTCTGCTTAATATGTCCGCTAGACTGTTTTCTTTTCCCGGTACAAAAATTGCTTGCAACTGAATGTTGTAGCTCAGAGCCACATTCCATAGGTCCAGTGCCATCCGGCATAGAGGGTATGAATGTGTGCCTCCCTGCTTGTTGATGTACCACATAACTGTGGTGTTGTCTGTCCTTATCATCAACTGTCCTTCTTGGAGGAATGGTCTGAATGTCTGGATTGCCAATTTTACTGCCAGCATTTCCTTTAGATTTATGTGCAGGTGCAGTTGATCTTGAGTCCATAAGCCTTGTATGCACTTGTCCAGCATGTGGGCCCCCCAGCCGAGATCTGAGGCGTCCGTTGTGATGGTTTGGCTTGGTTGAATGCTGTAGAAGGGCAAACCTGTGTTCGATTGACAGGCCTGAGCCCACCATAGGAACTCTTGCTTCAGGCATGGTATTAGTGGAATTTTGGTTTCTAGGCTGTGTTTGTGTTGAGACCATAAATTCTTCAGGTACCACTGTAGCTTTCTCATATGCAGTCTGGCATGAGGGACCAGAATTATGCAGGATGCCATGAAGCCCAGGGCTTGCAGTACTTTTCTTGCTGTTAGATGGTTCTGCTTTGTCAATGCCAAGAAGTAGAGAGGAAGTTGTTCTTGTTTTTCTACAGTTAGGAATGCCATCTGCTTTGATGTGTCCAGCTCTGCACCTAAAAAGGTTATTCTTTGGGATGGTATCAGCCTTGACTTTTTTATATTGACTGTATATCCCAGGGCTTGCAGCAAGTAAATGACTCTTTGTAAGTCTTCTGTTAACTTGTTTTTGTTGTCCGCTTGTATCAGGCAGTCGTCCAGGTAGGGATAAATTTGGATTCCCTGAAGTCTGCAATGAGCGATTACTGATGCCAGGCATTTCGTGAACACTCTGGGCGCAGTAGATAAGCCAAAGGGCAATTCTGAGAATTGATAATGCTCTGATCCTGCAAGAAATCTGAGGTATCTTCTGCAATTTGGTCGTATGGGGACGTGCAGGTATGCCTTCTTGAGATCTAGAGTTACCAGCCAAGACTCCTTGCCCAGCATGGGAAGAAGCTGCTGTAGAGTCAGCATTTTGAATTTTGGAACAATGAGGAATGTGTTTAAAGCAGACAGGTCGAGAATAGGCCTCCATTTTTTCTCTTTTCTTGGTACCAGGAAGAGTCTGGAGTAAAATCCCTTTCCTTGTTCCATAGATGGTACCTTTTCCACAGCTTTCATTCTTACTAATTGAGCTATTTGTTTTAGAGCTTCCATCTTTTGATTTGGTGGTAGGTTTGGTATTCCTCTTTTTCCTGGTAGAGTATGGAAATGAAACCTGTAACCTTGGTCTATAGTTTGCAAAATCCACTTGTCCCTTGTGATGTAATGCCAGTTCTTTGAAAATAAGGCTAGCTTTCCGCCTAAGGGTGCTGCTATTTGTTCCCTGGTAGGCGGTGCCAGAGCCAATTCACTGTGATTGTCCTGTTGCAGTGGTAGTGGCTGTGTCTGTGCCTCACTGGTTGTTGCCCTGCCACTGGCGCCCCCTGTAGGCACCCCTGGATTGATTTCTGCCTCTTGAACGCCTATTCCTGCCTCTCTGTGCTTTAGAGGAGTCTGGAAAGGACCAATTCTTGGAGGGCCAGTTCCTGCTAAACCTTGGAGGTTGGACCTGTAAGAAGTCTTTCACTGTACAGATTTTGCCTTCTCTTCCATTTTCTTCAGTACCTGCTGAGCAGGAGAACCAAATAAATTGACCTTGTCCATGGGAGCATCTAATAGTTTTGATTTGACATGGTCCGGCAAGGCCTGTTCTTTCAACCATGCATGCCTTCTGATAACTGTGCCAGTCATGGCTGATCTAAAGGAAGCCTCCAGTGCATCATAGCCGCATTTTAAAGAATGGTTACTAACTTGCTGAATGTTATGCACCATTTCTAGAACATATTTCTTATCTAAAGATTCGTCTGAGGACAGTTTCTTAGTTAACTGATCAAGCATAAACTCCTGATATTGGATCATATGAAATTGACAGTTCAAGGCCCTAGCTGACAGAGTAGCAGAGGTGTATACTTTTTTACCCCATCTCTCTAAGGACCTGGATTCCCTTTCAGAGGGGAGGGGATTTTTAGCAGAGGTAGATGCTACTGCCTTAGGCCCCTGGGAGATAGTCTCGGGATCTGCAAAAGGAGCCTTGTATAAATGGTGATGTGTGTCCGGGACCCTGTAGAACCTATCGGGCTTAGCAGGGGCTGGAGGTAAAGAATCAGGAGCAGTACAAGCATCATTAAATGCATCATCTACAACAGAAAGTACTGGAGGTATAGCTAAAGGCCTATGTTGTGGTAAATGCAAAAAGGTCCTAAGCCTTTTCCTGGAGTCTGAGAAATCTTGGCCCTGCCACTGAAATTGTTCCCTCATGGCATGTAAGGTTTCCCCAAAGGAAAATTCCTCAGGTGGAGAGGCAGAAGGAATCGACTCTTCAGCATCAGAGTCTTCGTAAGGAGAATAAGTAGCCTCTGGAGGGTCTGTATTGTCTGAATCATCAGAGGAATCATCTGTGGACACTGGCTCATGGGGCTCTGCTCTAGGTCTCTTCTCTGGAGGTGGATGAGAGGCCCTGTCTGGATGAGGTTGGGATCCCCTTATTAAAGAAATGAGATCCTCTGCCAAAGAAAGCATTTGGGAACTGGAGCTGGGCCTGTGAGAGGGGGGCTTAACAGACACAGTCTTAGTAGCTTTAGCTGCTTTAGCCCTGGCAAAAGCCTTAATGGACATGGCTGCAGGAGGCCTAGCAGCTCCATGTGCAGGGGTTGATATATCCAAGGGAATGGTGTCCGATAATTCCTGAGAAACCACAACAGCAGGTTGGATTTCAGAAGCCGATTCTACCAGGTTAGAAGAGGCCTCGGTAGAAGGCATGGTTTCGGCTGAAGAAAGAACCGCTTGCTCGGTTTCGGCCGAAACCGAGACACTCGCGGTTTGCTTAACCGTGGTTTCGGCCGAAACCGCGGACCGCGAGTGTCGGTCCTTTTCTTTGCGTTTTTTGGTAATTTGGGTAGTCGGAGGATCCGACTGCATAATATAGGCAAAATCAGAGCCGAAAAACTGCTCAGCAAACTCCGACCGACGTCTAAGCGTCCGTCGGTTAAAAGAAGCACAGGCTAGACAAGCTGCTACGTCGTGGTCTGGGCCTAAACAAGGTAAGCAGTAAGAGTGGAAATCTTTGAGGTATTTGTTTCCCACAAGTTAAACAGTTATTCACTTTTTCTGACATCGGCTGAGGCAAGAAAGAGTCCCCAACGGGGTACTTCTTCGAAGTAGTATTCGGTAGTAGAAATCTCTGGATCTGACCGACCGGCACTTGCGAACAGCTTCTGCTTCGGGCGCCACGCGGCAAGAAAGATTGAGGAAAATGGCATCAGCTGATGCCTTTATACCCGAAGAACTGCAGCTATGACGTCGGGTGAAGTGCGACACCAGCCGAAGCCAGACCCAGACTTTGGAATCCGGCCGACCGAAAGGCTGCCTGACAACAGGACAACCCATTTGTAAGGACTGCAGATGCATCCCTGAAGGACATCCCCCGACTGCCTACAGAGGTGGACAATTCAGACCTCCTTTCAGGAGTACTGGTAGGGTCTTGTCAGAGGAGGAATCTCTGGACGCCCTGGTTCTGTGGCCCTCCTCTCGAGCAGGAAGCGTCTTCCATTTTAGTTCATCCCCTGCGGTGGGGGGAACTATTCCATGTGGATCATGGAATGGACCATGGTACTTTATGAACCATATTTTTTGACCACCTTGTTGATTCCTAGAGAAGGTTATTTGAGGAATCAAAAAATGTCTGCCCACTGCAGACAGGGTCTTATCTTGCCCACACCTGGACTGCAAGTCTAACTTTAGGGCCAATCAAACAAAGAACTTCTGTCAAAAGATGCATTGATAAAGGAAGACTTGAAAGGCTCAGAGAAATCACACAGGTGCATCCAGGCATGTCTTCTAATGGAATGTCTGAGCCCGCCACCCTTGACGTACCCTCAGCTCCAAAAGAAAACAGCCTCATGGACGAATGTGTGATGGACTACAGAGTAGCCAACTATGAGACAACAGAGCTCTGAGCCTCAGAAGTACTCATCCCACAGAGGGATTTGGAAAGTCTTTAATCAAGTCCCTCAGAAGTGTGGTGAACTGTGCCAAATAATTCAGCGACTTGAGTGCAAGTGTCACTGAAGCATATACATACGTCACAAATAGGTCCAAAGTCCTGGATGCTTTTTAGGGGGATGGACATATTAACTATGTTCTGCAAGTTTTCTCTGTATACAACCATGGCATCTACTGGTACTCCTTTGCTCCACAACTCTTCCTTTTGGTGGTGCCAAGATCCTGGTAGGTCTCCAAGACTGGCTCAAAAGCATCAGGTCCCTTCCACGCCCGCCTACTGATCAAAATCAGTGACATGATATCAGTGGTTGGAGTCTCCTAGGAGGTAGATGGACCAGACCCAAAGGCTTTCAGCAATACCAATTCCTCTTGGTAAGGATTATCGGTAGGCCATTCACCCCTTTTGCTTGAGGATCTCAAGGATGATGCCAAAGGAGAGGTCATCAGGTGGTGATCTTGGGACCCCCCCCCCAACAAAATCAGTATCTTTTGTGACAAGCTCTTGAGGAGAGTCTGCCTTCTCTTGCACTTTCTCCTCCTAGAGCCTTCATCAGTGGGATATTCTAAAGAAGTATCGTAAGATATAAGTACACTCAGCTGTGTAGCCTGGAGAAACTGGGCTGGTTGTCCCTGTGGAGTAGTGTGTTGAGGCTCAAAGCAAAGAAGATCTGAGGGGGTGGTATTATCCATCTTCCAAAATCAGAAAACACTCACCACCTCAAAAGGCAGATTGCTCTAGGGAGAAGGATGCCGACAGAGCCGAGAAGACATGCTTCCAGACAGTCACCTCTCTCTGACCTGAAGGCAGCCAACCCGAGGCAGAGGTCAGAACCCATCTATCCAATGCAGAAGCTACAAGGGGCAGAGCCTGATCCAACTACTTCAGAGTTGACCAACACCTCCACTCCAGCAATGTATTGGAGCACAAGATACGGCAATCTTTGCATCCGATACAGACTGCCTCAGAATACACTGATCCAAAGGCTCCAAACTGAATAGTTGGATTAGAGAAGGAGCCAAGTTGTGCAGAGTAGCACTGCCAAAGTCTCCAGACCAGATGCGACAGGAGCCAGGAGAACACCCATCTAAATCTGTGTCGAAACTTCATTCTGTCCACATCTGCTTCTGTCAGGCTCCTGAAAGAATGGGTAGAGGAGGCTAGTGAAGAAGACCTGGAATGGTGGCATCTCTAAAAAAGGTGATGGCATCCTGGAAAGAACAGGTTCCAGAGAGGACACATACAGGGTCTGAGAGAGTGGTTTCAGATCTGATGAAACAGATCAAGCATCTGATACAGATGGATTTCAAAATATAGTCTTCGGGTCAGACAGTTTTGATACTTTATGGTCTGGCTCCGTATTAAGATCAGAAGATGGAGTACGGGATCAAGGGTCTGACCGCTGCTTTCTGAGCTCCTTTTTGTCAGATTTGTATGTTTGAATTTCAGATAATGATTCTGAGAAGACCTTTTAAAAAAAGCTCATTTTTCCAATCACTTAAGGCCCTCAAATTAAAGACCTTACAAATATCACCTGACACCTTTAACGTGCTGGGCTCAAGCAAACAGGAATCATGAGCATCGGACAGTGAGATCTTATGCCCACACTCCTTACATTTTTTTTTTTTTTAAAAAGCTGGAAGGTTTTTCAGCCATCTTGAAAAAGGCAGAATGTTTGTCTTTTCGGCTTTTTCCCGGTTAGGGGTTGCCACAGCAGAACTCCGGTTCGCTAATGATTGTCAGTAGATTTTTTATGGTGCCAAGTTGCCAGCCCGACGCCCAACCTTCAGTGAAGGCACGCCAATTTACGCACGTCTTTCGGAGGCCAATCGATCACAGGGAGAACGTGCAGACTCATAGGTTCATACTAGGCTATCTGCCCTGGGGCAATTATAAGCCTAGCCCGATTCTGTATGGCTTACGCCACCCCTTGATTTGAGTATACTGTGCCCTTTTTAAGGTTTAGTTTACTGTGCCTCTGTCTAATAGTGACACGGGAGTAATCCCTGGGACAAACCTACGATCCCCCATCCACCTATCGAAATTCTTCTTGAAGAGATTCAGTGAGGTGCTCTGCCTCACATGAACTGGAATTCTATTCCAGAGCAAAGGGAGCTTCTGGGTTATGAACCTGTCCCTCCAGCAAGTTCTATTTATTTCTGTGCTGTGCCGAGAATCTAACAGAAGAACCTCTTGCTGTGAGGCAACAACGCTACCGCTGTACCACCACAATATGCAATTAACTTTTGCTTTTAAATAGAATGAGAAAAAAAGAAAAAAGGGAAGAAAATAACTAAATGTTAAAGGCAGAAACTACGACAAAAGCAGAGGTAAAAAGAAAATACAAATAACCAACAGTGGTAATCAAATCAAACTTCACTAAGTGGAGAATAAGGTAAAAATTAATGTATATAGAGATAGCAAAAGAAATAAACAATTTGCTCACATATGTAAGCAGGAAAACCACTAAAGCACGAGAGCTCACAGCGACCACATCCGTACACAAAGGTGGCAAATGGGATCTGAGGTATGGTAGGAGACTACAGCATTATGGATAAGGGAGGAGCTTGAGAGTTTCCCAGTATCCACATGCCGTAAAAAGAGTCTGATCCAAGGGTCGGTTCCAAACCCAATTGAGGAATGCATGAAAATTCACATCAGATAGAGTATTACAAGAATACCCCCCCCCCCCAATGGACTACTACCCTGCTCAATTTGATGCAAGTTTTGACACAGGCAGATACTCCTTTATTGAATGGATGTCCACAGCAAGATTTGACAATAGCAAGGACACGCACCATCTTCACAGTAGGACACAGTAATATCCAAATGAAGGTTGCATCAGTTTAGTACAAGGACGTGAAGATGTTCTGCTCTGAGAAGTTGGGCTCATCTGTGGCAGAAATCCTGTTACTCAGTGAAACCAACTGAGAATACCTTAAAACAAGGCTGCTCAGAAAAGTAAAACGTCTTACAGTTGCCTTTGGAAATAAAAATAATCTTCCATGACTGCATGACCAACAATTAAAAATAAACAAAAATCAACTATATTTTCTTTTGCTGGAACCATTCTTTAATGTAAAATGTAACCACTTCAGAAAATGTCAACTATGACCAGAAATACAAATGTGATAAAGTTTTTAAAAAAATGACTACAATATAAAGAGCTAATTGGCACACAAGTATACCCTGGTGTACACTCGCCCTGTCTTTCTTCAGAATTTCGCACCACTCAGCAATTTAAACATGCAGAGATGAAAATGACATTACTTACCCTCGTCTTCCACCTTTTGTTCCACCACCCCGTCGTTCTTTGTTTCCAGGAAAATTTCTTCCAGACTTAGCCGCCCCACTATTGCCTCGTCTATTCTGGCGATCAACCCCAGGCCGCTGACTAGAAAAGCTTCTCTTTGCAGTCTCTCTTTTTGGGGGTGCAGAACTCTCCCCTGCTTTTGCTGCCGACTGGGCATGAGCATCTGCCAATTTTTTCTCACTCCTCTCTCGACGCTCATTAAAGTCACTACTTTCAGAAGCAGTCTCCCACTCTTCATTTGCTTGATCTGAAGAGTTCTGGTTGGACAGGTCTGGTGTCTTACTTCCAGTAACTTCTGAACTTTCATTTGCTGGTTCAGAAGCAATGCTGCTTGGTGCAGCACCTGATGCTGAACCGGCTACAGTGTCATTTACTTTTGCAGCTGCTTCCCTTTCTTTCAGACGTCTAAATCTTGGAGGCTTGTCTTGCCTAGGTGGTCGGGCTGGTCTTTGCCTACGAGGTCTTTCCCTGCCTTGATCAAATTTTCTCTCCAGTTTGGGAGGTCTCCTCTCATTAGGTAATGGCCCAAATAATTCATGTCGTGGTTCACTGTTTTCTACTTTAAGGCCATCTCCTTGCTTGGGTCCCCACTGTGTTTCCCTGTAACCTGCTCTCTTCAGTGCAGCAGACCTTGGAGGTCGTCCCCCAGGCTCTCTTGTACCCCGTCTATAGACACCTCCTCTACCACGTCTAGAAGGTTCACCTTTAGGGAAAAATCCCTGCTTTGTTCTCATCTCATCATCTTTCAATGCAAGTTTATCCAATGGCCTACTGTCCACTTTTGCAGCAGATTCAGATTTGTGCACTGGCCTTGATCTCTTTTCAGTTCGATCCTCTTTCTTGAGGCATTTTTCTTTATTTACACTTTCTTTGTCAGAGAAAGGTGTATCACTTGCACTTTCTCGAGGATCACTATCAGAATCAGTTTCAGAACCACGCTGTCGACGCCGTTTAGGTACAATTTCAAAGTCAGAACTTTCACTTCGAGTCTCACTTTCCTCCCTCTGTCTAAATGCTCCTCCGGAGTGCTGCTCTGACCTAGGCCTGGAGTCCTTGTAATTAGAGTAGTCTCTGCTACGACCTCTTCCTCCCCTTCCACGACCACCATATGAACCCCTATAGCTGCGTCCTCGAGAGTAATACTCCCCTCGTCCTCTACCTCTGTATCCCTGATCAGGGAACAAATCTCTATCTCTAGTATCTCGAGCATCCTGGAAATCCCTGGAATCACGAATGGTTTCTCTAGAATCTCTGAAATCTCGATCTCGAAAGAACCTGTTATCTCTTATGTCCTTGTCTCTGATATCTCTGTAATCACGGGGATCGCGGATATCCCTGTTTTCTCTGTCTCTAGAATCTCTGTTGTCTCTTGCATCCCTGTTTTCCCTAGCATCTCTGGAATCTCTCCCACTCCTGTTATCCCGGGGCTCCCTGATATCCCTGCTTTCTCGGTTACTTCTAGTTTCTCGTACATCTCTCTTTTCTCGGATATCTTTACTTTCATTCCTAGAAACTACAGCATCCCTCTCTTGGGCATCACGTGGCTCATGAAGGTCTTTTTTCTCATGTGTATCTCGAACATCTCGAACTTCCCCGCCATCTTGGGAATTTCTAGATTCCACAATTTCTCTTCCTTCCACAGCATCATTAGAAATGCGAGTCTCTCTGTTCTCTTTGGACTCTCTCTGTTCCCGGATATCTCTGGAATCTTTATGTTCCCTAGCTTCTCTAGAATCACGGAAATCTTTTACAGGCCTGTTTTCATAGAGATCTCTATTCTCTCTGGCATCCCGAGACTCTTGAATATCTCTGCTGTCTCGTATATCCCTACAATTCCTGTTATCTCGTGACTCCCTCATACTTTTGTTCTCTGAAGCATCCCTTGAATCCCTGAAATCTCTAAATTCTCGGATATCTTTTCGCTCAGATTCCCTAAAATCAGAAGCATCATGGGACTCTCTCATATCCCTAGTATCTCTGATATCCCTCTCTCTGAGGTCTCTATAATCTCTAGTATTCCGGCTGTCTCGGATATCCCTAATCTCTCGACCACCTTGTCTAGTGTCTCTAGAATCTCTACGGTAAGATCTTTGAGGCAAGCCAGATTCTTTCCTGGTAGATCTCACATCAGAATATGGTCTTTCCAAGTTATGATCCTTGCCTGAAGGCTTATCTGTTTTTTCTTCTAGAACAGGAAGGGAAGCAACTTGTTGACTGGCAGAACATGGACTCCTGTCATTTGGAGGTTCTGCACTCTCCACAGACTGACCCATACCTTGTGATACTTTCGCTAAGGAAGCATTGTCTAAAGATTTTTCCTGGTCTGCCCTAACAAGAGACCGAGACTGATCTTTCTTTTCCATTTTCTCAGATTTGTGGCCTTTATGATTAACCTGTTTCTCGCCTTCTTTCTCCTTCCGTTGTTCACGCTCTTCTTTCATATCTCTTAGCACAGGCTTCTTAATGGGGCCTGAGCGTCGTAGGGGCCTCTCCCCAGTTTCGTCCCTCCTAATGGAGCCTGGTCTGGGACCCCAACGGGTCTCAGATTTCATTTTGAACATCTTGTCACTTTTGGGGCCTTCAGACAACTTATTTGAAAAGTTCTCTTTAACAGACTTGTCCTCAGTTTTATTTTGCTCTGTCATTTCAGCAGCCCAGTTCTGTAGTTTGGCAGCATTAGCCTGGGCTTCAGTGTTTTTCTCTTCAAGTCTCAAAGAGCTATTGGACCCATACGAAATGCTTCTCTTTAAATCAGGCTTGCCTTCACCTGTAATAAACAGTTCTTCTATGGAGCTATGAGGGCTACATTTTTCAACAATAGCCTCAAAGCAAACAGGTTTTGTATCTTTTTCTGACTGAAGAATTTGAGGATCTTCTGACGGACGACCTGAAAACTGTCGAATATCTGTTTCCCCGCGTTCTCTGAAAAAGTCTCCCTTGGCTTGAGACTCAAGCTGACCATGGTCCAGTATGTAAGCAGAAGGTGTTCTCCTCTCTTGCTCCACTGCCAATTCATGCCTGCAGAATAAAAATGGAACAGTCAGCATTTTCACATTAAATTCAGTCACAAGAGCACACACCAGCTGAAACTTGACTTCAAGTGATCAATAAAATTCAATACAAAAATCTAACTTACAAACAATAACCATTTGCAGGCACAAATATAAACATGCATGCCTGAAAACAAACAAGCATTTTACCTATGACTGATAGATAAATGCTCATAAGCAGGTCTCAGTGTCTGCCTGCCAGTACGTTCACTTACTCATATACATCTAAGTATGGGCAAATATACATACAGTGGTCCTTAACTGTTAGAAGTGCTAATTTCTAGTGTTACACAATATAGATATACATTTTTCCTCACACACATTTAGATACGTACACACACACACAAACATGTATAGATATAAATGCATATATAAATCTATATGTATACATTTATACACACACACACAATGCATACAGCTACTGAACTTAATCAAAAGACCACAATGTCTACCAAAAAATACTAACACACTACTACACACGCACCAAATAACAACCTTTGCACAAGAAACAAATTTTTAAAAAATGATGGGGTGTTTGGGGGGGGGGCCTACATCTCCACACCCCCTAAATATTGATACCAACTCTGAGGTCACAAGCATCAGGGAAAGGGCATATTCCCCAAACCTGAGAAAGTAGAGTTGTGTAAAATCTTTCCAAAACCGTTGATGTCCCTTTATTCGCTGTTGCAGTATTCTTCACTTATGAGATTTCCTGCTGTGGAAGCCTGACGTCAGCCAGTATACCAAATTCTACTGTTGCTTTAAGGTTAGTCAAACGTCACCCATACACTCCTTGCGTTGCGCAGCTTAGAGCATAAAGGTGATGTCTGGATGTACCATCCTCAGAACTGACTGCCACAGTAGGAACATCAGTCTAAATTCAGGAGGCAACCAGTACACCTAGGAAGGAAAATGACTAGGGGAAGGAGTGAGGGAATGAACACTGCAGCAGTGAAAAGGACATCTACTATTATGGTGAGATTTTACACAACTGGACTATGTCCTTGCATTCACTGTTCCAATAGTCTCCACTTATGGGACAGGGCCAAAGCTCAAAAAGAAACTTGGGTGGAGGAAGGAGCAGTACAGCCCGCTGAGAAGCCATAAAGAATGGCCCTAGCAAAACCAATGCTAGCACTGGAGAAACCATTAAACTTGTAGTGCTTGGTAAAAGCATGCACGTAAGTCCAGGTACCTGCTTCAAGACTAGAACTAGCATCTAACCCCTTGAAAAAAGCAACAGAAGCCACCACAGCTCTTGTAAAATGAGCCTTTACAGAGGAAAAGGCGCTTACCATGAAAAGTTCATAGGCTGGTACTAGGCTATCGGCCCTAGGGCCTATGCAAGCCTAGCCATAATTCCCTGGATATTTCTTCCCACAATATTTACTTTTCTGGACCCCTGTCTAGCAGAGCGACTGACATGATCCCCGGGGTGAATTTCCTATTTCCCATCCAATTATCAAGGTTCCTTTTGAAAAGGGCCAATGATGGGCCATGTATGGGCAGTCTACTCCAGAATATGGGGAGTCTCTGGGTCAGGAACCTATCCCTCCAGCATGTTTTGCTCATCGTGATAAGGTTTAGATCCCTGGAGCGTGTGGCTCTGAGGGATTGGGATTTCTTTAAGTGGCGCATGTCCAACAGCTCAGGGTTTGACACGGCCTTGTATGTTAAGCAGAGATCGCCTCTGAGTAGACGATATGCCACAGAGTACAGCTGGAGTTTTTTTTAGACGGTTAGCATATGGCATCTGCTTTAGACCTGTGATTCTTTTAGTGAGGTATTTCTGTGGCCTTTCCAGCTGTTGCAGATGTCTTGTGAGGTACATACCAAACGGGGCATTATACTCTATAATGGGTCTAATGAGGGATGAGTACAGTGGGACAATGACTTCCTTTTTTCTGGATGAAAAGCCCTTAGTGATGAGGTGTGCCACATAGAAGGATTTCCTGACTGTTGTGGCGATGTGGTTATCAAAAGTGAGACCATTGTCCACCTGTGTACTTAAGTCTCTCATCACACTTTTGATGTTTAGTGTCCTGCCACCTATGTGGTAATTCATAGGTACATGTTTTTTTTTTTTTTTTCCAAAGGGGATAACTATACATTTCTTGGCATTAAGCTTGAGCCCATGGCTATGGCACCAGGCATTTGTTTCTGTAAGGCCCTTTTGTAGAATATCCACATCATTTGGGAATTCAATAATGGCTCCCAGTTTGCAGTCATCTGCAAACGTTGTTAGCCAGAATCCCTTAGTGTTGGCCTGTACTTCAGAGAACTAGATGCCAAACAAGAGTGGTCCCAGTACTGAACCCTGAGGTACCCCACTTGTCTGGAGCTGGATTTGGAGTCTGCTACTTTTACAATCTGGGTTCTGTCACTAAGCCAGTTGGCAACCCATCAAGTGATGTAGGGATTTATGCCCACCTTAGTAAGTTTATCTATGATTCCAGAGTGGGGGATGGTATCGAAGGCCTTGGCGAGGTCCAGACAGGCTGTGTGGGCCACCTTACCCTCGTCCACAGCTCTGGAGACTGATTAGAAGTAGTCAGATTCATGAGAAAAGATCGGCCCTTCACAAACCCAAATTGGGTGGGGTCCAGTGTTTGAAGTTTGCCAATGTCTTTGTTTGTAAGTTCCATGATAATGCGTTCCATGCCCTTGCAGATCAGGCTTGTCAGACTGATGGGACGGTAGTTCCTGGGATCCAAGGCGGATCCTCCCGTATGGAGCGGGATAATTGTAGCTGTGCACCACTCAGTGGGCACAAAGCCAGAGGTGAGGCTATGATTAAACATGACACTTAGGTGAGGTGCCAATTTATTTTGTAGTTCATGTAGTACACAGCCTGGGATGTCATCTGGTCGCTTGGATGCTGTATTCTTAGCTTTGGAGAGTGCGGTTCCTACCTGGGTGGCCGTGATTATCGGAATTTGGCAATCTTTTGGTATTGAGATGGGCCCTTTAGGGGGTGAGAGGAGGGGGTGAAGTTGGCACTAAATCGATCTGCCAGGAAATATGCTTGAGATCAGTATATTTAATGCCATTCTGTTGTAGCTCAGAGCAGATCTGAGCACTGCCATTTAGATTTTTGACATAACTACAGAATGCCTTGTGGTTGTCTTTGGAATCTTTGGCAATTTTACTTTCATAACTAGCTTTTGAGGATTTTATGAGGGATGTCAGCTTCTTACTGAGGCTGGTGAGGGAGTTTTTTGCATCCTGGGATTTTCCTATTTTCTGCAACAGTTTCTTCCTTCTGTTGTATAGTTTGTTTATAGCAGGGGACCACCAGATTGGCTTCCTTTTTTTGGAAAAGAGCATCTTGGTTCAATTTGGGATGGCACGATTCATGCACAAGTGGATGTGCTCGTACAGTGCCTTAGTGTAGGATTCTGCAGTTGAACTTCCAAATCCAGCCTGCGTGCGTGTTGTGAAGTTTGTCACTTCTGACTTCAGTAGCATGAAGTTGGCTTTGGAAAAGTTTTTTAAGGTTTCATTACTGGGGGCTGGGGGTAGGGTGTGGATGTCAAAGGTGATTTGCTTCTGGTCAGACCTAACCAATGAGGGGGTGACCACTTGTGTGGAGCATCTATCTCCCATGTTGGTAATGACCAGGTCTAGGATATTGGAGCCCCTGGTGGGACAATGGATTAGTTGATCCAGGGCGTTGGAATTTATGAATTCCAAGAACCGCTGGGAAAAGGAGTTGGTACCAGAGTAGTTTTCCCAATTAATGGCAGGGTAGTTGAAATCACCCAATATCAGGTGTTTGGTTGTATCTCAATATTTTCCAGTATGTTTAGAAAGGTGTAGTGAGAAAGTACAGTTTTGTACCTACCATAAATGTAGATGTTCGAAGATCCACATTGCTGCAGTCCTTACATATGGGTAGTCCGCTGTCCTCGGTCGGCCCGAATACCAAAGTATTAGGCTGACGTCGGTCAAGGTGCTTAAAACTGACATCAGAACGTCAGGGTACAAAAGCGCATGACCGACGTCATATCCTCAGTCTTTTCTTGCCCCAGATGTCAGAAGGCCCTAAAAAGAAAGGCCAAAGCCAAAAAACAGCAAAGAACAACCAACCACCCCTGCACTAACCATATTTACAACCCAAACCAACCCAAACCACACAACCACCTCTAACTACAGAGGGGAAGGAGGGAGGGTAAATTGGACTGCAGCAATGTGGATCTTCGAACATCTACATTTATGGTAGGTACAAAACTGTACTATGTTCTTCATCTCACATTGCTGCAGTCCTTACATATGGGTAGAATCCCAAAGCAGAGGCAAGGGAGGATGGCAAAACTATAAAGCATTAGGAACTGCCAAAATGCCCTGTAAAATTGCAGTGGCAAAACCAGCCCTAGATTTAGAGTAAAGTGAAAGGTGGTAATGCTTAGAGAAAGTATGCACTGAACTCCAAGTAGCTGCCTCCAAAATATCTTTAGTAGCCACCCCCCTTAAAAAAGCTGTAGAAGTGGCAGTAGCCCTAGTGGAATGAGGCCTAATCCCAACTGGAATCTCCTTACCATGATGGGAATAACAGAAAGCAATACAAAAACCAATCCAATTAGAAATAGTTTGTTTTGAAACAGGTTTGCCCTGAGAACCCAAAGCAAATGAAACAAACAACTGCTGAGACAGCCTGAACCCTTTAGTTCTGCTCAAATAATATCGCAACTGTCTGTGGATATCCAAAGTGTGCAAAATCTTCTCCCCTTTATTTTGGGGGTTGGCATAAAAAGTAGGCAAATGAATAGTTTGGTTTAAAGCCACACTAGAAACCACTTTAGGCATAAAGGAAGGGTTAGTACGCAAAGACACCCTATCCTTGTGGAAAATTAAGAAAGGCTCAACCGCCATAAGGGCTTGTAATTCAGAAACCCTTCTCGCAGAGGTAATGGCCAACAAAAAAGCAGTCTTCCATGATAAATATTTCAACTCGGCAGTAGCTGCAGGCTCAAAAGGTTGTAGAGTGAGTTTCTCCAACACAAAATTGAGATCCCAAGGAGAAGTAGGAGCTCTACGTGGGGGTCTTACATTCTTTGCCCCTCTAAGGAATTGCTTAAACAAAGGATGAGAAAATAATGGTGGGTCACAGTCATAGTGAGCAGAAATTGCTGCAGCGTGAACCTTTATAGAGGAGAAGGACAAACCTTTGTCCAATAACTCAGTAAGGTATTGAAGAGCAACACTTAAATTAGGCTTAGAAACATTAAAGTCCTTTGCTGTACTCCAAATTAAAAATCTCCTCCATTTATCTGCGTAAACTTTCCTTGTACTAGGCCTTCTGGCCTCCAAAATAACATTCAAAACTTGTTGTGGAAGCTGAGACCCTCCAGGGTTTAAAACAGAATATGCCAGGCTGTTAGATGCAGAGAGTGAAGTTTGACATTGAGTAAATGACTGTTCTCCTGAGACAGCAGGTGTGGAATCGAAGGCAAAGGCCATGGAGGCTCCCGAACCAGACTTCTCAGTAATGGGTACCAGTGCTGTCGAGGCCAATCCGGAGCTATTAAAATCATGGTTGGCTTGTCCTGTCTGACCTTCAGGAGTACCTTTGGGAGGAGAGGCAGTGGTGGAAAGGCATACACGTGAAGATTGCTCCAATTGAATGATAGAGCATCCACTTTCCAAGCTGTGGGATGAAACCTTTTTGTGCAAAATTTTGGCAACTGGTAATTTAGTGGAGAAGCGAACAGATCTATGTCTGGAGTTCCCCATAACACTGTCAATTCTTGAAATACATGAGGATCCAATTTCCACTCGTGGGGATCCATAATTTGTCTGCTCAACACATCTGCTAAGGAGTTCTGTGCCCCTGGCAGAAACCTTGCCTGAAGATTCAGCTGTAAACTGAGAGCAGTCTCCCACAAAATCATTGCTTGTCTGCATAGAGGGTATGAATGTGTCCCCCCTTGCTTGTTGATGTACCACATGACAGTTGAGTTGTCTGTTTGAATCAACACCTGCCCTGGAAGAAGTAAATCCTTGAAAGCTATCAATGCAAATTGGACTGCTAACATCTCCTTCAAGTTGATATGTAAATGTTGAAGTCTGGCAGGCCACGTGTCTTGTACCCATTTTCCATTTAGATGAGCTCCCCAAGCTTTGTCTGAGGCAGCTGTCGTTAGAATCTGACTCGCCTCTGGTCGGGTCACAGAGAGTCCCTTGTTTAGGTGACATTCCTGAGCCCACCACAAAAATTCCTTTTGAATGCAAGGTATTATCTGAATGACAGTGTCCATATCTTGGCAGTGTGCGTCCATACATTTTGAGATACCATTGTAGCTTCCTCATATGCAGTTTGGCATTGGGAAGTACCAGAATACAAGATGCCATGAACCCCAAGGCTTGAAGGACTGTCCTTGCAGTCAGCCTGGACTGACGAGACAATTGATGGAAATAGAGAAAAATTCTTTTGTTTGTCCGGGGTCAAAAAGGCCATCTGGGATGCTGTATTCAGTCTCACACCCAGAAAGCACATATCCTGAGAGGGTACTAGACTGGACTTTATTTCGTTCACAGAATACCCTAGGCATCTTAACACTGCCATCACATACTGTAAATGATGAAGAAGTTCGTCCTTTCCTTGAGCCAGAATCAGGCAATCGTCCAAATAAGGATAGATTTGTATTCCTCTTAGCCTGAAGAAAGCTACCACTGGAGCCAGAACCTTCGTGAACACTCTGGGCGCAGTAGATAAGCCAAAGGGCAATGCAGAGAACTGATAATGAAAAGTCCCAGCCCGAAAACGCAGATACTTCCTGCAACTGGGCCTGATAGGAACATGAAGGTAAGCTTCCTTGAGATCCAGAGTCACCATCCAATGATCTTTGCCCAGCAGAGGTAAAAGCTGTTGTAACGTCAACATTTTGAACTTGGGAATGTCCAGATATGTGTTGAGGATAGATAAATCCAAAATTGGTCTCCACGTGTTCCCTTTCTTTGGTACTAGAAACAGGCGAGAATAAAATCCTAGGCCCACTTCTGGCAGAGGGACCGGTTGTATAGCTCCTATTTGAAGTAGTAGAGAAATCTGTTTGTGAGCCTCTAGTCTTTGCTGAGGAGGAACGTCTGGCATGCCTTTGAAAGGGGGCAAGGTATGGAAATAAAACTTGTAACCTTGGTGTATGATATCCAATACCCATTTGTCCTGGGTAATTAAAATCCAATTTTCCTTGAAGAGTGCCAACGGTCCTCCCAAAGGTGCTGCCAGGCAAGAAGGCTCTGGCAGCTGAAAGAGTAGGTCATTGGGCCTATTTACGAAAGGACTGGCCCCTGCCCTCACTCGAAGATTGTGCAGGTGAACTCCATGTTCTAGGTCTGAAGGAACTCTGAGCTCTGCCCCTACCACGTCTAGACCTACCCCTAGACTGAGAATCAGAAGAAGGATACGTCCACCCCTTAGCAGGCCAATTTCTACTAAACTTCGGAGGCTGAACTTGCAAAAAATCTTTAACAGTCTGCATAGACTTAGCCTTGTCCTCCATTTTCTTCAAGACTGACTCCACAGGTGGACCAAACAACACTTCAGACTGCAAAGGAGCATCCAAAATCCTTGTCTTAACATGGTCAGATAAATTCTGATCCTTAAGCCAGGTGTGCCTGCGAAGAACTGAACCAGTGGCAGCCACCCTAGAAGAGGCCTGCACAGCATCAAAACCACACTGTAAAGAATGCTTACCCACCTGTTCAGAGACATGCACCAAATCTTGTAATACTTTACACTCAATGCCTTCTGCCAGAGCATCCACCTTAGATTTCAATTGAGAAAGAAGAAAATTTTGATATTTCAACATATGAAACTGGCAATTTAAAGCCCTCATTGCTAAGGTAGAAGATGTATAGACCTTCTTTCCCCATCTATCCAAAGCCCTGGCCTCTTTATCTAGAGGAACCGGGTTCTTTACAACAGAGGCCCTGACACCCTTAGGTCCCTGACTAATAGTTTCTGGGTCCGCCCTAGGACTCTTATAGAGCTATTTATGAGCCTCAGGCACCCTGTAATACCTATCTGGTTTAACAGGCGCAGGGGGCAGAGAACCAGGATTAAGTGAAGCCTCTGAAAACACATCTTGCACAACATCCAGAACAGGTGGTTATAGCTAAGGGCCTATGCTGAGGTAAAAACAAAAATTCCCTAAGCCTTTTCCGTGAATCAGAGAAGTCCTGACCTTCCCACTTAAAATGTTCCCTCATAGAATGAAGTGTCTCTGAAAAAGAAAAATCCTCTGGAGGAGAAGCAGAAGGAGTGGAATCTTCTGCATCAGAAACAGAATAAGGAGAGTACTCCTGCAAGTCTTCAGCCGAAGACTCTGAAACATCCGAAGCCTGTACAAAACTTTCCAACTCTGGCTCCACCCTAGGCCTCTTATCAGGAGGGGGCAAAGAACCTCTAATCAGAGTAATCAAATCTTCTGCCATTTTAAGCATGTGCTTCTTAGGCACAGACCCTGCTGAACTAGGACTGACACCAACAGAAGCTAAACCTGGCCTGCCTCTGGAAGAAGTCTTGGAAACAGAAGGAGAGGGTCTAACCACCCTGGGAAGGGAGGGGAGTACAGAAACCTGAGAAGCCCCTTCAGCCTGACCTGCCTCTAGAGAGGCCACATCCTGCAAAATCAAAGTCTCCCCCTGAGACTCCAGAGAAGCCTCCATCGGAACCACCGGTTCCACTGAAGCCTCTAAAGAACCGGCGTCCGGAACGGACGACTCATCTTGCCTAGGTTTAACCGCTTTGTCTTTGCGCTTCTTCGTAGAAGCGGGCGTCGGAGTATCCGACGGCATATTATAATTGCACCGCTTACCGAAGACCAGCCTAGCACAATCCAACCTTCGCTTAATAGTGCGCTTATTAAACCTAGCACAAAAGCGACACCCAACTACGTCATGCTCAGGCCCCAAACAAGGAATACACAAAGAATGATAATCCCTATGCGGTATCTGTTTCCCACAAGAAATACAATTATTCACTTTTTCTGACATCCGGTAATACACTGAGGCAAGAAAAAACCAAAATATTCCCCAACGGGGTACTTAGCCAACTTGGATTCGGTCTGAAACTTCGAACTCGAAAAATTTCAGAACGCCGAACGGCACTTGCAACGCTGCTTCTGCATCGGACCATGCGGCAAAAAAGACTGAGGATATGACATCGGACATGCGCTTTTGTACCCTGACGTTCTGATGTCAGTTTTAAGCGCCTTGACCGACGTCAGCCTAATACTTTGGTATTCGGGCCGACCGAGGACAGCGGACTACCCATATGTAAGGACTGCAGCAATGTGAGATGAAGAACATTCTTGGGGCACGGTGGGGGATCTGTAGCAAGCTACAATTTGGATTGCAGTCTTACCTAGTGGTTAGTTGCACCTGGAGTATTTCAGATGCATTGTGTTGGGCAACTAGCCTGGAGATGTGAATATCATTGGTGAATATGGACACTCCTCCACCTTTAGGGTTTCGGTCTTGGTTTTGTGGCCGAAAAGTGTGGTAAGAATTGTAGCCTGGTATTGCAGGGGTGTTCTCTGGAGCCTTGAACCAGGTCTCAGTTACTGCACAGATATTGATGTTCTCCATTTTTAGGAATGCCTTGAGAGAGTGCATTTTGAGGTTTAGACTTTTAGCATTGAGTAGCATTACCTTCAGATTTTGCATGCTTGTATCTGTTACGGTGGTGGTTTTATCCTTTGAACCTTGCCTAAAAACAGTACTATAGGGGTGGCAAGACCTTTAGCCAGTAACCTGAATCCCAGGGGTGACAGGTGCAGACCATCTCTGGTAAAGCATCGTGGTTTGTCGATCATGTCTTCCCAGGCAGACAAATACTGGATCCCCTTTGAATGACACCAGTAGCTTAGCCAATTGCTGAAGTCAATCATTTTGTCCATGTACTGTGGTATCATTCTGGGCGAAGGCAGGATGCTACCCAGGGCTAGGGTCATACCTGCCTGAGTCACATGATCCAGGAGCTCTTCCATGTCTCTTTTCATGTAATCCAGGGAGGTATGTCTCAAGTCATTCACTCCAGCATGGACAATGACAGAGTCATACTTGTACTTGATTGTGGAGTGACTTGAGTGCATGCGTTATGTGGCAGATCCTGGCACCAGACAGGCAGCTGACTAACTTTCTCCTTGTTCAGCCTGGTGAGTGGGACATCAGTGTGCCTGACTATAGAGTCACCTATGTCTAAAGTGTTGGGTACATTGTCTTGCCTTAGGGGCTGTTGTTGGGTGGCACACTGGTGTTGTGAGCCATGTGTCACTTTGGTTGTGACTGGTGTTTGTGTGCGTTTCGGCTTCGGAGGTCCTTGTTGCTTGGGCAGGTTAATGTTAAGGGCCTCCGCATATGTGGGTTTAGTGTTGCTATGTGCGGGTGTTGATGGTGTGGGCTTTGAAGGGCTATGAGTTGCTTGAGGTGTAATGCAGGTGTTAACCTTCTCCTCTTGACTGTGTAGCACAATCTTGGCCGGAGAGAGCTTTGCTTCCAGTTTGGCTATGTAAGTGCATCTCTCGCAGGTTGTAGTGTTGGGTGGTAGGAGGAAAGGATTGTCTGTGTACATGAGGCAGTTGCCACACTGCCCCAGTATGCCCAGATTCACCAGGTGGACAGGAGAAATCACCGGAAGCTGACCCTTGGACATGCCTGTTTAGGTGCTTTTTTGTAAAGTTTAAGAGCTGTTTTCCGTATCTTTGCAAGGTACTTTGCAATTATAGTCTGTTTAGTACCTATGATTAAATTTCTCCTTGACAAGGAGAGCTGAGTGCTTGAATCAGTTTCAGGCTTCCTAGTGCTTTCCAGCAGGTTCTAGAGCAAGTGCTAGTTCACAGGGGTTTAGATGTTAGTGCTACTACTGAGAAACCAGCTAGTTCTAAGGGAAAATTTGAAGAGCAGACTTTCTGGAATAGTTTAAACTGTAGCCTCGCAGTGCTGCACGATGTGAAAAATGTGCAAACACAAGCATTTTTTAAGCCAGAAAATTGAAAGTGATAGAAATCAGCCCAAAAAGGCTAATAAAATTACAATTTCAGAGCTGGAAGTATAACAAAAAGAAATAGCTACCCTTTGAAATCCAAGAAAAAAGAATTAACTGCATCCAAGCAAACTATAGACCTAGGATGAAAAGAAAAACTGATCAAATTTTCTAATAATCTTAGTCTTATCCAAATAAAATCTGAGTGGTCTATGCATGTGCAAAGTGTGCAGCACCCTCTTACTGTCAGATTGTGAAGAGGGGGAAAAAGTCGGGAAATTAATAGACTGATTGACAACTCATTAACCACCTTAGGCCTAAGAGGTGCAATATGCAAGGACACCCTGCCCTTACGAAATAAAAAGGAGGACAAGCCATAAGGGCTTGACGTTCAGACACCCATCTAGCAGCTAACAAAAGGACGGTCTTCCAAGAACAATGTTGCAAGGAAGCTGAAGCAGCAGGCTGAAAGGAAGCCTTAGCCAACTTCTCCAAAACAAAATTAAGATCTTGGGGAGGAAAAACGGACTTCCTGGGAGGTCTAACATGAAGGATGCCTTTAAGAAATAGTTTAGCTGCAAATTTAGAAGCTAAATGAGTTAAAGGCAGACAAGCAGAGATAGCTGATAAGTTGGCCTTAATAATAAACAGGCCAAACAAGCATCAAGCAACTCGCACAAACAGAACCAAAGGAACATTCACAGTTAGTGGGTCCAGGTTATGAGAAAGACAGCAAACTGAATACCTCCATTTGGATAAATAGGATTTCCTAGTAGTAGGTTTTCTGGCCTCCAGCAGGACCTTCAGCATGTCTTCAGAAAAAAAGGTGTCTATGAAAAATAAAAATCCTGTCGCCCACAGTGTCAGTTGAAGAGTGGATAAGTGGGGATGGATTATAGATCCCTTATCTTGTGTGAGTAGATCCACGCTGTACGGTAACGTGCGATGGACTGCCCTTGGCTAAATGCAGAAGTGGGAACCAATGCTGCCATGGCCAAAAGGGAGTCACAAACAAGTTTTTCGAGCATCCTGTTTAATTTTGAACAGGATTTTTGAAATGAGGGGGAAGGGGAGGAAATGCATAAACAAACATCCCCTTCCAAGAAAAAGAGAGGGTGTCCACCTTTCAAACCAGAGAACCTGGGACTGGCACAAAATAGAGGAAGCTGTCTGTTCAGAGGGGAGGCATATTGATATACTTTAGGAGTACCCCACTGGTGGACAATGTCTGGAAACACATTCCTGTGAAACATCCATTTGTGGGATTGAAGGACCTAATTAGTGTCTGCCACTATGTTTTGATCTCAAGGGATGTAAACTGCCAGAAAAGTCACTTGATACTGGACAGCAGGATCCCAAACAAGGAACGACAGCAAAGATGAGTCCTTGTCCCCTCCTGTTTGTTTACATACCCCATTCACAGTGGAATAGTCTATAAATATCTTGAGAGGGCCTGGGAAGAAGAGGATGAAAAGTCTGAAGCGCCAGCAGAAGAGCTCTGACACTGATGTGCTCTTTCTGCTGAAGAGGCGACCACACCCCATGCACCTTTAGGGAGCCAAAAGCTGCTCATCATCCCATGTCTGAAACATTTGTGAACAGCTCCTGAGAGGGAAGAGGGGGATGAAAAGGGAGTCCTTAATTTAGAGAACTGCTGGATCAATCAGTGAATTTCCCTCCCGAGACAAGGTAGAAGAGGAACTAAAAATTCTAGGGGATGCACATGCTGAAGCCAAACTGACTTCAGAAACCACTGAAACCTTCTTATGTGGAGTTTGGCCAGAGGAAGTATATGAATGGTGGATGCCATGAATCCCAAAGCTCTCAGAAAAACATGATCTTGAGAAGGAGTCAAAAAAGACTTTTTGAAGACTGAGCTCCAGGCTATGCAGAAGAGAAATGGCAAAATGAAGATGTTGCAATATAATTTCTGGAGAGAATGCCTGAAACAGGTCGTTCAAGGAAGGAAATACTTGGATCCCCCGAATCCTGCAAAAAGCAATCACGGGAACGAGGTATTTGGTGAATACCCTTGGGGCAGCAGAAAGGCAAAAGGGCACAGCAGAGAACTGACAATGCCAGGAAGCAACAGAAAAATGTAAAAACTTCCTCAAAAGAGGATGGCTCAGGATATAGAGATAAGTATGCTTGAGATCCAGAGACACCATTATAAGCCTGAGGAACCTAAAGAAAGAACAAAGTCTGAAGGGACAATACTTGAAAGGGTGGCACCTCAGAAAAGTGTTTAGATGAGATAGCTCTAGAAAACTAGTCTCCAAGTATCTTCTTTGTTGGGTACTAGAAACATCCTGGAGTAAAACCCCAAACTCCCTCAACCTTTGGGACACGCACCTCTTGAATAGTACCCTGAGTCAAAAGGTCCCAACACACCTCTAGAAAGAGTTGTTCTTGAGGGGGGTTGAGAACACCCATAAAAGGGGGAAGGGATTTCCAAACCATTAAGTACCACTGGTGAATAATGGACAGGACCCAAGAATCCTGAGTAATCTGCAGCTGAACAGGAAGAGAAAGAGGAAAAAGGCCGGGAAGAATAGGACAGTCAGACAGCACATTGATTATCTGGAAAAGGAAACTTCTGAGGCACCGAAGTCTGAGTAGCCTTAGCAGGAGTCGTCTTGCTTGCCACCCTTAGGAGGAGGGTGAGATTGCCTGTGAACGAATGCCGGCTTACTGGGGTAGTTTCTCTGAAATTTAGGCACAGGAGAAAAGTACAGTTTTGTACCTACCATAAATGTAGATGTTCTCCTTTTGGGACCATTTGCCCTGATCTGTCATGTGCGCCCCCCAGGCGTAGTCCGAGGCGTCTGTTGTGATGATTTCATTTGCTTGAGGCATGCAGAAGGGGAGACCTATGTTTCTTTGGCATGCTTGAGCCCACCACAGAAATTCTTTTTGAAGACATGGAATGAGTGGTATAATTGTTTCCAAACTGTGGCTGTGTTGAGACCATAAGTTTTTTAGGTACCATTGAAGTTTCCTCATATGCAGCTTTGCACATGGGATCAGTAGGATGCAAGATGCCATGAATCCCAGAGCCTGCAGGACTTTCCTTGCAGTCAGCCTGGTGAAGGTTGCCATTTTTCTTTAGTATTGAGATAGTTGCCGCCTTTGCTTCTCTGGCGTGAAGTAGGCCACCTGGGTGTTTGTACTCAAGCTGGCACCCAGGAAAATTATTGCTTGAGAGGGTATTAGTTTTGATTTCTTTTTGTTGACTGTGTATCCCAGAAAGTTCAACAATTTTATTACAAACGCCAGGTGTTTCAAAAGTATGTGCTTGCTGTCCGCTTGGATCAGGCAGTCGTCCAAATATTTGTATCCCTTGAAGTCTGCAGAAGGCAATTACTGATGCCAGGCATTTCATAAACTCTGGGTGCAGTAGATAAGCCAAAGGGCAATGCAGAGAATTGATAATGGGTTAAACCTGCAAGAAATCTGAGGTATCTTCTGCAATCTTGTTTGATAGGGACATGCAGGTATGCCTCCTTGAGGTCCAATGTTACCAGCCAAGACTCCTTGCCCAGCATGGGAAGAAGCTGCTGTAATGTGAGCATCTTGAATTTTGGTACAAGTAAATGTGTGTTTAGGATGGATAGGTCCAAAATAGGTCTCCAATCTTTGTCCTTCCTTGGTACCAGGAATAGTCTGGAATAAAAACCTTGAGCCTGTTCTTTTGCAGGTACCTCTTGAATAGCTTTCATGTCCATGAGAGCTGAAATTTGTTTTTGTGCCTCTGCCCTTTGATTTTGTGGCAGGTTTGGCATGCCTCTCATTTTTGGAAGGGTGTGAAAGTGGAATCTGTAGCCTCTGTCTATAATGTCCAGGATCCATTTGTCTTTTGTGACAATATGCCAATTTTTTGAAAATAATGCCAGTTTTCCGCCTAAAGGTGCTGCCATTAAAGCTTTGCTTGGCATGCAAAGGGGAAAGTCATTGTGTCTGCTTTCTGAATGACCGTGATCTATCTTCTCCACCTCTTGGTGTAGGTGCTTGCCATTGTCTGGCTCTAAATGATCCTTGAGATTGCCCTCCACCCCTCGGGCGCCTGTATCTACCTCTGAGGTCTGTCCGTGGCTGGAAAGGAACAATTTATTTGAAGGCCAGTGGAGGTTATACCTGTAGGAAATCTTTCACTGTTTGCATTCATTTAGCCTTTTCCTCTATTTTCTTTAATACCTCCTCAGCTTTAACACCAAACAATACATCATTTTGAAGAGGTGTATCTAGTAATTTAGCTTTGACATGATCTGGCAAGGTTTGCTCTTTGAGCCAAGCATGTCTACGGTATGATAGACCATGTAACAGCAGCTCTACATGATGCCTCTAAAGCATCAAAACCACATTGCAAGGTATGTTTACCTACTTGCTCTGCACTATGCAACAAATCCTGCAACTCCTTTAAATCTGGTTGTTCAGGTTGTGTCATTTTGCTTTTCAAATGAGATAACAAAAACTGTTGATACTTTAACATATGGAACTGACAGTTTAATGCCCTCATGGTTAAAGTGGCCGAGGTGTATACCTTTTTCCCCCCACCTTTCTAAAGCTCTGGAATCTCTCTCTGAAGGTACTGGGTTTTTGGCAGTACAGGCCTCTATTCCCTTGGGACCCTGTGAAATAGTTTCTGGGTCAGCAGCATGGCTTTTGTATAGGAATTGGTGTGAACCAGGAACCCGGTAATACCTGTCAGGTTTAACAGGAGCTGGAGGTAAAGAATCTGGGTTGAGGCTGGCTTCTGTGTACACATCATCTAACATATCAGACAGGAGGGATAGCCAGAGGCCTGTGCTGAGGAAGCAAGAGAAAATCCCTGAACCTTTTCTTGGAATCTGAATAATCTTGGCCTTCCCAGTGAAAATGTTCCCTCAAGGTATGTAAGTTTTCCCCAAAAGAATAGTCCTTGGGGGGGGGGGGGGGAGACCGAGGGAATGGAATCCTCAGCATCAGAATCTTCAAAAGGGGAATATGAATATTCCTGGTCCTCAGAAAGTTCTGAGGTAATAGAGGCTTGGTCTGAGGAAGGGTAGTCTTCCTCCAATCTGGGCCTTTTGTCCGAGGGGTTTGAGAACCCCTGATAAGAGTAATCAAATCCTCAGCCATTTTAAGCATCTGTTTTTTAGGCATGGGGCCTTGAGAGGGGCTCTGTGGAGCTTGTCTTTTAGTTTTCATGGCTGCTTTAGATTTTGTGAAAGCCTTAATGGAAAAAGAGGAAGGCCTGAAGACACCTTGAGAGATGGCAGGCCTGTCTAAACTCTGAGTTTTCCCGCCAAGAGTGGCGTCGGTATCTGTAGTCGGAGTGGGGGCCGAGGAGCCTGCGACCTCGGGCACAGAAGACACCGCTAAAGAAGCGTCATCGGTACTCAGGGGCTGCGTAGGCGCCTCGCTGAGAACCAGAGCACCTGTAGCCGGCTTTAGCGTGGTGTCGGTAGAAGTGGCGGACCTCGTATGTCGGTCCTTATCTTTGCGTCTTTTACTCAAAACTGGAGTCCGAGTATCCGACGACATAATGTAATTAAATTTTTTACCAAAATAGTGTTGGGCGAACTCCGCCCGACACTTAATAGTGCGTTTGTTGAATCTAGCACAAAAACGACAGGCCGAGACGTTGTGGTTTGGGCCTAAGCAAGGAATGCAGAAGGAATGGAAATCCTTATGCGGTATTTGCTTCCCACATGAAATGCAATTATTAACTTTGTCTGACATCGGTCTGAGGCAAGAAAAGTTTCAACGGGTACTTAGCTTTCAAGAAGACTTCGGCTGAAATATTTTCGTAAATCTCAGGAGCTGGCCGACCGGCACTTGCGAACTGCTTCTGCTTCGGGCACCGCGCGGCAAGAAAGACTGAAGAAAATGGCGTCGGCTGGTTCTTTTATACCCCTGCCACACTGACGTCAGTGAAGAAGCGACTACAACAGACGCCGGACCTAGACTTTGGAATTCGGCCGACCGAGGATCCGCCTGACGGCAGGATAACCCATCTGTTATGACTGCAGCTGTATGCACGATGAACATCAAAGCCTTTCCCTTATCCTGAAGGGACTTGAAACACAGAAGCAGCTTGACCAAACAAGTATTATCAAGAGGGGCATCCATCAATTTAGCTTTATCAAGCCAAAGCCAAGAGTATCTCCTCTTCACTGGACCAAAAGCAGCAGCCGCAGAAGCAGCAATCTGCTGCATCATAACTACACTTTATGGAATGATGACCCATCTGGTAGGAAATCCCCAACAGGGAAAGAGTAGAAGTTTTATCCTCAGAGTCTGGAAGATGAAAAATAACCTGATAATCCTGGGACAGGAGAGCCAACAAGTACCTGGACATAAGGGTCTGATAATTAACAGCCCTAAAAGCCAAGGTAGCAGAGGTGTAAACCTTCTTGCCTAGCCTTTCCATGGTCCTATCTTTATCAGAGGGCAGTAACTTGGGAGAAGGAAGCAATTGAGAGGGCTTGTCAGAAGCTACAGACACCACCGAGGGGTCAGCATAAACACTTGTACAGAAAATTTACTTACCTCAGACACCACAAAGAGTATCAGGTTTTTTGGGAGCAGGGGGCTGAGAGTCTGAAGCATTAGAAGCATGGAAAACGCATCCAACAAGGCAGACAAAACAGGAGGAAAAGCAGGTGGTTTTAAGAAAATCCATCTGCAGCTTCTGAGCACATCCCATTTAAATAACTCCATCATCCTGGAAATCACGTCCCCAAAAGACATCTCTTCAAATGGAGCATCAGGACTGGCAGATTCCTCTTTCTGATGCATTGCCCAAAACACAGGGAATCTGAAAAGATTAAGTAAAGGATTCTTCATCGGAATCCAGCTCCTCCTCAGAGGAATCCTATTCCCTGGATCTTTTTGGGAAGTAAAAGACCAAGGGGACCTGGAACAGAAACTCCCCAGAAAGATTTCAATGCCAAAGCACTAAAACCCTGATTGAAGGTCTGCCATTCACTCTGTGGATTCTTAAGAGCAGGAGAAACAGATTTAGTCTCTTGCTTTTTCTTCAATGGGACATCTGCCTTACAAAGTGTGGAAGGCTCTGATTTTTTTTTTATTTTTTATTATTTAACATTTGTTGACCGGGAATGTCCGACTAGGTTCCACAGAGCCTGTTTTCAGCGGAGGCCCGGGGAGAAATGCTCCAGATGCATGTCTTTGGAATGTGGGAGGAAACCGGAGTACCCAGAGGAAACCCACGCGAACACAGGGAGAACATGCAAACTCCACACAGAAGGCAGCCCAGCCGAGAATCGAGCCAGAGAACCTCTTGCTGTGAGGCGACAACGTTAACCGCTGCACCACTGTGCCGCCCCTGATCCAGCTGATCCAGGACGGCATTCAGTAATGGCAGTAGGGATAACTTCTGACTAATATTTGAGGAACCCCCTAGGCCTTTCTGAGACAATTAGTCATGGCTCCCCCTGAACATTTGAAATGGATGTCTGCAATACCTCCCTGGATGTGCTTAAATTCGGATTGCCGCCAGCCTCCAGTGATAAGGGCAGCTGAAACACTGACATTCACTTGCCTCGGAAGAGACATCTGGTGGAGGCTGAACAGCAGAAAACTCCAGACTAGGCTTCTTGGACTTCTTCACTGATAGCTGTCCCTCAGAGCAGCAAGTTCCCTCCATCATGTCTTTCGCAAGAAGCTGAAGACACTCGTATTCAAGACAGTGCCAAAGAAGAAAGTCTACTATGAAGCGTTTTAGTTACAAACGCCTGACAAACAGGACATATGGTCGTGAGATGCACAAAGGCAAAACAGACACTGTTCATTACAGTCTTTATGGGGAATCTGTCTCCAACAGTGGCATTTATTCTTCTGGAATGACATGAAACCCCACAAGCAACAACAAAAGCAGTAAAAAAAAAAAAAAAAAGAATCCCAAACGGGCCACTCATCTGCAATGGCTTTGAGAGCCAGAAATGGAATGGGTATTCAGACGACAATCAAGCGATGGCATACACACTGGCAGCAAAGTTCTGAGGATGGCACGTCCATTCATCATCTTTATGCCTTACACTATGCAAGGAGCAAACATGTGACATATGAAGTACCTTAAAGCAACCTAAAGGCTTTGGTATACTTGTGGTTGTCGGGCTGCCCTTGGCAGGGGATCTCCAATGTAATGAATACTGCAATAGTGAAAAGGAAGGACATCATCCATTCTGAATGCCTGTCCACAGATGCAATACCAGACAGATGTAAGGACTTCAGACATTGACAGACTTTAAACCTAGTCAATTATATGTGAAAACGAGTCATACAACCCATCACCTAAAATACCTAAAGAATAACGGATTATAGAAATCAGTTCTTGCCACATTAAAAAATATAGGAAAGAAAGTAGCTTATTCTAATTCTCCATCCAACTCATAATTCAAAAAGATTGACAATGCCCTACTAACAAGTAGTTTTGGGCAAACATGGCTACAGTACTAGCACGACAATGTGGTATTTTACAGGTAATATCTAAACATGGAACAAAGGCCTTTTACCTGTCTAAGCCATATGGAGAGAGACCATACACTTAGACAGAATGGTTGTGCAAGAACTTAACATAATGATAGATGTCATCCTCTTCTCTGCTGCAGTATTCTTTACATAAGTGAGTTGCCTGCCCAGCCAGTATACCAAAGTCTTTTACTACTGTAACGTGCTCGGTGCATCCCACACAGGCAGCTATCACACGTAGGCCATAAAGGTGATGTTTGTGCGCACCATCCTCAGAACTGAAGCCCCAGTAGGAGAGAGTGTCCAAGGAACAGTCTCTCAAAACATCCAAGAATCATAAGAAGTGGGAAAGGGGGGTGGGACAGAATACTGCAAAGAGGAGGACATCTAAACATTTGTTGGAGTATTCTTTACACAATGGAGAACACCAAAGCTCATGCAGAGAGGGAGGTGGACCTAGAATATGAATTTTCCAGGAAGCCATAAAGAATAGCACAAGAAAACCCAGCCCTAGATGTGGAGATGGAATCCAGTCTGTAATGTTTGGTAAAGGTGTGGACAGAGGTCCAGGTAGCTGCCTCTAGGATAGAACTGGTGTCGAGCATTTTGAGAAAGGGACTACAGTTAGTGGAATGAGCTTTGACCAAGCAGGGAGGGGGTTTCCCATAGTAGGCATAACAGAAGGTAATGGTTTTGCAAATTCAGTTATAAATTGTTGGTTTGAACACAGGTAGTCCCACAGCCCTGGAGTGGAATAAGAAAAACAGCTGGTCTGACTTCCTAATGCATTTACTTTTGTGAAGGTAAAATCTGAGTCGTATGTGCACACAAGTGTGTGCAAAATCTTCTCACTGGTGTTTTGGGGAGAAGGGAAAAAGGCTGGTAGGTAGACAATCTGCTTTAAGGACAACTCATTTACCACTTTGGGCATAAGGGATGGATTGATGCAAAGGCAGACCCTTTCTTTATGGAAGATCAAAAAAGGGGAGGAAAAGCCATCAGGGCCTGGAGCTCAGAGACCCTTCTGGTAGAAGTTAGGGCTAGTAGCAAGACAGTTTTCCAAATGCAGTGTTTTATGGAGCTAGAGGAAGCTGCCTCGAAGGGTGCGAAGGTCAGCTTCACCAGCACAAAGTTTAGGTCCCAGGGAGGTGGCACAAGCTTCCTAGAAGGTCTAATGTGGAGGTCGCCTTTCAGAAACTGTTTGGCATCAAATTTAGACATTAAAGGGGGAGAAAGAGGCAGACATGCCAAAATGGCTGATAGATGTGCTTTTACAGATGAAGAAGCTAAACCAGGATTGAACAACTCACTCAGGTATGAAAGAACCTGAGGGAGATGCACAGTTAGTGGGTCCAGGTTACAAGACACATTGTCCATTTGGATAGGCAAGATTTCCTGGTATTGGGTTTCCTGGCCTCCTGCAGGACTTGAAGCATGTCCTCTGAGAACAGGCGTCTAAAAGGTACCTGATCACCCACAGAGTCGGCTGTAGAATTGCCAAGTGTGGGTGGATGAAGGAGCCCTTGTGCTGTGCATGTCTACTCTGAGGTAATTTGTGATGACTGCCCTTGGCTTGGAATAGGCCAAGGGAGAATCAATGCTGTCTTGGCCAACAGGTAGTCATCAGCAAGATTTTTGATTTGTCCCGCTGAATCTTCAAGCAGGACTTTTGAAATGAATGGAAGGGGAGGGAATGCATACAGAAACTTCCCCCTTCCGGGATACTGATAGGGCGTCCACTTTCCATTCCCGGGGTGAGATTCCCTGGCACAAAATTTTGGAAATTGTTCAGAGGGGAGGTAAACAAGTCTATTTAAGGAATACCCCACTGGTGGGCTATGTCC
This sequence comes from Protopterus annectens, assembly GCF_019279795.1. NCBI lineage: Eukaryota > Metazoa > Chordata > Ceratodontiformes > Protopteridae > Protopterus > Protopterus annectens. Next base: position 351,121,590 of record NC_056744.1, read on the forward strand.
AGAAACACATCCCTGTGAAGAATCCATTCAGGGATCTGTGTTGTGGATCTGCTCAAGGTGTCTGACACAGAGTTCTGATTGGAGGGAATGCAGACCACCTGCAGAAAAACCTGATGTCAGAGGGCTAGCTTCCAAACCTGAAAAGCTAATCTGCACAAGTAGTAGGATTTGGTCCCCCACTTCTTCACATACCAGAGAACAGTTATGTTGTCTGTGTAGATCCTCAACTAGCCCAGGTTGAGAATGGACTGAAAAGACTGAAGACCTAGAATTAATGCCTTCATATCCTTCACATTTATGTGGTCCTTTTTGTGAGAAGGAGACCATTGGCCTTGTACAGCATGGTGGTCCAACAAAACCCCTCAGCCTGTATCCGAAACATCTGTGCACAGGTCTTGAGCTGGGGGCAGGTTGTGAATGGGAAGTCTCGGATTGAGAGAAACTGGTTGGATCCACAATAGAAACTCCTTCCTTAAGCAAGGTAGGAGCAGGATATAAAATTCCAGAGGGTGGGCATGCTTTGTCCACAAAGTACAGTTGGTGTACACTTACCATAAATGTAGATGTTCGAGTGTCTTCACTGTTGCAGTCATTACATTTGGGTAATCTGCTGGCAGGTTGCCCTCAGTTGGCCTGAATAACAAAGTCTTGGGTCCTGCGTCGTTTGCGGTCTCCTCTTCCATGACTTCAGGTCGTCAGGGGTATAAAACATGCAGCAGACACTATTTTAATCAGTTTTTCATGCCCCAGATGTCAGGTGCCTCCCAAATGGGGAGCAAAAATATATAAACTGTAAATATATAAATGTACTTTATAAACATAAAATTTACCTTCAACTAAAAGCAAATACACCACAAAGGCTTTTGAGAATAGTGAAGGAAAGAAAAGGTATAGAATGGGTGATGGCGGGTGGGTAACCCGGACTGCAACAGTGAATACACTCGGACATCTACATTTATAATAAGTGTGCACAACTGTACTATGTTCTTTGTGTTTCACTGTTGCAGTCATTACATTTGGGTAGAATCCCAAAGCTATGGATAGGAGGATTGAACTAAACAGCATTAGGAGCAGCTATAAGGCCCTGTAGGACAGCAGTGGCAAACCCTGCCCTAGATTTAGAGAAGAGAGGTAAATGATAATGCTTTGTGAAGGTATGAACAGAGCTCCAAGTAGCAGCTTCTAGAATGTCATTGGTTGGGAACCCTCTGAGAAAAGCTGCTGAAATAGAGGCAGCCCTGGTGGAATGGGATCTGATCCCCATGGGCACAAGGTTTACCATGGTGCAAATAGCAGAAACGAATGCAGTGGTTTATCCATTTATAAATAGACTGCTTTGGTATAGCCTTCCCCTCTGATCCTGCAGCAAATGCTACCGGTAGTTGCTCACACTTTCTTACAGATTTTGTCCTGTTTAAGTAAAATCTTAGTTGTCTGTGCACATCCAATGAATGCAGAATCCGCTCCCGCTTGTTCTGCGAGTTTGGGAAAAAAGTTGGCAGGTGAATGGTCTGGTTAAGAGCCACACTGGATTACCACCTTTGGCATAAAGGAAGGGTTGGGTCCTGAGGGGTACCCTGTCCGGGTAGAATATAATGAAAGGCTCCACTGCCATTACAGCCTGTAGTTCCGAAACCCTTCTAGATGAAGTAACTGCCAAAAGAAAAGCTGTCTTCCAAGATAGAAATTTTACATCCGCAGTAGCTGCTGGTTCAAAAGGAGGCAGGGTTGAGTTTTTCCAGCACAAAATTTAGGTCCCATGCAGGAGTTGGTGCTCCCCTGGGAGGCCTTACATTTTTGGCCCCTCTGAGATACGGTTTTAGCAGTGGATGAGAAAAGAGGGGAGGCTCTGTGTTGTAATGAGCTGAGATGGCAGAGGCATGGATTTTTATTGAAGAAAAAGATAAGCCCTTGTCAAGCATCTCAGTTACGTATTGTAAAATCTGAAGAATATTGGGCCTTGCTGTGTCTATTTGTGCTTGGTTCCAAGCACAGAATCTTTTCCATTTATCAGCATAAGATTTTTTAGTACTAGGCCTTCCGGCTTACAAAATGATATCCATCACAGGTTTACCGAGAGATGTGGTTTGAATAATTAGTTGATTAGCCATGCTGCAAGATTCAGAGTTTGGAGCTGAGTGTGCAGAATTTGATAATTCTACTGACAGAGTAGAAGAGGTGTTTGAGGCAAGTACCATGGAGGAAGGAGAGACATATTCCTTAGAAGCAGGTACCAGTGTTGGCGAGGCCAGTCCGGAGCAATTAGAATCATTTTTGTTTTTTCTTGTCTGACTTTTAGCAACACCTTGGGAGAGTAGAAGCAGAGGGGTAAAGGCATAGACTGTTAGGTTTTTCCAGCTGAAGGATAGAGCATCCACTTTTCATGCTTTTTTGTGATGAGTTCTTGTGCAGAATTTGTCCAACTGATAGTTTTTGGGAAAGGCAAATAGATCTATGTCTGGGCTTCCCCATTTCTGTGTTAACATGCTGAAGATTTGTGGATCCAATTTCCATTTGTGCGGGTCCATAAAATTTCTGCTTAGGTCGTCTGCCAGAGTATTTTGCTTTCCTGGCAGGAATTGAGCTTGAAGATGTATTTGGTAAGTCAAGGCTGTGTTCAACAAGGCCATGGCTAGTCTGCAAAGGGGGTATGAATGGGTACCCCCCTGCTTGTTTATGTACCACATAACTGTGGTGTTGTCCGTCTATCAGTAGTTGTCCTGGATGAAGTAAGTCCTTGAAGGCTGTCAGAGCATTCTGAACAGCTAGCATTTCTTTCTGGTTGAAATGCAGATGCATTTGGTTTGGGCTCTATTTGCCCTGAATGCATCTCCCTGCTAGGTGGCCCCCCAAGCATAGTCTGATGCGACTGTAGTTAAGTTTGGGTGGCTGGGGGTAGAGTGAATGACAGTCCCTTGTTTTGGTGACATGTCGTTGCCCACCAAAGAAACTCCTGTTGTAGGCAGGGAATGAGAGGAATCATTGTTTCCAGGCCGTGACAATGCTGACTCCATAAACTTTTTAGGTACCATTGAAATTTCCTCATATGCAGTCTCGCATATGGAATTAATAGAATGCAGGATGCCATGAACCCCAAAAGCCTGCAGAATTTGTCTTGCAGATAACTGGGTTTTTGTTGTCATTTGATTGAAGAATGTTGACAATTGTATTTGTTTGTCCGGAGTGAGGTAAGCCATCTGGGCAGTTGTATTCAAGCTTGCACCCAGGAATGTAATTATTTGAGAGGGTACCAGTTGTGATTTCTTTTCGTTTATGGTGTACCCTAGGAATGCTAGAAGCCTTTTTACAAACACCAGATGTTGAAGAGTGTCCTTGCCCTCTGCCTGAATGAGACAATTGTCCAGATAAGGATAAATTTGAATGTTTCTTTGCCTGCAGAATGCAATTACTGGTGCCAGGCACTTTGTGAAGACCCTGGGCGCAGTAGATAAGCCAAAGGGCAGTGCAGAGAAAGTACAGTTGTGTATCCACCATAAATGTAGATGTTAGAGTGTATTCACTGTTGCAGTCATTACACTTGGGTTATCCTGCTGGCAGGCTACACGCAGTCGGCCCGAATTCCAAAGTCCTGGTCCGCCGTCGGTTGCGGTCGCCTCTTCCCTGGTGTCAGTGCGACATGGGTATACAAGATGCAGCCAATGCCATTTTCTTCAGTTTTTCTTGCCCCAGATGTCAGGTGCCCCCAAAAGGGTAGGCTAAAAAAAGTACAGTTTTGTACCTACCATAAATGTAGATGTCCGATAGGCATGCATCTGCAGTCATAACATATGGGTTGTCCTGCCTCAGGCAGCCCTCGGTCGGCCCGATTCCAAAGTCTGGGTCTGGCCTCGGCTGATGTCGCACTTCACCCGACGTCATAGCTCCTGGGGCATAAAGGCATCAGCAGACGCCATTTTCCTCAGTGTTTCTTGCCCCAGATGCCAGGTGCCCTCTAGGAAGGCTAATTTTGGATAAATGTTGAAAATTCCAAACAGTAGCAAACAAAATATATATATATATATATATATATATATATATATATATATATATATATATATACATACATACATACAAACAAATACACCATAATAGATTCCCCCAGCTAGCTGAAAGAGGGGTAAGCACCCTAGGAATACCACAGAGGGGAAGGAGGGTGGGTAATCCTGACTGCAGATGCATACCTATCGGACATCTACATTTATGGTAGGTACAAAACTGTACTATGTCCTTCAAGGATGCATCTGCAGTCATAACATATGGGTAGAATACCATAGCCAAACTGGGGGAGGAGGCACTAAGATAAAGATGGTGTAGTTAAGATCCCTTGCAAAACTGCAGTTGCAAAGCCTGCTCGGGATCTGGAGTATAAAGGAAGATTGTAATGCTTGGCAAATGTATGCACGGAGCTCCAAGTAGCAGCTTCTAAAATGTCTTTGGTAGCCACTCCTCGTAGGAAAGCTGTAGTGGTGGCTGTAGCCCTTGTGGAGTGAGGCCTGATATTTTCAGGAGTTGTCTTTCCATGAAAAGAGTAACAGAATCGAATGCAATTTCCTATCCATTTTGAAATTGTCTGTTTGGAAATTGCTTTAACTTGCACTCCTGTTGCATATGCTACCAGAAGCTGGTCAGTTTTTCTGCTGGTCTTAGTTCTGTCCAGATAGTAGCGCAGTTGTCTATGTACATCCAAGGTGTGTAGTAGCTTTTCCCCCCTGTTCTGTGGGTTAGGGAAGAACGTAGGCAAATGAATAGCTTGGTTCAAGGATACCCTGGATACTACCTTTGGCATGAAAGTAGGATTGGTTCTCAGAGACACTCTATCCTGGTGAAAGATAAGGAAAGGCTGTACTGCCATTAATGCCTGTAACTCGGATACCCTTCTTGCTGAAGTGATTGCTAGAAGGAAGGCAGTCTTCCAAGATAAGAACTGTAAGTCTGCTTTTGCTGCTGGTTCAAACGGGGGAAGTGTTAATTTTTCCAGCACAAAATTGAGATCCCATGCAGGCAGAGGTGGTTTCCTTGGAGGTTTTACATTTTTGATCCCTCTTAGAAATTGTCTGAGGAGAGGTTGAGAGAAGATAGGAGGATCCATGTTGTACTCTGCTGAAATTGCTGAAGAATGAATCTTAATGGAAGAATAGGACAGGCCATTGTGGAACAGTTCTGCTAAGTATTCTAGGATGTGTGCAAGGTTTGCAAGCGTGACATCTGTTCCCTTTGATGCACTCCAAATGAGGAATCTCTTCCATTTGGCTGAGTATGTTTTCCTTGTGGAGGGTCTGCTAGCCTCCAGGATAATGTCCTTGACCCTCTGAGATAAAACAGGTTGTTTTTGTTTTATGCAATTTTCCAGGCAGTTAGCTGCAGCGTTTTCAAGTTTGGATGCAGGGTCTTGCAGTTGTTCTGTGTTAGAAGTAAAGGCCATAGAGGTAGAGGCCATGGGTTCGTCCGAGACATGCTTCTCAGTAGCGGGTACCAATGCTGCCTTGGCCAGTCTGGAGCTATCAGAATTACCTTTGGCTGTTCCTCCCTGATCTTCAGTAGAACTTTGTACATCAATGGGAGAGGTGGAAAGGCATAAACTGTCAGGGCCTTCCAGCTGAAAGGGAGTCCACCCTCCAGGCTTGTGGGTGGTATTCTCTTGAGCAGAATTTCTTCAGTTGGTGGTTGAGTGGGGAGGCGAACAGGTCTATCTCTGGCATTCCCCATTTCTTTGTTATGGTTTTGAAGATATCTGGATGCAGCATCCATTCGTGAGCATCCGTGGTAGTTCTGCTTAATTTGTCTGCTAGTGAATTCTCTTTTCCTGGTACGAATCTGGCCTGCAGTTGAATGTTGAGATTCAGGCCTAGGTTCCACAGTTCCATTGCCATCCGGCATAGAGGGTAGGAATGCGTGCCTCCCTGTTTGTTGATGTACCACATGACTGTGGTATTGTCCGTCCTTATCAGCAGGTGTCCTTGCTGGAGGAATGATTTGAATGCCTCTATTGCATTCTTCACTGCCAGCATCTCCTTTAGATTTATGTGTAGATTCAGCTGGTCTTGGGACCATAGGCCTTGGATACACTTGTCTTCCATGTGTGCCCCCCAGCCTAGGTCTGAGGCGTCCGTGGTGATGGTCTGCTTTGGTTGTGGTTTGTGGAAAGGCAACCTTCTGTTGGTCTGGCAGGCCTGAGCCCACCACAGGAATTCTTTTTTCAGGCATGGAATGATTGGTATCATGGTTTCTAGACTGTGTCTGTGTTGAGACCATACATTTCTTAGGTACCATTGTAATTTTCTCATATGCAGTCTGGCATGTGGGATCAAGATTATGCAGGATGCCATGTAACCCAGGGCCTGCAGGACTTTCCTTGCAGTAAGCTGAGCTTGTCTTGTCAATGCCGTGAAGTAGACTGGAAGTTGTCTTTGTTTTTCTTCTGTGAGAAAAGCCATCTGAGTTATTGTGTCCAGTTCTGCACCCAAAAATGTTATCCTTTGGGATGGCACTAGTCTTGACTTCTGTATGTTGACTGTGTAATCCCAAGGCTTGCAGCAGTTGTATGACATAGGCCAAATCCTTTATTATTTTTGTTTTGTTGTCCGCTTGTATTAGGCAGTCGTCCAGGTATGGGTAGATTTGAATTCCCTGAAGCCTGCAATGTGCAATTACTGATGCCAGGCATTTCGTGAATACTCTGGGCGCAGTAGATAAGCCAAAGGGCAATGCTGAGAATTGATAATGCTCTGATCCTGCAAGAAATCTGAGGTGTCTTCTGCAATCTGGTCGTATAGGGACGTGCAGGTATGCCTCCTTGAGATCTAGAGTCACCAGCCAAGACTCCTTGCCCAACATGGGAAGAAGTTGCTGTAGGGTCAGCATCTTGAATTTTGGTACAATGAGATATGTGTTCAGTGCAGACAAGTCGAGAATAGGCCTCCATTGAGTTTCTTTTCTTGGTACAAGGAATAGTCTGGAGTAAAATCCTTGGCCTTGTTCCATAGATGGTACCTTTTCTATTGCTCTCATCCTTAGTAAGTTGATGATTTGTTTGAGAGCCTCTGACTTCTGGCTTGGTGGAAGGTTTGGCATTCCTCTCTTTTTTGGTAAAGTGTGGAAGTGAAACCTGTAGCCTTTGTCTATTGTTTGCAAAGTCCATTTGTCTCCTGTAATGCAATGCCAGTTTTTTGAAAATAAAGCTAACTTTCCGCCCAAGGGTGCTTCCAATTGTTCCCTGGTAGGCGGAATCAGAGCCAAGTCATTGTGTCTGTCCTGTGGAAGTGGTTGCAGTCGCAGCTGTGGAGGCACTCCTCTGGTTGTCAGGTTGCCACTAACGGCCCCTGTAGGCACCCCTTGATTGACCTCTGCCTCTTGAGCGTCTATTTCTGCCTCTCTGTGCTCTGGAGGTGTCTGGAAAGGACCAATTCTTTGAAGGCCAGTTTCTGCTGAACCTCGGAGGTTGGACCTGCAGAAAATCCTTGACTGTTTGCACAGATTTTGCTTTTTCTTCCACTTTCTTTAGAACCTCCTGTGCAGGGGAGCCAAATAAACTTCGTTTCTCCATAGGGGCATCTAGGAGTTTAGACTTAACATGGTCTGGCAAGGATTGCTCTTTTAGCCAGGCATGCCTTCGAATCACTGCTCCAGTCATAGCTGATCTAAATGAAGCCTCCAGTGCATCATAGCCACATTTTAAAAAATGATTACTGACCTGTTGAGAATTGTGTACCAACTCCTGAAGGGACTTACGGTCTAAAGGTTCAGGAGAGGAAAGCTTTTTATTCAGCTGATCTAACAAAAAGTCCTGGTACTGTATCATGTGAAATTGACAGTTTAAAGCCCTGGCAGAAAGAGTAGCAGATGTATAAACCTTTTTACCCCATCTCTCTAATGCTCTTGATTCTCTCTCAGAGGGAAGGGGGTTTTTGGCAGAGGCAGCTGCAACACCCTTAGGGCCCTGAGAAATGGTTTCTGGGTCTGCAGCGTGGGCCTTGTACAAGTGGAAGTGAGAATCCGGGACCCTGTAATATCTGTCAGGTTTGGCAGGGGCCGGGGGGAGAGAATCAGGGGCTGAACTGGCATCATTGTATGCATCATCAACAACTGATAGTACAGGTGGCATGGCTAAAGCCCTATGCTGTGGTAAGTGTAAAAAAGTCCTTAGCCTTTTCCTAGAATCAGAAAAATCCTGACCCTGCCATTGGAAATGTTCCCTCATTGAATGTAGAGTTTCCCCAAATGAAAATTCTTCTGGGGGGGGAGGCAGAAGGAATGGAGTCTTCTGCATCCGAATCCTCATAAGGTGAGTATGGTCCTTCCTGATGGTCTGATAAATCTGATCCATCCGAGGAATAGTCAGAGGAGAGAGGTTCAGGTGGTTCAGTGCTAGGCCTCTTTTCAGGAGGGGGTTGTGAGGCCCTGTCTGGGTGAGGCTGGGATCCCCTGATCAAAGAAATAAGGTCCTCAGCAAGGCTGAGAATCTGAGAACTTGAGGAAGGTCTGTGAGGGGGAGCTTTTGTAGGCAAGGCCTTGGAAAGTTTAGCTGCTTTAGCCTTGGAGAAGGCCTTAATAGACATAGAAGCAGGGGGTCTAGCTGCCCCACGTGCAGGAGTAGAAATGTCCAACGGAATGGTGTCGGACAATTCTTGAGTGCCTGCTTCTTCGGTAGGAATTTCTGTAGCCGACTCAGCCGGAGCCTCTGTGGCCTTGGTTGTCGGAGGCATGCTTGCGGCCGAAGGAAGAACCGAGGACTCTGTTTCAGCCGAAACCGAGACACTCGTGGTAGGCCTAACCGTGGTTTCAGCTGAAACCGTGGGCCGCGAGTGTCGGTCCTTTTCCTTGCGTTTTTTAGCTAAATGTGTAGTCGGAGTCTCCGACGGCATTTTATATGCAAAAGCGGGACCAAAAAACTGTTCTGCAAACTCCGACCGACGTCTAAGTGTCCGTCGGTTGAAGGAAGCACAGGCTAAACAAGCTGATACGTCGTGGTCTGGGCCTAAGCAAGGAAGGCAGTAAGAGTGGAAATCCTTATGAGGTATTTGTTTCCCACAAGTTAAACAATTATTTACTTTGTCTGACATCGGCTGAGACAAAAAAAAAAGAGTCCCCAACGGGGTACTTAGCTTTTTTAGAAGTCTTCGGTAGCTGAAATCTCTGGATCTGACCGACCGGCACTTGCGAACAGCTTCTGCTTCGGGCACCGCGCGGCAAGAAAGACTGAGGAAAATGGCGTCGGCTGATGCCTTTATACCCCAGGAGCTATGACGTCGGGTGAAGTGTGACATCAGCCGAGGCCAGACCCAGACTTTGGAATCGGGCCGACCGAGGGCTGCCTGAGACAGGACAACCCATATGTTATGACTGCAGATGCATCCTTGAAGGACATCATTACTTATAAAAAGCATGCAGTAAAATAAACATTACCTTCATCTACAAGCAAATACACCACATAGGTTGTATAGAATAGAGAAGTACAGGTAAGTCCCAGCAAAGAAAGGGGGAATGGTGGGTGGTAACCTGGACTGCAACAGTGAATACACTCTAACATCTACATTTATGGTAGGTACACAACTGTACTAAGTTCGTGTTTCACTGTTGTAGTCATTATACTTGGATAGAATCCCAAAGCTGAGGTTGGGTGGCTGGGTCTAAATTGGATATGGAGAGGCTACCAAGCCCTGAAGAACTGCAGTGGCAAAGCCTGCCCTGGATTTAGGGGAGAGAGGTAAGTGGTAGTGCTTGGTGAAAGTGTGCACTGAGCTCCAGGTTGCAGCTTCTAAAATGTCTTTGGTTGGTACTCCTGAGGAAAGCTGCTGAAGTGGCTGCTACTCTGGTAGAATGAGGCCTAATACCATAAGGCACTGATTTGCCATGTTGTGCATAACAGAAGCGGATGCAGTGTCCTATCCATTTCAAAATTGTCTGCTTTGGAATGGGCTTTCCTTGTGATCCTGCAGCATATGCTACAAACAGTTGCTCAGTTTTTCTGAAAGCTTTTGTTTTGTCCAAGTAGAATCGTAGCTGTCTGTGTATATCCAAAGCGTGCAGAAGTCTCTCCCCTTTATTCGGGGGATTTGGGTAAAAAGTAGGTAAATGAATGTTTTGGTTTAAGGCCACATTGGAGACCACGTTTGGCATGAATGTTGGGTTTGTTGTAGAGAAACCCTGTCCTGATGAAAAATAAGGAAAGGTTCCACAGCCATTAATGCCTGCAACTCAGACTCTTCTTGCTGAAGTTATTGCCAGGAGCAGAGCAGTTTTCCATGACAGGAATTTTAGATCAGCTGTGCTGGCTGGTTCAAAAGGAGGCAGTGTGAGTTTTGCTAAAACATAATTGAGTCCCAAGTAGGTACTGGTGGCTCTCCTTGGGGTCTGATATTTTTTGCCCCACTGAGGTACTGTCATATTAGAGGATGCGAAAAAATAGGAGGTTCCGTATTGTAATGAGCTGAAATGGCAGAGGCATGAATTTTAATAGATGAGAAAGATAAGCCTTTGTCCAGCATCTCAGTTGGGTATGGTAAAATCTGAGGTATATTAGGGACAAGTGGTTCGAGCCCTTGTGCCTGGTTCCAAGCACAGAATTTCTTCCATTTTTCTGCATAAGATTTCCTACTGCTGGGCCTCCTGGCTTCTAAAATGACATCCATAACAGCTTTAGAGAGGGTGCAGTCTGAGTGGTATCTGCCATGCTGCCAGGTTTAAGGTTCTGAGTTGACTGTGCAGAATCGGATTGCTTTGTTGTGTCAGAAGATGAGGAATTTGAGGTAGAAGCCAAGCTGGGCCTTGAGACAAACTCTTTAGGATTGGGTACCAGTGCTGGCGTGGCCAGTCTGGGGCAATCAGGATCATTTTTGGCCTTTCTTGTCAGTCATCACACTAGGGTTATCCTACCGTCAGGCGGTCCCGCAGTCGGCTGAATCCCAAAGTCTTGGTCCGGTGTCGGTTGTCGTCGCTTCTTCCCTGACGTCAGTGCGACAGGGGGATAAAAGAGGCAGCCGACGCCATTTTCTTCAGTTTTTCTTGCCCCAGATATCAGGTGCCCCCCAACTAGGAAGGCAATACAAATTATGCAAAATACCTTAGTAGATAAACAATAGTACTAGCTGTTAGCAAATACACCATATAGACATGCATCCATTAGATTGATGTACATGGAGTTATAACTAACACCCTGGTATGTAGAGGGGATGGTGGGAGGGTAACCTGGACTGCAGCAGTATATACACTCGAACATCTACATTTATGGTAGGTACAAAACTGTACTATGTTCACTGTGTAATACTGCTGCAGTCATCACACTTGGGTTGAATCCCAAAGTTATGGATGGGTGGCTGGTACTAAACTGGGTTAGGTGAAGCTAGGATGCCCTGCAGAACTGCCGTGGCAAAACCAGCTCTGGTTTTTGAGTATAATGGAAGGTGGTAGTGCTTGGTAAAGGTGTGCACTGAACTCCAAGTAGCTGCCTCCAGAATGTCCTTGGTTGGAACCCGCCTGAGAAAGGCTGCTGAGGTTGCTGTAGCCCTGGTAGAATGGGACCTAATATTAACAGGCACTTTTTTCCATGGTGCGAGTAGCAAAAACGGATACAATATGCTATCCATTTTGAGATGGTCTGTTTTGAAATCGCCTTTCCTTGTGAACCTGCAGCATAGGATACAAAGAGTTGGCCAGTTTTTCTGAAGGTCTTTGTCTTATCCAAATAATAACGTAGCTGTCTGTGAATGTCCAAAGAGTGAAGGATCTTTCTCCTTTATTCTGGGGGTTTGGATAAAAGGTGGGTAAATGAATGGTCTGATTCAAAGCCACACTGGATACTACCTTTGGCATAAAGGTAGGGTTAAGTTCATAAAGAGACTCTGTCCTGATGAAAAATGATGAAAGGTTCCACTGTCATAAGTGCCTGTAGTTCTGAGACCCTGCGTGCTGAGGTGATAGCCAGCAACAGAGCTGTTTTCCATAACAAGTATTGTAGTTCTGCTGAGAAGGCTGGTTCGAAAGGAAGCAGTGTTAATTTTCCTAAAATGAAGTTAAGGTCCCAAGCTGGCGTTGGGGGTTTTCGGGGGGGGGGGGGTCTTATATTCTTAGCCCCTCAGAAACTGCCTTAGTAAAGGGTGTGAGAATATGGGAGGATCTGTATTATATTGAGCTGAAATGGCTGAAGCATGGATCTTAATGGATGAGAAAGAAAAGGCCTTTGTGTAGCATCTCAGTTAAGTATTGCAGTATTTGAGGAATGTTTGGTATCCAAGGATTTTGGCCTTTAGCTTGGTTCCATGCACAAAATCTTTTCCATTTTTCTGAGTAAGTTTTTCTGGTGCTGGGCCTCCTGGTCTCCAAAATGACATTCAGGACGTCCTTTGAGAGAAGTGTTGATTGATAATTCAAGGTATTCTCCATGCAGCTAAATTTAAAGTCCTGAGCTGACTGTGAAGGATCTGAGAGTTTTGCTGAGTCAACAGAAGTGGGAACTGAGGTAAGATCCATGGAGGTCTGTGAGCCAAGGTCCTTAGGAATGGGTACCAGTGCTGACGTGGCCAGTCCGGAGCAATGAGGATCATTTGAGGTCTCTCTGATCTGACTTTCAGTAATACCTTGGTCAAGAGAGGTAGTGGTGGGAAGGCACAGGCTGTCAATGCTGTCCAACTGAATGATAGGGCGTCCACTTTCCTGGCTAGGGAATGAGAAGTCCTTGTGCAAAACTTCTGTAGTTGGCAATTGTTGGGGGAGGCAAATAGATCTATGTCTGGGCGGCCCCACCTTTGAGTTATCATTGGAAATACTTGTGGGTATAGTCTCCACTCATGAGGATCTGCCAAATTTCTGCTTAATTCGTCTGCCAATATGTTTTCCTTTCCTGGCAGGAATTGTGCTTGCAGTTGTACTTTGAAAGTCAATGCTGTGTTCCACAAAGTCATTGCCTGTCTGCATAAAGGGTAGGAGTGTTTTCCTCCCAGTTTATGTACCACATAACTGTGTTGTTGTCTGTCCTTAGTAGTTGTCTGGATGCAAGAGGTCCTTGAAGGCTGTCGGTGCATTTTGCACAGCTAGCATCTCCTTTTGGTTGATGTGTAGATGCATTTGTTTTGCAGACCATTTGCCCTGTATGCACTATCCTGCCATGTGTGCTCCCCAGGCGTAGTCTGAAGAATCTGTTGTCATAGTTTGGTTTGCTGGAGGTAAGACAAAAGGAAGACCCTTGTTTGACATGCTTGAGCCCACCATAGGAACTCTTTTTGAAGGCAGGGAATGAGAGGTATACTTGTTTCGAGGCTGTGCCTGTGTTGAGTCCATAGACTTTTCAGGTACCATTGTAATTTCCTCATATGCAGCTTTGCATGTGGAATTAGTTGAATGCAGGATGCCATGAACCCCAATGCCTGCAGGATTTTCCTTGCAGTGAGCTGGGTAAACGTTGCCATCTTTTTGAAGTATTGAGTCAGTTGTTTTTGTTTGTCTGGTGTGAGATAAGCCATCTGGGCCGTTGTATTTAACCTGGCACCCAGGAATATTATGTCTTGTGAGGGTATTAGCTTTGACTTCTTTTTGTTTACTGTGTACCCTAGGCAACTTAGCAGCTTTGTTACAAATGCCAGATGCTGTAATAGAATGGCCTTGCTGTCTTCTTGGATCAGGCAGTTGTCCAGATATGGATAAATTTGTATTCCTCGTTGTCTGCGGTATCCAATTACTGATGCCAGGCATTTCGTAAATACTCTGGGCGCAGTAGATAAGCCAAAGGGCAATGCAGAGAATTGATAATGCATTGTACCTGCCAAAAATCTGAGGCAACTTCTGCAATTTTGTCTGATAGGGACATGCAGGTATGCCTCTGAGGTCCAACGTTACCAGCCAAGACTCCTTGCCCAGCATGGGAAGAAGCTGCTGTAGTGTGAGCATTTTGAATTTGGGTACCTCTAGGTAAGTGTTTAGAATAGAGAGGTCTAAAACGGGTCTCCAGGCTTTGTCCTTTCTTGGTACTAGAAATAAGTCTCGAGTAAAAACCTTGACCTTGCTCCTTTGTAGGTACCTTCTGAATTGCTTTCATATCCATGAGAGCTGAAATTTGTGTTTGTGCCTCTGCCCATTGGTTTGGAGGCAGATTTGGCATGCCTCTCATCCGTGGTAAAGTGCGATTACAGATCCTGTGACAGCTGCTCTACATGAGGCTTCCAATGAATCAAAACCACACTGTAAGGTATGCTTTCCCACCTGTTCTGCTGCATGCAGCAAATCCTGCATCTCTCTGAAATCAGGTTGATCTGTCTGAGGGATCATTTTCTGCTTTAACTGTGTAATCAAGTACTGCTGGTATTTTAGCATGTGGAATTGGCAGTTTAAGGCCCTCATGGCCAAAGTGGCAGACGTATACACTTTCTTCCCCCATCTTTCTAATGCTCTGGAATCTCTTTCAGAAGGTAGTGGATTCTTAGCAGTAGAGGCTTTAACCCCTTTGGGACCCTGGGAAATGGTTTTGGGGTCTGCAACAGGGCTTTTATATAGAAACTTATGAGAATCAAGAACTCGGTAGTATCTGTCTGGTTTAGCTGGTGCAGGAGGTAAGGAATCTGGGTTTAGACTAGATTCGGTGTAAACATCATCCAAAATGTCTAAAACTGGAGGAATTGCAAGGGGTCTATGCTGTGGGAGAAGAAGAAACTCACGGAGACTTTTCTTAGAGTCAGAGTAATCTTGGCCTTCCCAGTGGAAGTGTTCCCTCATGGTGTGTAAAGTTTCCCCAAAAGAGTAGTCTTCGGGGGGGGGTAATGGACTCTTCAGCATCTGAGTCTTCATAAGGAGGGAAGGAATAATCCTGGTCCTCAGAGTTAGCTGAGGAACTGGATGCTTGGTCAGAGGAAGGATAATCTTCCTCCAGTCTAGGCCTTTTGTCAGGAGGGGGTTGTGAACCCCTGATAAGGGTAATTAAATCCTCAGCCATCTTAAGCATCTGTTTTTTAGGCATAGGGGCCTGTGGGGGGGGGGGGGGACTGTGGACCCGGCTTCCTAACTTTTAAGGGGGCTTTAAGTTTAGCATAAGACTTCATAGAGATAGTTGTCGGTTTGAAGACACCTTCAGAAACCGAAGGCCTGTCCAAAATCTCCGGATCACCGTCAGGGCTGGCGTCCGAGGGGTGAGATGGAACCGGCTCCTGAGGCCCAGCTGATTCGGTCTGGGAGGCCGTCAGTTTCTAAATCTGCGGTAGTAAGGGGCTGCGTAGGCGCCTCGCGGAGAACCGGCGACAGGCCTTGCTGAGGTCTCGGTATCTGGTCTTGGCCTTGGTTGCCTGTCCTTATCCTTGCGTTTTTTAATCATTGCTGATGACATGCTATAATTAAATTTTCTGCCAAAATAATGTTGGGCGAAATCTGCCCGACGCTTGATTGTACGTTTGTTGAACCTAGCACAAAACCAACAACCAGAGACGTTGTGGTCTGGGCCTAGGCAAAGAATACAATAAAAATGAAAATCCTTATGAGGTATTTGCTTCCCACAAGAAATGCAATTATTAACTGTCTGACATCGGTCTGAGGCAAGAAAAGTTTCCCCAATGGGGTACTAAGCTTTAGGGAAGACTTCGGGCTGAAATTCGATTTGAAAAACTCAGGTGCTAGCCGACTGGCACTTGCGAACTGCTTCTGCTTCGGGCACCACGCGGCAAGAAAGACTGAAGAAAATGGTGTCGGCTGCCTCTTTTATCCCCCTGTCGCACTGACGTCAGGGAAGAAGCGACGACAACCGACGCCGGACCAAGACTTTGGGATTTGGCCGACTGCGGGACCGCCTGATGGCAGGATCCCTAGTGTGATGACTGCAGCAGTATTACACGATGAACATCTGTACTATGTTCTTCGTGTTTCACTGTTGCAGTCATTACATTTGGGTAGAGTCCCAAAGCTATGGTTGGGGGGCTGGAGCTAAACAACATTAGGAGTGGCTATGAGGCCCTGCAGAACTGCAGTGGCAAAGCCTACTCTGGATTTAGAGTAAAGTGGCAGATTGTAATGCTTTGTAAAGGTGTGCAATGAACTCCCAAGTAGTAGCCCCTAAAATGTCTTTGGTTGGTACTCCCCTGAGAAAGGCTGCAGAAGTGGCTGCAGCTCTGGTTGAATGTGGCCTAATGCCCTTAGGCACTGGCTTGCCATGCTGTGAGTAGCAGAAACGAATGCAGTGACCTATCCACTTTGAAACGGTCTGCTTGGAGATGGCCTTTCCTTGTGATCCTGCAGCATATGCCACTAGCAATTGTTCTGTCTTTCTGAAAACTTTCGTTTTGTCCAAATAGAATCTAAGTTGTCTGTGTACGTCCAAAGAATGCAGAATTTTCTCCCCCTTGTTCTGTGGGTTTGGATAAAAAGTTGGCAGATGAATAGTTTGGTTAAGGGCTACACTGGACACCACCTTAGGCATAAATGTAGGGTTTGTCCTCAGAGAGACCCTGTCGGGATAAAAAAATGAAAAAAGGTTCCACAGCCATGAGAGCCTGTAGCTCTGACACTCGTCTTGCAGAAGTTATTGCTAGGAGCAGAGTGGTTTTCCAAAAATAAAAACTTTATTTCCGCATTAGCAGCTGGCTCAAAAGGAGGTAGAGTGAGTTTTTCCAAGACATAATGGAGGTCCCATGCAGATACTGGTGATCTCCTTGGAGGCCTTAAATTTTTAGCTCCTCTGAGGTACTGCCTTAGTAAGGGATGAGAAAAGAGAGGTGGCTCTGTATTGTAATGAGCCAAAATGGCAGAGGCATGAATTTTAATTGATGAAAAAGATAGGCCTTTGTCCAGCTTCTCCTAAGTATTGCAAAATCTGAGGAATATTTGGTACAGCTGTGTCAGTTCGTTGGGCTTGGTTCCAAGCACAAAATCTCTTCCATTTTCCAGCATAGGATTTTCTAGTACTGGGCCTTCTGGCTTCCAAAATGACATCCATTACAGCTTTACTGAGAGGAGTGCTTTGTATGGCTACATTATCCGCCATGCTGCCAGGTTTAGAGTCCTGAGTTGGCTGTGCAGAATCGGATTGTTTTGTTGGGACAGTAGATGAGGTATTTGAGGTAAGTTCCAGGCTGGGCATTGAGGCAAGTTCCTTAAGATCAGATACCAGTACTGGCAAGGCCAGTCTGGGGCAACCAGAAGCATTTCTGGTTTCTCCTCTCTCACCTTTAGGAGTAATTTGGGGAGGAGAGGCAGTGGAGGAAAGGCATATACTGATAGTTTTTTCCAGTTGAAAGATAAGGTGTCCACTTTCCATGCTTGCCTGTGATAAGTCCTTGTGCAGAATCTTTTTAGTTGATAGTTGTGAGAGAAGGCAAATAGATCTATGTCGGGGCGTCCCCATTTCTTTGTTATCATGCTGAAGACTTGTGGATCCAGGTGCCACTCGTGGGGATCCACGAGGGTTCTGCTTAGTTCATCTGCCAGAGTATTGTCCTTTCCTGGCATGAATTGTGCCTGCAGATGAACTTGGTAAGTCAATGCTGTGTCCCATAAAGCCATGGCTAGACTGCAAAGGGGGTAAGAATGCATGCCCCCCCTGCTTGTTTATGTACCATATGACCATGGTATTGTCTGTCTTTATCAGTAGTTGTCCCGGATGAATTAGGTCCTTGAAGGCTGTCAGGGCATTCTGAACAGCTAGCATCTCTTTTTGATTGATATGTAGATGCATTTGATTTGTGGACCAGGTGCCCTGAATGCCTATTCCTGCCATGTGGTCCCCCCAGGCATAAACTGATACATCCATTGTTAGGTTCTGCCTGGTTGGGGGTAGTGAGAATGCTGTCCCTTGTTTTGGTGACAAGCCTTTGCCCACTATCGAAACTCCTGTTGCAGGCAGGGAATAAGAGTAATCATTGTTTCCAGGCTGTGGCAATGTTGTGTCCAGACACTTTTTAGGTACCATTGAAGTTTCCTCATGTGCAGTCTTGCATATGGAATTAGAATGATGCAGGATGCCATGAAGCCCAAAGCCTGCAGAATTTTTCTTGCAGATAACTGGGCCTTTGTTGCCATTTCCTTGAAATACATAGTCAGTTGCCTTTGTTTGGCGTGAGATGAGCCATCTGGGCAATTGTATTTAAGCTTGCACCCAGGAATATTATCTCTTGAGAGGGTACTAGTTTTGATTTCTTTTAGGTGACTGTGTACCCTAGGCATGTTAAAAGTCTTTTCACAAATGCCAGATGCTGTAGTAGAATGTCCTTGTTCTCTGCTTGAATGAGGCAGTCATCCAAGTAAGGATATATTTGTATTCCTCTGTCTGCAGAAAGCAATTACTGGTGCCAGGCACTTTGTGAAGACCCTGGGCGCAGTAGATAAGCCAAAGGGCAGTGCAGAGAATTGTTAATGCTTTGAGCCAGTCTTGAATCTGAGGTATCTACTGCATGATTGCCTGATTGGGACATGCAGGTATGCCTCATTTAGGTCTAAAGTCACGAGCCAAGCCTTGCTGCCCAGCATGGGCAGAAGCTGCTGCAAGGTCAACATCTTGAATTTTGGTATATCCAGGAAAGTGTTTAGAATAGATAGGTCCAGTATTGGTCTCCATGCTTTGTCCTTTCTCGGTACTAAGAAAAGTCTTGAGTAAAATCCTTGTCCCTGCTCTTGCTGTGGCACTTGTTGAATAGCCCTCCATGTCCATGAGGGATGAGACTTGTTTTTGAGCCTCTGCCCATTGATTTTTTTGGCAGGTCTGGCCAACCGTTTGTCCTTGGCAGGGTATGGAAGTGAAACTTGAAGCCTTGTGACACTGTCTAGAACCCATTTGTCTTGGGTTATAATGTGCCAATTTTGTGCTATTTTTCCCCCTAAGGGTGCTGCCAGTAGATAAGTGCTTGGTGCAGGCAGAGGGAAGTCATTGGGACTGTTTCCTGTATGGCTGTGATTCGTCTTGTCCACCTTTGAAGGTAGAAGCACCCCACTGCTTAGACCTGTACGAACCTTGTGGCTGGGATCTGCCTCTAGGGTGTCTGGATCTACCCCTTTGAGGTCTGTGACACACTGGAAAGGACCATTTTTTTGTAGGCCAGTGTCTGCTAAACCTAGGTGGCTGTACTTGTAAAAAAAATCTTTGACCGTTTGCATAGATTTAGCGTTGTCCTCCATTTTCTTTAACACCTCTTCTGCCTTAACACCAAACAAGGTATCATGCTGTAATGGTGCATCTAATAATTTAGCTTTGACATGATCAGGCAGATTTTGTTCCTTTAACCAAGCATGCCTCCTAATTACAGAACCTGTAACAGCGGCCCTGCAGGAGGTCTACAGAGAATCAAAACCACATTGCAAAGTATGCTTTCCAACTTGTTCAGCTGCATGTACTAAATCCTGCATCTTCACATTCAGAATTTACCAACATTTTCTGTTTAAGCAGTGTCATGACATATCGCTGATATTTGAGCATATGAAACTGGCAGTTTAAGGCCTTTATAGCCAAGGGAGCAGATATGTAAATCTTTTTTCCCCATCTATCCAGTGCCCTAGAATCTCTGTCAGAGGGGGTAGGGTTTTTTGCAGTAGAAACCTTAACCCCTTTGGGACCCTGAGAAATAGTTTCTGGGTCTGCAGCTGGGTTTTTGAAAAGGAATTTATGAGAGTCAGGAATCCTATAGTATCTGTCAGGCTTAACAGGAGATGGAGGTAAGGAGTCAGGGGTCAGACTAGACTCTGAAAACACATCATCTACAATGTCTAACACAGGTGGAATAGCTAGAGGCCTGTGTTGAGGAAGTAGAAGGAAGTCCCCGAGTCACCTCTTAGATTCTGAAAAATCTTGGCTCTCCCAGTGGAAATGCTCCCTCGTGGTATGCAAGGTTTCCCCAAAGGAATAGTCCTCAGGAGGAGAAGCTGAAGAAATAGATTCTTCAGCATCAGAATCCTCAGAGGGGGGAAGAGAATATTCCTGATCAGAAGAGGAATCAGAGGAAATGGAAACCTGATCTGAAGATTCATAGTCTGTATCCTGCCTAGGCCTCTTATCAGGAGGGGGATGGGAACCCCTGATCAAGGTAATTAAGTCTTCAGCCATTTTGAGCATCTGTTTTTTGGGCATGGAGGCCTGTCCATGTGGCTGGTGAACTTGTTTCTTTGTCTTTAAAGGTGCTTTAGTCTTTGCCTTTGAAGCTGAAGTCGGTTTAATGTATAATTGTTTAGGTCTGAATACACCCTCAGAAGTCGATGCCTGCTCAGTGGCTCCGGACCCATCTGAGGGAATAGTCGCCGAGGCTCCAATACTTTGAGTTTCCAGCGGCCTGACCGACTCCACTTGGAGTCGGTAGCGGCCTGCGACTCTAAAGTACCGGGCGTCAGGGGCTGCGAAAGCGCCTCACTGAGAACCAGCGACTAGCTTAAAAGAAGCTTAGTCGGTTTTGGACCTCGGTTGCCTTTCTTTTTCTTTGCGCTTTTTGTGAACTCCGGTAGTCGGATGGCTAGCCGACGACATTGTATAATTAAATCTGCGTCTAAAGTAGCTTAATGCAAAATCATACCGACGCTTAATAGTGCATTGGTTAAATCTAGCACAAAACCGACAACTTGAAACGTCGTGGTCAGGTCCTAGGCAAGGAATACTGTGAGAATGAAAGTCCTTATGAGGTATTTGCTTCCCACAAGAAATACAATTATTAACTTTTTCTGACGTCGGTCTGGAGCAAAAAAAAAAAAGTTCCCTCAACGGGGTACTTAACTTTTAATGAAGACTTCGGATCTGAAACTCGAACACGAAAATCTCAGGAGTCGGCCGACCGGCACTTGCGAACTGCTTCTGCTTTGGGTACCGCGCTGCAAAAAAGACTGAAGAAAATGGCGTCGGCTGCATCTTTTATACCCCGACGACCTGACGTCAGGGAAGGGGCGACAGCAACCGACGCAGGACCCAAGACTTTGAAATTCAGGCCAACTGAGGGCAACCTGCCAGCAGGATTACCCAAATGTAATGACTGCAACAGTGAAACACGAAGAACATCAAGGTAGATGCACTACTTTAAGTCTCACAGATGCAAGACGAACAAACTTTAGTATGCTTGCCAGACATATGTCTATCCATGGTAGGATCTCTCATTCAGTATGTTTGGCTACTGAAAAGAAACAGCATCAAACAGCTAAATATTAAATAAAAAACATTGAATGGCCATATTTGGCCAACAACCAGGAAGTACATGAGAAAGGGTATAGTCATCACCACAAACCACAGCCAGGGGGGACGGACACCAAGAAAATCCTCAATCGATAAGTTTTTTTTTTTTTTTTTTTTTAATTTATAAAATTATCCCTTTCCCACTGCCCTGTGATCCCGGACTCGGTATATATATAGGTTTTTTTTTTTTTTTTGGGGGGGGGGGGGGTGCAGCCTCCCACAGTGGTTGATTACATCAACGTTGGCCAGCTATGGCCATTCAATGCCCCCCCCCCATACAACCACAGTTGTCCTCTTTTATGTTTCAGTATTCTTAGTGTGGGATTCCCCGCCTCAGGCGACCCGAACATTGGCTCCTATACAAAAGCTTAAGCCTGGCTGCTGTAGGTGCGTGGGATGTCAGAAGTAGGGCTATACACGAGGGACTTTAAATATGACGTCTGCAAAAACAGACCTCAGAAAGTACAGTTGTGTACACTTACCACAAATGTACATGCTACAGTGTATTCACTGTTGTGGTCATCACACTTAGGTTATCCCAGTCGGTTGCTGTCACTCCAGGACTGACGTCAGGTCGTCAGTGGCATAAAAATAGGCAGCCAACACCATTACATCAGTCTTTCTTGCAGGAGCAACCAATAGGGAGCTCCGTTATGGTGGAGTAACACCACCAGTAGAAAGTAAATACCAATAGCCCTGCAAAGAGAGAGGAAGACAGAGAGACACACAAGGTGGCTGGAGGGTGGGAAAAGTACAGTTGCGTACACTTACCATAAATGTAGATGTTAGAGTGTATTCACTGTTGCAGTCATTACCATTTGGGTTATCTGCTTGCAGGTAGCCCTCAGTCGGCCTGATTAACAAAGTCTTGGGTCCTGCGTCAGTTGCTGTCCCTTCTTCGATGACGTCAGGGGTATAAAACATGCAGCAGACACCATTACTTCAGTTTTTCTTGCCCCAGATGTCAGTTGCCCCCCTAATGGGAAGCAATTAAATATAAAAATACAATGATATACCTCAAAAAAAAAAGCAAATATACCAAAAAGGCTTTTAAGCATGGTAAAGGAAAGTAGGGGTACAGACAAAAGAAGTTAGGGGGCTGGAGGGAGGGTAACAAGGACTGCAACAGTGAATACACTCGAACATCTACATTTATGGTAAGTGTACACAACTGTACTATGTTCTTCGTGTTTCACTGTTGCAGTCATTACATTTGGGTAGATTTCCAAAGCTGTGGTTGGGAGGAGGAATTTAGATAGCATTAGGGCCAGCTAAAAGGCCCTGCAAGAATGCCACCAGCAGTTCAGATATCCTTTGAGGTTTAGTCCTGTCCAAGTAGAATCTAAATTGCCTGTGCACATCTAAGGAATGACGTATCCGTTCCATTTATTCTGTGGATTGGGAAAGACACTTGGCAAATGAATGGACTGATTAAGAGCCACACTGGATACCACCTTGGGCATGAAGGATGGATTGGTTCTGAGGGACACCCTGTCCGCATGAAAGATGATGAAAGGCTCCACTGCTATAAGGGCCTGTAATTCAGATACCCTTCTAAGCTGAAGTGATTGCTAAAAGGAAAGCTGTTTTCTAAGAAAGAAATCTTAAGTCTGCAGTAGCAGCTGGCTCGAAAGGCGGTAGAGTGAGTTTCTCCAAGACAAAGATGAGGTTCCAGGCTGGGGTTGTAGCTCTCCTGGGTGGTCTTAAATTTTTGGCCCCTCTAAGGAACTGTTTGAGCAGTGGATGAGAGAAGAGGGGAGGTTCTGTGTTATAATGAGCTGAAATGGCTGAGGCATGGATTTTAATGGAGGAAAGACAAGCCCTTGTGAAGCATCTCAGTTAAGTATTGTAAAATCTGAGATAAATTGGGCGCTGCTGTGCTCATCCCTAGAGACTGGTTTCAGGAGAAGAATCTTTTCCATTTTTCAGCGTAAGATTTTTCAAGTACTAGGCCTCCTTGCCTCTAAAATGATATCCATCACAGGTTTACTGACGGATGGTAAAGAAGAGATTATGTACACAGCCAGGCTGCAAGGTTCAGTGTTAGAGGCTGAGGGTGCAGAATCTGGTTCTCCTGCTGAGACAACAGGGAAGGAGTCTGAGGCAGGTGCCATGGGGATAACCGTGACACTGCGCAGGAGGGGGTACCAGTGTTGGTGCGGCCAGTCTGGAGCAATCAAAATCATCCTTGGTTTGTCCTGTTTGATTTTTAGTACTACTTTGGAGAGCAGAGACAGAAGGGGGAAGGCATAGACTGATAGGTTTTTCCAGCTGAAGGACAGAGCATCCACTTTCCAGGCTTGCTTGTGGGGAGTCCTTGTGCAAAATTTGTCCAATTGGCAGTTCTGGGGAGAGGCAAACAGGTCTATATCTGGGCTTCCCCATTTGCTTGTCATCATGTTGAAAATCCTTGGTTCCAGTTTCCACTCGTGTGGGTCCATGAGGTTTCTGCTTAGGCCGTCTGCCAGTGCATTTAATTTTCCTGGCAGGAACTGAGCTTGTAGATGCACCTGGTAGCTCAAGGCTGTGTTCCACAATGCCATGACTAGTCCTGCAGACGGGGTAAGAATGTGTACCCCCCCCCTGCTTGTTTATGCACCACATAACAGTGGTGTTGTCAGTCTTTACCATTAGTTGTCCTGGAAGAATGAGGTCTTGAAGGCTGTCAGAGCATTCTCGACAGCTAACATTTCTTTTTGATTGATATGCAGGTGCATTTGACTTGGGTTCCATTTGCCCTGAATGCACTTCCCTGCCAGGTGAGCCCCCCATGCATAGTGTGATGCATCTGTTAGGGTTTGGGCAGTAGGGGGTGGTGTGAAAGGTGACTACCTTGTTTACCTTACTTTACCTTGTTTTGGTGGCAGGCCTCTACCCACTAAAGGAACTCTAGGCGTAGGCAAGGTATGACAGGAATCATTGTTCTAGATCCTGAGAATGTTGACACTATAGGCTTTTTAGGATACCACTGTAGTATCCCAATATGCAATCTTGCATATGGAATTAGAAGAATGCAGGAGGCCATGAACCCCAAGGCTTGCATTATTTGTCTTGCAGATAGCAAGGTTTTTGTGGCCACTTTTTTGAAGTAGGCTGTGAAATTAGTTTGTTTCTCTGACGTGAGGTAAGCCATCTGGGAAGTTGTATTCAAGCTTGCTCCCAGGAAAATAATTTGTTGACAGGGTACCATGTGTGATTTATTTTCGTTTATGGTGTACTCCGGACAAGTTATAACCCTCTGTACAAAGGCCAGACGATTCAAAAGTATGTCCTGGCTTTCTGCCTAAATTAGACAGTCGTCCAGGTATGGGTATATTTGAATACTTCAATGCCTGCAAAATGCAATAACTGGAGCTAGGCACTTTGTGAATACCCTGGGCGCAGTAGATAAGCCAAAGGGCAGTGCAGAGAACTGATAATGCATGTAGCCTGCTTTGAAGCGTAGGTATCTTCTGCAAGATTCCCTGATTGGGATGTGCAGGTATGCTTCTTTTAAATCTAGGGTTGCCAGCCAGGCATCTTTGCCTAGCACAGAAAGTAATTTGTGAAGAGTCAGCATCTTGACGAAATTTGGAATCTCCAAAAAGGTGTTTAGAGTAGACAGGTCCAAGATAGGACGCCATGAATTGTCTTTTCTTGGAACCAGGAAAAGTCGAGTAGAAACCTTGTCACTTTTCCTCTTCTGGTACCAGTTGAATAGCCCCCCTGCTTAAGAGAGAAAGTACTTGTTTTTGGGCCTCTGCCCACTGATTTGGGGGTAGGTCCGCATTGGTGTTGGCAACGTGTGGAAGTGAAATCTGTATCCCTGGGACACTAAATTTAAAACCCATCTGTCCTGGGTAATGAGTTCCCAATTCTTTGCATGAAGAGCAATTTTCCCCCCAAAGGGGCAATCAGTTGATAAGTGCTTGGAAATTTTAAAAGGAAGCCATTGAGACAGTTTACCACAGGGAGGAGTCTTATCATTCCCAGATTTGGAAGTAGAGGCCCCCCACTGCTTAGTTCTGTATGTTCCCTGGGACTGAAACCTGGGTTTTTTACTGTGTCTAGGTTTGGCTTGAGAAGACCTGGAAGGGGCTGGAAAGGGCCAATTCTTAGAGGGCCAGTGCCTACTAAATCTAGGAGGCTGAACTTGTAAAAAATCTTTAACAGTTTGCATAGATTTAGCTTTATCTTCCATCTTTTTAAGAACTTCCTCAGCCTTGTTGCCGAACAGGTGGTCCTGATTTAAAGGAGCATCCAACAATTTAGCTTTAACATGATCAGGCAAAGATTGCTCCTTAAGCCAAGCATCCCTTCTGAGCACAGACTCAGTGACAACAGCCCTGCAAGAGGCCTCTAATGAATCAAAACCACATTGCAAAGTGTGTTTTCCAACTTGTTCGGCAGAATGCATTAAATCCTGTAATTCTTTACTTTCCACACAGTCAATAATCAACATAATTTTCTGTTTAAGTAGTCCAATAACATGTTGTTGATACTTTAACATATGAAAACTGGCCGTTTAAAGCCCTAACGGCCAAGGTTGCAGAAGTGTAAATCTTCTTAACCCATCTATCCAGCACCCTGGAGTCTCTATCAGAAGGGGTAGGATTTTTAGCAGTAGAAGCCTTAATGCCCTTGGGTCCCTGTGAAACAGTCTCTGGATCTGCAATAGGAATTTTAAAAAGGAACTTGTGGGACTCAGGGACCCTGCAGTACCTGTCAGGTTTTCAGGGAGCAGGAGGCAAGGAATAGTACAGTTTTGTACCTACCATAAATGTAGATGTTCGAAGATCCACATTGCTGCAGTCCTTACACTTGGGTAGTCCGCTGTCCTCGGTCGGCCCGAATATCAAAGTATAAGGCTGACGTCGGTCAAGGCGCATAAGACTGACATCAGTACGTCAGGGTACAAATGCGCCTGACCGACGTCATATCCTCAGTCTTTTCTTGCCCCAGATGTCAGAAGACCCTAAAAAGAAAGGTCAAAACCAAAAGACAGCAAAAAACAACCAACCACCCTAGTACTAATCATATGTACAATATATACAATATCCACAATATGTACAACCCAAACCACACAACCGCCTCTAACTACAGAGGGAAGGAGGGAGGTAAATTGGACTGCAGCAATGTGGATCTTGAACATCTACATTTATGGTAGGTACAAAACTGTACTATGTTCTTCATCTCACATTGCTGCAGTCCTTACACTTGGGTAGAATCCCAAAGCAGAGGTAAGGGAGGATGGCAAAACTATAAAGCAGTAGGAGCTGCCAAAATGCCCTGTAAAATTGCAGTGGCAAAACCAGCCCTAGATTTAGAGTAAAGTGGAAGGTGGTAATGCTTAGAGAAAGTATGCACTAAACTCCAAGTAGCTGCCTCCAAAATATCTTTAGTTGCCACCCCCCTTAAAAAAGCTGTAGAAGTGGCAGTAGCCCTAGTGGAATGAGGCCTAATCCCAGCTGGAATCTCCTTACCATGATGGGAATAACAGAAAGCAATACAACACCCAATCCACTTAGAAATAGTTTGTTTTGACACAGGCTTGCCCTGAGACCCCAAAGCAAATGAAACAAATAACTGCAGAGACTGCCTGAACCCTTTAGTTCTGCTCAAATAATATCGCAACTGCCTGTGTATATCCAAAGTGTGCAAAATCTTTTCCCCTTTATTTTGGGGGTTTGCATAAAAAGTAGGCAAATGAATAGTTTGGTTTAAAGCCACACTAGAAACCACTTTAGGCATAAAGGAAGGATTAGTACAAAGATACCCTATCCTTATGGAAAATTAAGAAAGGCTCAACCGCCATAAGGGCCTGTAATTCAGAAACCCTTCTCGCAGAGGTAATGACCAACAAAAAAGCAGTCTTCCATGATAAATATTTCAACTCAGCAGTAGCTGCAGGCTCAAAAGGTTGTAGAGTGAGTTTCTCCAACACAAAATTGAGATCCCAAGCAGGAGTAGGAGCTCTCCGTGGGGGTCTTATATTCTTTGCCCTCTAAGGAATTGCTTAAACAAAGGATGAGAAAACAATGGTGGGTCACAGTCATAGTGAGCAGAAATTGCTGCAGCATGAACCTTAATAGAAGAGAAGGACAAACCTTTGTCCAGTAACTCAGTAAGATATTGAAGAGCCACACTTAAATTAGGCTTAGAAACATCAAATTCCTTTGCTGTACTCCAAAATAAAAATCTCTTCCATTTATCTGCGTACACTTTCCTTGTACTAGGCCTTCTGGCCTCCAAAATAACATTCAAAACTTGCTGTGGAAGCTGAGACCCTCCAGGGTTTAAAACAGAATATGCCAGGCTGTTAGGTGAAGAGAATGAAGTTTGACATTGAGTAAATGACTGTTCTCCTGAGACAGCAGGTGTGGAATCGAAGGTAAAGGCCATGGAGGCTCCTGCCAGACTTCTCAGTAATGGGTACCAGTGCTGTCGAGGCCAATCTGGAGCTATTAAAATCATCTTTGGCTTGTCCTGTCTGACCTTCAGGAGTACCTTTGGGAGGAGAGGCAGAGGTGGAAAGGCATACACATGAAGATTGCTCCAATTGAATGAAAGAGCATCCACTTTCCAAGCTGTGGGATGAAACCTTTTTGTGCAAAACTTTGGCAGCTGGTAGTTTAGTGGAGAAGCGAACAGATCTATGTCTGGAGTTCCCCATAACACTGTCAATCTCTGAAATACATGAGGATCCAATTTCCACTCGTGGGGATCCATAATTTGTCTGCTCAACACATCTGCTAAGGAGTTCTGTGCTCCCGGCAGAAACCTTGCCTGAAGATTTAGCTGTAAACTGAGAGCAGTCTCCCACAAAATCATTGCTTGTCTGCATAGAGGATAAGAATGTGTTCCCCCTTGCTTGTTGATGTACCACATGACAGTTGTGTTGTCTGTTAGAACCAACACCTGCCCTGGAAGAAGTAAATCCTTGAAAGCTAGCAATGCAAATTGGACTGCTAACATCTCCTTCAAGTTGATATGTAGATGTTGAAGTCTGGCAGGCCACGTGTCTTGTACCCACTTTCCATTTAGATGAGCTCCCCAAGCTTTGTCTGAGGCATCTGTCGTTAGAATCTGACTCGCCTCTGGCCGGGTCACAGAGAGTCCCTTGTTTAGGTGACATTCCTGAGCCCACCACAAAAATTCCTTTTGAATGCAAGGTATTATCTGAATGACAGTGTCCATATCTTGGCAGTGCTGTGTCCATACATTTTGAGATACCATTGTAGCTTCCTCATATGCAGTTTGGCATTGGGAAGCACCAGAATACAAGATGCCATGAACCCCAAGGCTTGAAGGACTGTCCTTGCAGTCAGCCTGGACTGATGAGACAATTGATGGAAGTAAAGAAAGATTCTTTTGTTTGTCCGGGGTCAAAAAGGCCATCTGGGATGCTGTATTCAGTCTCACACCCAGAAAGCGCATGTCCTGAGAGGGTACTAGACTGGACTTTATTTCGTTCACAGAATACCCCAGGCATCTTAGCACTGCTATCACATATTGTAAATGATGAAGAAGTTCGTCCTTTCCTTGGGCCAGAATCAGGCAATCGTCCAAATAAGGATAAATCTGTATTCCTCTTAGCCTGAAGAAAGCTATCACTGGAGCCAGAACCTTCGTGAACACTCTGAGCGCAGTAGATAAGCCAAAGGGCAATGCAGAGAACTGATAATGAGAAGTCCCAGCCCGAAAACGCAGATACTTCCTGCAACTTAGCCTGATAGGAACATGAAGGTAAGCCTCCTTGAGATCCAGAGTCACCATCCAGTGATCTTTGCCCAGCAGGAGTAAAAGCTGTTGTAACGTCAACATTTTGAACTTGGGAATGTCCACATAAGTGTTGAGGATAGATAAATCCACAGGCGAGAATAAAATCCTAGGCCCACTTCTGGCAGAGGGACCGGTTGTATGGCCCCTATTTGGAGCAGCAGAGAAATTTGTTTGTGAGCCTCTAGTCTTTGCTGAGGAGGAACGTCCGGCATGCCTTTGAAAGGAGGCAAGGTATGGAAATAAAACCTGTAACCTTGGTGTATGATATCCAATACCCATCTGTCTTGGGTAATCAAACTCCAGTTTTCCTTGAAGAGTGCCAACCTTCCTCCCAAAGGTGCTGCCAGGAAAGAAGGATCTGGCAGCTGAAAAGGTAGGTCATTGGGCCTGTTTACGAAAGGACTGGCCCCTGCCCTCACCCGAAGATTGTGCAGGAGAACTCCCTGTTCTAGGTCTGAAGGAGCTCTGAGCTCTGCCCCTACCACGTCTAGATCTACCCCTAGACTGTGAATCATAAGAAGGGTACGTCCACCCCTTAGCAGGCCAATTCCTACTAAATTTCGGAGGCTGGACTTGCAAAAAATCTTTAACAGCCTGCATAGACTTAGCCTTGTCTTCCATTTTCTTCAAGACTGACTCCACAGGTGAACAAAACAACACATCAGACTGTAAAGGAGCATCCAAAATTCTTGTCTTAACATGGTCAGATAAATTCTGATCCCTCAGCCAGGCGTGCCTGCGAAGAACTGACCCAGTGGCAGCCACCCTAGACGAGGCCTGTACAGCATCAAAACCACATTGTAAAGAATGCTTACCCACCTGTTCAGAAACATGTACCAAATCTTGTAATTCTTTACACTCAATGCCTTCCGCCAGAGCATCTACCTTAGACTTCAATTGAGAAAGAAGATAATTTTGATATTTCAACATGTGAAACTGGCAATTCAAAGCCCTCATAGCTAAGGTGGAAGAAGTATAGACTTTCTTTCCCCATCTATCCAAAGCTCTGGCCTCTTTATCTGGGGGAACCGGATTTTTGACAACAGAGGCCTTGACACCCTTAGGTCCCTGACTAACAGTTTCTGGGTCCGCCCTAGGACTCTTATAAAGATATTTATGAGCCTCAGGCACCCTGTAATACCTATCCGGTTTAACAGGAGCAGGAGGCAAAGAATCAGGATTAAGTGAAGCCTCTGCAAACACATCTTCCACAACATCCAGAACAGGTGGTATAGCCAAAGGCCTATGCTGGGGTAAAAGCAAAATTCCCTAAGCCTTTTCCTGGAATCAGAGAAGTCCTGACCTTCCCACTTAAAATGTTCCCTCATGGAATGAAGAGTCTCTGAAAAAGAAAAATCCTCTGGAGGAGAAGCAGAAGGAGTCGAATCATCTGCATCAGAATCAGAATAAGGAGAGTACTCCTGCAAGTCTTCAGCCGAAGACTCTGAAATATCTGAAGCCTGCTCAAAACTCCCCAACTCTGGTTCCACCCTAGGCCTCTTATCAGGAGGGGGCAAAGAACCTCTAATCACAGTAATTAAATCTTCTGCCATTTTAAGCATGTGCTTCTTGGGCACAGATCCTGAAGAACTAGGAGTGACACCAACAGAAGCTAAACCTGGCCTGCCCCTGGGAGAAGCCTTGGAAACAGAAGGAGAGGGCCTAACCACCCTAGGAAGGGAGGGGAGTACAGTAACCTGAGAAGCCCCTTCAGCCTGACCTGCCTCCTGAGAGGCCACATCCTGCAAAATCAAAGTCTCTCCCTGGGACTCCAGAGAAGCCTCCGGTGGAACCACCGGTTCCACTGACGCCTCTAAAGAACCGGCGTCCGGTACGGACGACTCTTCCTGCCTGGGCTTAGCTGCTTTGTCTTTGCGCTTCTTCGAAGAAGCGGGCGTCGGAGCATCCGACGGCATGTTATAATTGCACCGCTTCCCGAAGACCAACCTGGCACAATCTAACCTTCGCTTAATAGTGCGCTTATTGAACCTAGCACAAAAGCGGCACCCAACAACGTCGTGCTCAGGCCCCAAACAAGGAATACACAAAGTATGATAATCTCTATGCGGTATCTGTTTCCCACAAGAAATACAGTTATTCACTTTTTCTGACATCCGGTAAACCACTGAGGCAAGAAAAAACTAAAATATTCCCCAACAGGGTACTTAGCCAACTTTGACTCGGTCTGAAACTCCGACTTCGAAAAATTTCAGAACGCCGAACGGCACTTGCAAAGCTGCTTCTGCATCGGACCATGCGGCAAAAAAGACTGAGGATATGACGTCGGTCAGGCGCATTTGTACCCTGACGTACTGATGTCAGTCTTATGCGCCTTGACCGACGTCAGCCTTATACTTTGATATTCGGGCCGACCGAGGACAGCGGACTACCCAAGTGTAAGGACTGCAGCAATGTGAGATGAAGAACATCAGGGGCCAAACTGGATTCCGAAAAAGCATCAACAATGTCTAGTACACGAGGAATAGCTAAAGGCCTATGCTGAGGTAGGAGAAGGAAATCCCTAAGCCTCATTTTTGAAACAGAAAAATCTTGGCTTTCCCAGTGGAAATGCTCCCATAGAGTATGCAAGGTTTCCCCAAAAGAAAATTCCTCAGGAGGGGAAGCAGAGGGAATGGAGTCCTCTGCATCAGAATCTTCATAAGTAGGTAAGAGCAAAACCAGATCAGAAGAATCACAAAAAACAGAATCCTGATCAGAAGATCCATAATCAACTTCAATTCTAGGCTTCTTAGAAGGGGGGGGGGGGGTTGGCTATCCCTGATTTGAGTTATTAGATCTTCAGCCATTCTTATTTGTTTATTAGGCATAGAGGCCTGAGCATGTGGTCTGGGCGTTGTTTTTTTAGGCATAGATCGAGATTTAGGCCTAAGTAAAGAAGGAGGCGTCTGTTTAATATGCAAGTCCATAGGCCTGAATACACCCTCAGAAGCTGGTGCCTGCTCAGCGGCTCCGGACCCATCCAAGGTAGAGACATCCGCTGGTTCCATAGTTGAAGCATCTCATGGCATACCGGACTCCGAATGGGTCATAGTAGAGGCCTGCGAATCAGAAGTAGCAGGTATCAGGGTCTGCAAAAGCGCCTTGAGTACCGGCGAACTGGCGACTGGCTTAGGAGAAGCATTGTCAGCAGTTTTGGACCTCGGCGGCCTGTCTCTGTCTTTATCTTTGCATTTTTTCGGAATCCCGGTAGCCGGATGGCTAACAGACGACATTTCTGGATAATTAAACAGAGAACTGAAATATTTAGAGGCAAAAATATACCAACGATGGATAGTGCGCTGATTAAATAAAGCACAAAACCGACAGCAAGGTATGTCATGGTCAGGGCCTAGGCAAGGAATCCAGTAACTTTGGTTCTGAAACTCGAAAACGAAAATTTCAGGAGTCGGCTGACCGGCACTTGCGAACTGCTTCTGCTTCAGGCACCACACGGCAAGAAAGACTGATGTAATGGTGTCAGCTGCAAGTTTTATACCCCTGACGACCTGACGTCATGGAAGAAGGGACAGCAACCGACGCAGGACCCAAGACTTTGTTAATCAGGTCGACTGTGGGCTACCTGCAAGCAGATAACCCAAATGTAATGACTGCAGCAGTGAAACCCGAAGAACATCCAGGACTGCAATAGTGAATACACTTGAACATCTACATTTTGTACACAACTGTACTATGTTCTTCGTGTTTTACTGTTGGAGTCATCACACTTGGGTTGATTCCCATAGCTGAGGAACAGGTGGAGGCAGTCAAGAAGAGTTGGGGCTGGCTATTATGCCCAAGCAGGACTGCGGTTGCAAAGCCTGCCCTGGATTTGGAAAAGATAGGCAGGTGGTAATGCTTGGTGAAGGTATGAACAGAACTCCATGTTGCAGCTTCCCGGATGCCCCTGGTAGGGACTTGTCTGAGAAAGGCCGTAGAGGTAGATGCAGCCCTGGTGGAATGTGATCTTATCCCCATGTGGGGTAGGTTTTCTATGGTGCTTGCAGCAGAAATTAATGCAATAGGCTATCCATTTGGAAATGGTTTGTTTTGATATGGCCTTCCCCTCTGCCCCTGCAGCAAAGCCAACTAGCAGCTGGTCAGATTTTCTGAGAGGCTTAGTCCTGTCCAAATAGAATCTAAGTTGTCTGTGCACATCCAAAAAGTGCAGTATCCGTTCCCCTTTCTTTTGTGGATTAGGGAAAAAAGTAGGCAAATGAATGGACTGGTTTAGGAACGCACAAGACACCACCTTGGGCTTAAAGGAAGGATTTACGAGAGGGAAACCCTATGCGCATGGAAGATAATGAAGGGTTCCACTGCCACGAGGGCCTGTAATTCAGACACACTTCTTCTTGCTGACAGGATGGCTAGAAGTAAGGCTGTTTCCCAAGAAAGGAATTTCAACTCTGCTGTTGCAGCTGGCTCAAAGGGGGGGGGGGGGCGTGAGCTTTTCCAATACAAAGTTAAAGTCCCAGGCTGGAGTGGGAGTTCTCCTGGGGGGGGGGGTGTCTTAAATTGTTGGCCCCTCTAAGGAATTGTTTTAGCAAGGGGTGAGAGAAGAGGGGTGGCTCAGTATTATGTGCTGAAATGGCAGAGGCAAGAATCTTAATTGACGAGAAGGATAGGCCCTTGTGGAGCATTTCTGTTAAATACTCTAGAATACGAGGTAAGCTGGGCACCGTTGTGCCCATCCCTTGAGCCTGGCTCCAGGAACAGTATCTTTTCCACTTTTCAGCATAGTATTTTCTAGTACTAGGCCTCCTTGCCTCCAGAATGACATCCAGCACCTGCTTACTGAGAGATGCTAGAGGAGAGCTCATGGAATCAGCCAGACTGCAAGGTTCAGGGTTTGAAGCCGAGGGTGCAGAATCTGGCCCGCCTGCTGGGACAGCAGGGAAGGGGTCTGAGGCAGGTGCCATGGTTGTAGCAGTGTCAGTCTGCACAAGAGGGGGTACCAGTGCTGGCATGGCCAGTATGGTGCAATCAGTACTGTCCTTGGCTTGTCCTCTTTAGTAGAACCTTCAAGAGGAGAGGCAGAGGGGGAAAGGCATAAACCGAGAGGCTTTCCCAGGTAAAGGACAGGGCATCCACTTTCCAAGCTTGACTGTGGGGAGTTCTGGTGCAGAATTTGTTCAATTGGTAGTTCTGAGGGAAGGCAAACAGGTCTATCTCTGGAGTCCTCCATTTGTTCAAGAGGTTGAATATTTTGGGTTCTAGTTTCCATTCGTGTGGGTCCATGAGCTTTCTGCTTAAGTCGTCTGCCAGTGCATTTAGTTTGCCTGGCAGGAATTGAGCTTGTAGGTTCACTTGGTAGCTCAAGGCTGTGCTCCACAGAGCCATGGCTAGTCTGCAGAGAGGATAGGAGTGGGTTCCCCTCTGCTTGCTTGTGTACCACATAACTGTGGTGTTGTCTGTCTTTACCAATAGCTGTCCTGGAAGAATAACGTCTTTGAAGGCTGTCAGAACATTCTGTACAGCTAACATTTATTTTTGATTGATATGCAGGTGCATCTATCTCAGGTTCCATTTGCCCTGAATGCACTTGCCCTGCCATGTGAGCCCCTCATGCATAGTCTGATGCGTCCGTTGTTAGGGTTTGGGCGGCAGGGGGTAGAGTGAAAGGGAATCTCTTGATGTGGTAGCAGGCCTCTGCCCACCAAAAGAACTCTGTCCTTAGACAAGGAATGATAGGAATCATGGTTTCCAGGTCCTGAGAATGTTGACACCATAGACTTTTTAGATATCACTGCAGTTTCCTCATATGCAGTCTTGTATATGGAATTAGCCAAATGCCCCATGGAAAACCTACCCCACAGGGATAAGATCTCACTCCACCAGGGCTGCATCTACCTCTACGGCCTCTCTCAGGAGAGTCTCTACCAGGGACATCCCGGAAGCTGCATGAACCCCAGAGCTTGCAGTATTTTCCTTGCAGATAGCTGGGTTTTTGTGGCCAACAATTTGAAGTAGGTTGTCAAATAAACTTGTTTCGCCGGAGTGAGGAATGCCATCTGGGAAGTTGTGTTCAAGCTTGCTCCCAGGAATACAATCTGTTGGCAGGGTACTAGGTGAGATTTCTTTTCGTTGATGGTGTACCCCAGTGAGGTTAGAAGTTTCTTTACAAATGCCAGGTGCTGTAATAGCAAGTCCTGGCTTTCTGCTCGAATCAGACAATCATCCAAGTATAGGTAAATCTGAATATTTCTCTGCCTGCAAAATGTAATGGCTGGAGCTAGAAACTTAGTGAATACCCTGGGCGCAGCAGATAAGCCAAAGGGAAGTGCAGAGAACTGAAAGTGCTTGGAGATGAAACGTAGGTATTGTCTTGCAGGATTCTCTTATTGGGATGTGCAGGTAAGCTTCCTTTTAAGTCTAGGGTTGCCAGCCATGCATCCTTGGCTAGCATAGGAAGAAGCTGTTGAAGAGTTAGCATTTTGAATTTTGGAACCACCAGAAAGGTGTTGAGAATAGAGAGGTCCAGGATAGGACGCCCGGAGTTTTCTTTTCTAGGTACCAGAAAAAGTCTTGAATAAAAACCTTGACCCCTTAGTTCTGCTGGGACAGGTTGAATAACCCTGATACTGAGAAGAGGGAGAACCTGCTGTGCGGCCTCCGCCCATTGATTTGGGGGGAGGTCTGACCAACCTTTTGGGGTTGGTAATGTGTGGAAGTGGAATCTGTATCCTCGGGGAAACTATGTTCAAAACCCATTTGTCCTCAGTAATGAGTTCCCAGTTTTTTGCATGCAGGGCGAGCTTTCTACCTAAGGGAGTAAGTAGTTGAGCAGGGCTTGGAAGGGTTAAGGTTAAGTCATTGTGCCATTTTTCCGTAGGGGAGTGGCTTACTACTCCCTGCTTTGGAAGTGTGAGCCCCCCACTGCTTAGATCTGTGCGTAGCCTGAGACTGAAGTCTTGGTGGTCTGCTGTTCCTGGTTTGGACTGAGGCGGCCTGGAAGGGACTGGAAAGGACCAGTTCTCTGAAGGCCAATGCCTACTGAATCTGGGAGGCTGTACTTGTAGGAAATCTAACATTTTGCATAGATTTAGCTTTTTCCTCCATCCTTCTGAGGACTTCTGCTTTGTTGCCAAAAAGGTGGCCTTGGTTTAAAGGTGCATCCAGTAATTTAGCTTTAACATGCTCTGGCAAGTTTTGTTCCTTAAGCCAAGCATGCCTTCTAAGTACAAACTCAGTGACAGCTGCCCTGCACGATGCTGCTAAAGCATCAAAACCACATTGCAAAGTATGTTTACCAACTTGTTCTGCAGAATGCATTAAAGGTTGCCAGTCTTTGTGTTCAGCACAGTCAAGAATTATCATTTTCTGTTTAAGTAGTCCCATAATATGCTGCTGATATTTTAACATATGAAACTGGCAATTTAAAGCCCTAATGGCCAAAGTAGCAGAAGTGTATACCTTCTTACCCCATCTGTCTAACGCTCTAGAATCTCTATCAGAAGGGGTAGGATTTTTGGCAGCAGTAGCCGTAATGCCTTTTGGTCCTTGGGAAATGGTCTCTGGATCCGCAGTAAGATTCTTTAAGAGGAACTTGAGAGAGTCAGGTACTTTCTAGTACCTGTCAGGTTTTCTGGGAGCTGGAGGTAAAGTGTCTGGGGTAAGGCTAGATTCCAAGAAGACAATCTACAATACCCAGAGCACGAGGGATAGCTGGAGGCCTATGGTGAGGCAGGAGTAAGAACGCCCTAAGTCTCTTTTTGGTCTCAGAATAGTCCTGGCTTTCCCAGCAGAAATGCTTCCTAAGGGTACGCCAGGTTTCACCAAAAGCTGTTATGTGGAAAGAATCTACCCCCCCTTTTACCTGTCACCCTTGGAGTACCCCAAGGTTCTATCCTGGGTCCCCTCCTTTTCTCTATATTCATTAATGACCTACCCAAAGTTATCCCGCATGCAACTTGTATACAGTATGCAGATGACGCTATACTTATCTGCTCTGCCTCCACTCCCACAGAATTACAATCCCTATCCCAAATCACCTTCAACAAAGTAGAGAACTGGCTCAATAATCATCTCTTACTGAACTCAAACAAAACCAAACTACTTTTTCTCCCCCACCCGTAAGCTAAAATCACCAATAATTACAGTCTCTTCTAACAATGGCACCATAACTGTTCCTGAACCTTGCACTAAACTAAAAGGGATAATCATTGATAATGTGAAGTACGATGCCCATATAGACAAAACCATAAAAACAGTAAACAAAAAAATAGGCTCCATGTATAGGATTAAGAAATTCTTAACCCCAACTGCCAGAACCACCACAGCTCGCACACATCTTCTGTCATCCCTTCTCTATGCTTCACCGATCCTCACAAATCTAACCAAATCAAACCTTAACAAGATCACCAGCTGTTATAACAATATAGCTAGATTTGCCACAGACTCAGCCTACAGAACACCCACCACTGTCAAAATCTTCACAAATTAGGCTGGCTAGAACTACCCAATCAGATATACTATAACCAACTAGTTATTCATAAAACCCTCTACCAACCTACCATTACCCCTATTCTGACTAATATTATTACCCCCTACAGCAACCTAGCATCCCTCCGCTCATCCAACAGAATGCTAGTACAAGCTACCAAAGCCAACAACTCAGCTGGAGATTCCTTATTCTCCAACTCTGCAAGATGCTTCTAGGGTATCAAACGCACATTGCAGGGTAAGCTTGCTGACTTGGCTTGCAGAATGCATAAGCTCCTGTAATTTTTATTTTCTGCACAGTCAGGAAAGGTAGATCATTTTTTCTTAAGTTCCTTAGTATGTTGCTGGTATTTCAGCATGTGGAACGGCCAATTTAATGCTCCAACAGCAAGAGTTGTATACTTTTGTTTACCCCATCTAACGCTCGGGAATCCCTGTCCAAGGGGGTGGGATTCTTAGCTGTAGTTGCTTTTATTCCCTTAGGTCCTTGGGAGATGACCTCTTGGTCAGCAGTAGGATTTTTGTAAAGAAATTTGTGCGAGTCAGGGACTCTGTATTACCTCTCAGGTTTCCTGGGAGCAAGGGGTACAACATCAGGAGTTAGACTGGATTCCATAAAGACATCATCTGCAACATCCAGAACAGGAGGGATAGCTAAGGGTCTGTGCTGTGGTAAATCTAAAAATTCCTTGAGTCTCTTTTTGGACTGAGGATAATCCTGGCATTCCCAGTGGAAATGCTCTCTCAAGGTACGTAGGGTTTCACCAAAAGAAAACTCCTCTGGAGGAGAGGCAGAAGAAATTGAGTCCTCTGCATGTGAATCCTCAAGCAGATAAGGGCATGTCTTCATAATCAGAAATCTCAGAGTCGGACTTTTGGTCAGATAAAGCTGCTGGGGACAATTCTCTTTTCATTTTCGTAGGGGAAGGCTGGCTTCCCTTAATCAGCATGATAAGGTCTTCCGCCATTTTAAGCATCTGTGATTGTGGCAAGGAAGCAGGCGCTTGAGTTTGGGTAGCCTTTTTTTTTAGGCATAGCTCATACTCTGGGCCTTAGAAACTCGTTAGCTTTTGAAAGAACTGAAGAAGCGAAAGAAGTCATCAGTTTGTGTTGAATATCTGTAGTGCAAAGAACTTCCTCAGAAGCCGGTGTCTGCACAGCAGCTCCGGACCCATCCAAGGTAGAGACATCCGCAGGTTCCGTAGTCAAATAGTCTTGCGGCATACCGGACTCCAAACGGGTCTCTGTAGCGGTCTGCAAATCCATCGAAGTGGGCGTCAGGGGTTGCAAAAGCACCTCACTGAGTACCGGCGAACTGGCGACTAGCTTAACGAAAGCGTCAGCAGTTTTGTAATTGTGCAGTCTGTCTGTCTTTATCCTTACTTTTTTTGGAAGATCGGTAGTCATATGTCTTACCGAAGCCATTTCGGAATATGGACATAGAGAGCAAAAGTATTTAGCTACAATAAGGCACTGACAA
The DNA here is from genome assembly GCF_019279795.1 of Protopterus annectens. Taxonomy (NCBI): domain Eukaryota; kingdom Metazoa; phylum Chordata; order Ceratodontiformes; family Protopteridae; genus Protopterus; species Protopterus annectens. The sequence goes on from NC_056744.1 coordinate 351,160,379, forward strand.
CGAACAGTTCGGGCGTCGAACAAAGCACAAGACAGGCAGTGAGGGACGTCGTGGTCTGGGCCTAAACAGGTGACACAGTAAGAATGGGAATCTCGGTGTGCTTTCCACAGGCGAGACAATTGTTAACTTCTAACATCGGTTAGAGCAAGAAAAAAGGATCCCCAATGGGGTACTTATCTTTGAAGACCAACTTCAATTTCGGAAACGAAATCTCAGGTAGGGGCCGACCGGCACTCGTGAACTGCTTCTGCTTCAGGCTCCTTGGCAAGAAAGACTGATGTAATGGCGTTGGCTGCCTGTTTTTATACCACTGATGACCTAACGTCAGTCCTGGAGCGACAGCAACCGACAAATACTAAGCCTCTGGTATTCTGGCCGACTGAGGGCTACCCCTAGCGGGATAACCCAAGCGTGATGACTGCAACAGTGAAACACGAAGATAATCTTAAAAGCCCTGTCGGACAGTCCCATAGAGACTAACAACTGATGTCAGCCAGAGGTGCAAAGTGTCATATGCTGGTAAGTCTGACCCTGGTCTGGGGTAGAGCCACAGAGTGCTTTAAGACAGGCCAATAGTAAAAAAGGGGGATAGGTGGGTGGGAAGTAATACTGCAACATGGAAGAGGAGGACATCTATGGTTATAGTAAGATTTTAAACAACTATTCTATGTCCTTCTATTCCTATGTTGTAGTATTCTTAGTATGGGAAGAGCACCACCGCTTAGTTAGTCGGAAGGGTGGAGGTAGATGTACCAGATTCCACAAAACCCCTGCAGGATTGCTCTAGCAAACCCTGCCCGGGGCCCTGGAGACGTGGTCCAATTTGTAGTGTTTGGTGAACTGTGAACCAGGTGGCTGCTTCTGGGATGGAGGCTGTGTCCAGGCCTTTAAGGAAGGCATTGGAGGTTGCCATGCCCCTGGTAGAGTGAGCTCTTACCCCTGGGGTAAGTGCTTGCCATGGTGGGGAGTAGCAGAAGGAAACAGTTTTCCTGATCCAACAGGAAATGGTTTGCTTAGAGACTGCCTTGCCCAGGGTGGAATGATACAAAGAGTGGATTAGATTTTCTGTTGGACTTAATTGTCTGTGCGTATCCAGGGAATGGAGTATCCTCGCACTGTCATTGGTTGGAGAGGGGAAGAAGGTGGGCAGGTGAATGGATTGGTTTAGACAGTTCGTAGACCACTTTAGGCATGAAGGAAGGGTTAAGTACGTAGGGTCACCCTATCCTTGAGGAAGGTAGTGTAGGGACAGCAGGCCATTATAACTTGTAACTGACACTCTTCAGCTAAGGGCCACCAGCAATAAAGTCTTCCATGTACACATGTGGCACGTAGCAGCAGTAGCTGGTTCAAATGGAGCCAGTGTTAGTTTTTCTAGAATGAAGGTTAGGTCCGGGGGTGGGGTGGGGTGGGGGTGGGGGGTGAGATGGGTTTTCTTCGTAGTCTAGTGTGCAAGACCTCTTTCAGGAATAATTTGACATCTAGCCTGGTTAGTAAAGGGGGATCTAGTGGTAAACAGGCTGAAATTGCGGATAGGTGGACTTTCACTGAAGAGTAGGAAAGACCAGCCTTAATTAGTTCAAACACACAGGCAAGGACGGAGGGTCTGCCTGGCAGGGATCCCTGTCCTTATGGAGACATCAGTTGGAGAATCTTTCCCATTTCGATAAGTAGGACCTCCCAGTAGTAGGTTTCCTGGCCTCCCTCAGGAATAAAAGCACCTCCTCTTAGTGGTGTCTGAAAGGTATTAGAAGTTTATCTCCCAGAGTGTTAGGCCTAACATCTGTTGGTGAGGGTGAATTAGTTTCCTTTTGTTGTGTGAATAGGTCCATCTTGTGGGGCAACTTGTGGTGACTGCCCTTGGCTAATGAGAATTAGGGGGGAACTAGTGCTGCCTTGGCCAACAGGGAGTCATCAGCAAGATTTCTGGTTTGTCCCTCCTGATTTTCAGGACGACTTTTTGAATGAGAGGGAAGGGTGGAGATGCATATAGAAAGCTCCCCTTCCATGGAATGCTGAAGGCATCTACCCTTTAGCCAAGTTGAGAGTGGTCCTTGGTGCAGAATTCTTTTAATTGCCCATTCTGGGAGGAGGCAAACAAATCTACCTGACGTGTGCCCCACCAGTAGACAATGTCTAGAAAAGTATCCCTGTTCAGCATCCACTCGTGCTGTAGAGAGGATGTGCTGCTGAGAATATCCGCTTGTTTGTTGTCCTGAGAAGGGATTATGTTGCCTGCAGCGATAAGCTGTTCCTGGAGGCGAGGTCCCAAATTTGCAATGTTATCCGGCAGAGGAAGCAGGCCTTGGTCCCTCCCTGTTTGTTGAGATACCACATGACTGTGGTGTTGTCTGTGAAGATCTGAAGGGGGCCTGTTTGCCGGACAGGAAGTAAGACTTTCAGGGCCAGAAGGACTGCAGTCATTTCCCTCACATTGATGCGTTTCTTCTGGAGGGTAGGGTTCCAGGCCTCTTGTACCATTAAACCTTTCAAGGTAGGCCCCCAACCCTAGGTCTGATGCATCTGTATGCATGTGATGGGTTGGGAAGGGTGGTTGTAATGAAGGCCAGAGTTCAGAAGTATTTGTTGGATCCACCACCTTAGTTCTGCTTTGAGGCAGGGCAGGAGGGTAATCTGATGGTCTAGGGGATGCTGGTGTTGTAACCACACATTTTTCAGGTACCACTGCAGTTTTCGCATGTGCATTCCGGCAAGGGGCAGCATTGGGAAGGTGGCTGCCATTAGTCCCATGATCTTCAAGAATTGTCTTGCAGATATCTGACGAACCTGTAACAGGCTTTGGAAGTGAATGAAGAGAGACAGAACTTTGTCCTGAGGGAGGAAAGGCTGAATCAGGTCTGTTCTAAACCTACACCCCAGAAAGATTTTGTCCTGCTGGGGGATTAAGGATGACTTTTGGAGGCTGAGGGTGAATCCCAAGCTTTGAAGCAGGGAAGTGGTGAACCTCAGATGATTCTGAAGGGTGTCCTCTGTTTCTGCTAGAATGAGGATTTTGTCTAGGTAAGAATAGATTTGAACACCTTTGGTTCTGCAGAAAGCTATGGCTGGGGCTAGGCATTTTGTATATACTCTGGGTGCAGTACATAAACCAAAGAGTAAGGCTGTAAATTGAAAATGAGAGCAGGACCCAATGAAATACAAGAATCTTCTGTTGGAAAGTTTTATGGGAATATGGAGATATGCTTCCTTTAGATCTAGTGTGGCCATAAAGGCCTAGGCTGGCAATAACGGAAGAAGAGTTTGAAGGGACAGCATTCTGAATGATGGAACTTTTAGGAAAAGGTTTAGAAAGGATAGATCTAGGATTGATCTCCAAGGACCATCTTTTTTGAGGACCAGAAAAAGTCTCGAGTAGAAGCATTTTCCTTCCTGTCCTGGAGGGACAAGTTCTATAGTTCCTAATGTCATAAGTTCCTTTAGTATGTGAGGGATGAGGTGTAGTTGATTTTTGGAGGAAACAGGAATGCCCCTTGGAAGGGGCTTTTCCTTCCAAGAAAAGAAATCTCTATTTTGTATTATTGCCAGCACCCAGTGGTCTGATGTGATGGATTTCCAAATGGGGAGGCAGTGGGAGAGGAGGGCTGACAAGGGGAGGTGGGCAAGGTGGTCACGCATTGTTGGGTCCACTTCTATCTTGAAAAGGCCATCTTTGACTGGGTTGTGAGGCAACTGGTCTGGTGGAGGTTTGCCTCCTGGTTCTTCTCCTATGCCTGGAAGAAGGGGAGGGCCCTCCTGACGAAGGTAGTCCTGGCAGGATAATTCCTGTAGTATTTAGAGATGGGGGACACAAATAAGTGCTTGATGTCTTGAAGCTCTACTTTTTCCTGCAGGTTTTTGAAAAGGTCTGCAGACTGTTTACCAAACAGTAGATTGTGGTCTAATGGGGCGTCTAGGATTTTAGACTTGAAATCCTTTGGTAAGGGTTGGAGGCATAGCCAAGAATATCTGTGGAGTACTGATGCAGAAACAGCAAACAATGCAGAGGCATCTACTGCATCTAATAGAATTGTCTGGCTACCTGGGAAGCCAGGGACAGTTTAGACACTATTTCAGTTTTGGTAGGGCAGTCAGGGGAGGATGCCAGGACAGTACAGGCTTGTGATACTAGGTCCAGGGCATATTTTATCATATGGGTTTGGTAGTTGATCGTGCGGATGGCTAGGGTGGAGGAGGTATAGACCGTTCTTATCCTGTCCATGTTTTGCTATCCTTATCACTGGGGATGCACAAGCCAGTGCATTTCTTTGTGCCGGTCCCAAGCCCGGATAAATGGGGAGGGTTGCGTCAGGAAGGGCATCCGGCATAAAACTTCTGCCAAAAATTACTGATGCGGAGAACTTTTCATAATTGCATACCGGTTCGGTCAAGGCCCGGGTTAACAACGACCGCCACCAGTACTGTTAGCCAACAGGGTGCTGGCGGAAATTGGGCTACTGTTGGCCGAAGGAGAAGAGGAGGGCGAAGGCGTGCCCAAAGGCAGGAAGATAGGAGGAAGGTTAGGAGTGTAGCAGTGAGGGTAGGAACTTTGAATGTTGGCAGTATGACTGGTATAGGAAGAGAGCTAGCTGATATGATGGAGAGAAGGAAGGTTGATATATTGTGTGTGCAAGAGACCAGATGGAAGGAAGTAAGGCCAGGTGTTTAGGAAACGGGTTCAAATTGTTTTATCATGGTGTGGATGGCAGGAGAAATGGGGTAGGGGTTATACTAAAGGAACAATATGCCAAGAGTGTTTTAGACGTGAAGAGAGTGTCTGACCGAGTGATGTTTATGAAGCTCGAAATTGATGGTGTAATGATGAATGTTGTTAGTGCATATGCTCCTCAAGTTGGGTGTGCGATGGAAGAGAAAGAGAAATTTTGGAGTGAGTTGGATGAAGTTGTGGTGAGTGTACCCAAGGGTGAGAGACTAGTGATTGGAGCGGACTTTAATGGGCATGTTGGTGAAGTGAACAGAGGGATGAGGAAGTGATGGGTAGGTATGGTGTTAAGGAGAGGAATGCAGAAGGTCAGATGATTGTGGATTTTGCGAAAAGGATGGACATGGCTGTGGTGAATACGTATTTTAAGAAGAGGGTGGAGCATAGGGTGACGTACAAGAGTGGAGGAAGATGCTCACAAGTTGATTATATACTATGTAGGAGGGCCAGTCTTAAGGAGATTGGAGACTGTAAAGTGGTGGCAGGTGAAAGTGTAGTTAAGCAGCATAGATTAGTGGTATGTAGAATGACGTTGGTGATCAAGAAGAGGAGGAGGAATGTGAAAGCTGTGCCAAGGATTAAATGGTGGAAGTTAAAAAAGGGTGATTGTGAAGTGGAGTTTAGGGAAGAGTTAAGACAGGCACTGGGAGGCAGTGGAGAGTTACCGAATAGCTGGGTAACTACAGCAGAAAGTACAGTTTTGTACCTACCATAAATGTAGATGTTCGAGGATTCCATTGCTGCAGTCCTGACAATTGGGTATAGTCCGCGTCCAGTCGGCCCGAATACCAGAGTATAAGGCTGACGTCGGTCAGGGCGCATTAGACTGACGTCAGTACGTCAGGGTACTAATGCGCATGACCGACGTCATATCCTCAGTCTTTTCTTGCCCCAGATGTCAGAAGACCCTAAAAAGACAAGTCCCAAAAAACCTGCACCAAAAACATGTACAATATATACAACAATATATACAAAAATATAAGCATGTAAACTCACCTACACAACCACCCCTAAATACAGAGGGAAGGAGGGAGGGTATTGGACTGCAGCAATGGAATCCTCGAACATCTACATTTATGGTAGGTACAAAACTGTACTATGTTCTTCGTCTTCCATTGCTGCAGTCCTGACAATTGGGTAGAATCCCAAAGCAGAGGTAAGGGAGGCTGGCAAATTATGAAGAAGTAGGAGCTGACAACAAGCCTTGCAAAACAGCTGTGGCAAAACCAGCCCTAGACTTAGAGTAGATAGGAAGGTGATAATGCTTAGAGAAAGTATGCACTGAACTCCAAGTAGCTGCTTCCAAAATATCCTTAGTTGCCACCCCCCTTAGAAATGCTGTTGAAGTGGCAGTAGCCCTAGTGGAATGAGGCCTAATCCCAGCTGGAATCTCTTTGCCATGATGGGAATAACAAAATGCAATGCAAAAGCCAATCCACCTAGAAATAGTTTGTTTTGACACAGGCTTGCCCCGAGAACTCAAAGCAAAAGAAACAAACAACTGCTGAGACTGCCTAAAATCCTTAGTCCTGCTTAAATAATAACGCAATTGCCTGTGTACATCTAAAGTGTGCAAAATCTTTTCCCCTTTATTTTGAGGGTCTGCAAAAAACGTAGGCAAATGAATAGTTTGATTTAAAGCCACACTAGAAACCACCTTAGGCATAAAAGAAGGATTAGTACGTAATGATACCCTATCCTTATGGAAAATCAAAAAGGGCTCTACTGCCATAAGGGCCTGCAACTCAGACACCCTTCTTGCAGAAGTAATAGCCAACAGAAAAGCAGTCTTCCATGACAAGTATTTCAATTCAGCAGTAGCTGCAGGCTCAAAAGGTTGTAGAGTAAGTTTTTCCAACACAAAATTGAGATCCCAAGCAGGAGTAGGAGCTCTACGTGGGGGTCTTATATTCTTTGCCCCTCCAAGAAACTGCTTGAACAAAGGATGCGAAAACAAAGGTGGGTCACAATCATAGTGAGCTGAAATTGCTGCAGCATGAATCTTTATGGAAGAGAAGGACAAACCTTTGTCCAATAATTCAGTAAGATATTGAAGAGCTACACTCAAATTAGGCTCAGAAATCTCCAAATTCTTTGCTGTACTCCAAAACAAAAATCTCTTCCATTTTTCTGCATACACTTTCCTTGTACTAGGTCTTCTAGCTTCCATAATCACATTTAAAACTTGTTGAGGAAGTTGAGACCTGCTGTGTGTCAACACAGAATATGCCAAGCTGTTAGATGAAGAGAGTGTAGCTTGACATTGAGCAAATGACCGTCCTTCTGAGATAACAGATGAGGAATCAGAGGTAAAGGCCATGGAGGCTTCTTTACCAGACTCCGTAGTAGAGGGTACCAGTGTTGCCGAGGCCAATCTGGAGCTATCAAAATCATCCTTGGCCTGTCTTGTCTGACCTTTAACAGTACCTTTGGAAGAAGAGGTAGAGGTGGAAAGGCATACACATGAAGGTTTTTCCAACTGAAAGACAGAGCATCCACTTTCCAAGCTGTGTGATGAAACCCCTTTGTGCAATACTTTGGCAGCTGGTGGTTTAGTGGAGAAGCGAACAGATCTATGTCTGGAGTTCCCCATGACACTGTCAGATTCTGAAATACATGAAGATCCAGTTTCCACTCGTGGGGATCCATGATTTGTCTGCTTAACACATCTGCTAAGGAGTTCTGTGCTCCTGGCAGAAACCTTGCCTGAAGAGTTAATTGCAGGCTTAGCGCAGTCTCCCATAAAATCATTGCTTGCCTGCATAGAGGATAAGAATGTGTTCCCCCTTGCTTGTTGATGTACCACATGACAGTTGTGTTGTCTGTTAGAATCAACACCTGCCCTGGAAGAAGTAACTCCTTGAAAGCCATTAATGCAAACTGGACTGCTAACATCTCTTTCATGTTGATATGTAGATGCGTAGTCTGGCAGGCCACTTGTCTTGTATCCACTTTCCATTTAGATGAGCTCCCCAAGCAATGTCCGAGGCATCTGTCGTTAAGATCTGACTTGCCTCTGGCGGGTCACAGAGAGTCCCTTGTTTAGGTGACATTCCTGAGCCCACCACAAGAATTCTTTTTGAAGGCAAGGTATTATTTGAATGACAGTGTCCAAATCCTGGCAGTGCTGTGTCCATACATTTTGAGATACCATTGTAACTTCCTCATATGCAGTTTGGCATTGGGAAGCACCAGAATACAAGATGCCATGAACCCTAATGCTTGAAGGACTGTCCTTGCAGTCAGCACGGACTGATGAGATAGTTGATGGAAGTAAAGTGACAGACTCTTTTGTTTGTCCGGGGTTAAAAGGCCATCTGGGCTGCTGTATTCAGTCTCACACCCAGAAAGCACATGTCTTGAGAGGGTACTAGACTGGACTTTATTTCGTTCACAGAATACCCTAGGCATCTTAGCACTGCGATAACATATTCCAGGTGCTGTAGAAGAACTTCTTTTCTTGAGCCAGAATCAGGCAGTCGTCCAAGTAAGGATAGATTTGAATTCCTTGAAGCCTGAAGTAAGCTATCACTGGAGCCAGAACCTTTGTGAATACTCTGGGCAGTAGATAAGCCAAAGGGCAATGCAGAGAACTGATAATGAGAATTTCCAGCTCGAAACCGCAGATACTTCCTGCAACTTAGCCTTATAGGCACATGAAGGTAAGCTTCTTTGAGATCTAAAGTTACCATCCAGTGATCTTTGCCCAGCAGAGGTAAAAGCTGTTGTAACGTCAACATCTTGAACTTGGGAATGTCCAGATAAGTGTTGAGGATAGATAAATCCAAAATTGGTCTCCACGTGTTTCCCTTCTTTGGTACAAGGAACAGGCGAGAATAAAATCCTAGGCCCCTTTCTGATACAGGGACTGGCTGAATGGCCCCTATGTGAAGTAACTGAGAAACTTGCTTGTGAGCCTCTTTTCTTTGTGGAGGAGGAACGTCTGGCATGCCTTTGAAAGGGGCATTGTATGGAAATAAAATCTGTAACCGTGGTGAATGATATCCAACACCCATTTGTCTTGAGTAATTAAATCCCAATTTTCTTTGAAAAGAGACAGTCTTCCTCCCAAAGGAGCTGCCAAACGTGAATCTGCTGGCAGCTGAAAAGACAGGTCATTGGGTCTGTTCTGAAAGGACTGACCCCTGCCCTCACCAGAAGTCTGAGCAGGTGAACTCCTGTTCTAGGCCTAAAAGAACCTTGAGCCCTGCCCCTACCACGTCTAGACCTACCCCTAGACTGAGAATCATAAGCAGGATATGTCCACCCCTTAGCAGGCCAATTTCTACTAAACTTCGGTGGCTGCACCTGCAAAAAATCTTTAACAGTTTGCATAGACTTAGCTTTGTCCTCCATTTTCTTTAAAACTGCTTCCACAGGCGATCCAAACAACACATCAGATTGTAAAGGAGCATCCAAAATCCTTGTCTTAACATGCTCAGCTAAATTCTGATCCTTCAACCAGGCATGCCTGCGAAGAACAGAACTGGTAGCAGCGACCCTCGAGGAGGCCTGTACAGCATCAAAACCACATTGCAAAGAATGCTTACCCACTTGTTCAGACACATGAACCAAATCCAGCAACTCTTTACACTCAATACCTTCCGCCAAAGCATCCACCTTAGATTTCAATTGTGAAAGGAGATAATTCTGATATTTTAGCATGTGAAACTGACAATTCAAAGCTCTCATGGCTAGAGTGGAAGAAGTATACACTTTCTTTCCCCACCTATCCAAAGCCCTTGCCTCTTTATCAGTGGGAACAGGATTCTTAACCACAGAAGCCTTTACACCCTTAGGCCCTTGAGAAATAGTTTCTGGGTCTGCCCTAGGACTCTTAAACAAATATTTATGAGCTTCGGGCACCCTATAATATCTATCAGGCTTAACAGGAGCAGGAGGCAAAGAATCAGGGTTCAGGGAAGCCTCTGCAAAAACATCTTCCACCACATTCAACACAGGAGGAATAGCTAAAGGCCTATGCTGGGGTAAAACAAGAACTCCCTAAGCCTTTTCCTGGAATCAGAGTAATCCTGGCCTTCCCATTTAAAGTGCTCCCTCATGGAATGCAAAGTCTCTGAAAATGAGAAATCCTCAGGGAGAAGCTGTAGGAGTGGAATCATCCACATCAGAATCAGAATAAGTGGGATACTCCTGCATATCTTCCACAGAAGATTCTGAAGCCTCTGAACACTGTTCAAAACTATCAAACTCTGGTTCCACCCTAGGCCTCTTATCAGGCGGGGCCATAGAACCCCTAATCATAGTAATCAAATCTTCTGCCATTTTAAGCATATGTTTCTTAGGTACAGAACCCGAAATGCTAGGAGAAGCCCCACTGAAGCTGAACTAGGCCTACCTCTTAAAGAAGTTTTGGCAACAGAAGGAGAGGCTCTAACTACCTTGGGAAGAGAGGGAAGAACAGTCACCTGAGAAGCCCCCTCAGCCTGGCCTACCTCCTGAGAAGGCACATCCTGTAAGAGTATAGTTTCTGCCTGGGACTCCATGGAAACTCCTGGCAAAACCTCCGGCTCCACTGAGCCTTCTAAAGAACCGACGTCCGGGACTGCCGGTTCCTCAACCCTAGGCTTCACAGTTTTATCCTTGCGCTTCTTGGAGGAAGCGGGCGTCGGAGCATCCGACGGCATTTTATAATTGCAACGCTTCCCAAACACTAACCTGGCACAGTCTAACCTCCTCTTAATAGTGCGTTTGTTAAACCTAGCACAAGAGCGGCAACCAACAACGTCGTGCTCAGGCCCTAAACAAGGTATACACAAGGTATGATAATCCCTATGAGGTATCTGTTTCCCACAAGAAATACAGTTATTCACTTTTTCTGACATCCGGTAAAATACTGAGGCAAGAAAAAACCAAAATGTTCCCCAACGGGTACTTTACCAACTCTGTTTCGGTCTGAAACTCCGGTTTGAAATATTTCAGATCGCCAACCTGCACTCGCAAAACTGCTTCTGCATCGGACCATGCGGCAAAAAAGACTGAGGATATGACGTCGGTCATGCGCATTAGTACCCTGACGTACTGACGTCAGTCTAATGCGCCCTGACCGACGTCAGCCTTATACTCTGGTATTCGGGCCGACTGGACGCGGACTATACCCAATTGTCAGGACTGCAGCAATGGAAGACGAAGAACATCTAGTAAGGGTGACTGCTAGAAAGGTGCTTGGTGTGACATCTGGACAGAGGAAGGAGGACAAGGAGACCTGGTGGTGGAATGAGGAAGTACAGGAGAGTATACAGAGGAAGAGGCTGGCGAAGAAGAAGTGGGATTGTCAAAGAGATGAAGAAAGTAGACATGAGTATAAGGAGATGAGGCGCATGGCAAAGAGAGAGGTGGCAAAAGCTAAGGATAGGGCATATGGAGAGTTGTACGAGAGATTGGACACTAAAGAGGGAGAAAAGGACCTGTACCGATTAGCTAGACAGAGGGACAGAGCTGGGAAAGATGTGCAGCATGTAAGGGTGATAAAGGATAGTGAGGGAAAGGTACTCACAAGAGAGGAGAGTGTGTTGAGTAGATGGAAAGAGTATTTTGAGAGGCTGATGAATGAAGAGAATGAGAGAGAGAGAAGGTTGGATGATGTGGGGATAGTGAATCAGGAAGTGAAACAGATTAGCAAGGAGGAAGTAAGGGCAGCTATGAAGAGGATGAAGAATGGAAAGGCTGTTGGCCCAGATGACATACCAATGGAAGCATGGAGGTGCTTAGGAGAAATGGCAGTGGAATTTCTAACTAGATTGTTGGAAAGTCAGAGGATGCCAGAGGAGTGGAGAAAAAGTGTTTTGGTACCTATCTTTAAGAATAAGGGTGATGTGCAGAGCTGCAGTAACTACAGAGGGATAAAACTGATTAGTCACAGCTTGAAGTTATGGGAAAGAGTAGTGGAAGCAAGGTTAAGAAGGGAGGTGATGATTAGTGATCAGCAGTATGGTTTCATGCCAGGAAAGAGCACTACAGATGCAATGTTTGCTCTGAGAGTGTTGATGGAGAAATACAGAGAAGGTCAGAAGGAGTTGCATTGCGTCTTTGTAGACTTGGAGAAAGCATATGACAGGGTGCCTAGAGAAGAGTTGTGGTATTGTATGAGGAAGTCGGGAGTGGCAGAGAAGTACGTAAGAGTGGTACAGGATATGTACGAGGGTAGTGTGACAGTGGTGAGGACTGCAGTGGGAGTGACAGATCCGTTTAAGGTGGAGGTGGGATTACATCAAGGATCAGCTCTGAGTCCTTTCTTATTTGCAGTGGTGATGGACAGGTTGACAGATGAGATCAGACAGGAAGCCACGTGGACTATGATGTTTGCAGATGACATTGTGATCTGTAGTGAGAGTAGGAATCAGGTTGAGGAGACTCTGGAGAGGTGGAGATATGCTCTAGAGAGCAGAGGAATGAGGGTCAGCAGGGCTAAGACAGAATATATGTGTGTAAATGAGAGGGAGGGTAGAGGAATGGTGAGGATGCAGGGAGTAGAGTTGGTAAAGGTGGACGAGTTTAAGTACTTGGGATCAACAGTTCAGAGTAATGGTGAATGTGGAAGAGAAGTGAAGAAGAGAGTACAGGCAGGGTGGAATGGGTGGAGAAGAGTGTCAGGAGTGATTTGTGACAGGTGGGTATCCGTAAGAGTGAAAGGAAGGTCTACAAGAGTGTAGTGAGACCAGCTATGTTATATGGGTTGGAGACAGTGGCATTGACAAAAGGCAGGAGTCAGAGCTGGATGTGGCAGAGTTAAAGATGTTAAGATTTGCAATCGGTGTGACTAGGATGGATAGGATTAGGAATCGGTATATTAGAGGGTCAGCTCATGTTGGACAGTTTGGAGACAAAGCAAGAGAGACGAGATTGCGTTGGTTTGGACATGTGCTGAGGAGGGATGATGGGTATATTGGGAAAAAGATGCTAAGGATGGAGCTGCCAGGTAAGAGGAATAGAGGAAGGCCTAAGATAAGGTTTATGGACGTGGTGAGAGAGGACATGCAGGCGGTTGGTGTGACAGAGCAAGATGCAGAGGATAGGAAGAAATGGAAAGAGATGATCCGCTGTGGCGACCCCTAACGGGAAAAGCCGAAAGAGAATGATGATGATGATGATCAGTAGGCAGAAGAGATGCTGAAGGAATCAGTGCAGATTGCTTGTCAGGGGATACAGCAATTACAGCAGGGTCTGCCAGGGCTGGTTTTACTAGGAACTTTTGTACATCTGGAACTTTATAGAACCTGTCAGGTCTCTTAGGGGCAGGTGGTTGAGTCTGGGTTCTTTGACGCTGAGGTGAAAGCATCAAGGTAGGCAGGAATGGCTGGTGGGCTGGCTGAAGGCAAGGGAGATTCCACTTGGAGTAGCTCAAAGTATCTCCTTTGGGAAGTGTCCCATTTAGAGTATTCTTTCATCTTTGTGATGGTCTCCCCAAAGGTGATATCCTCTGGTGGGGAGTCCACTTCTATGGATTCTTCATCTGGGGAATAATATTTAAGAGGGAGGCAATTTGTGAAGAATAGGAGATTGATTCATCTGGAGATGAGCAGTAGGGTTCCTGTTCTTCCCCTTCTTGGGCAGTAGGCAAAAGGGAGAAAAGTGGCAGCAGCAGGCCAAGGACTGAATACTGGGAATGGTGGAGGGGAAAGAGGCAGTGAGCCTAAGGCAGCTGTTAAAAAATTGCCATTCTGGGGACTCCAGAAGGTTGAGTCTGGTGTTTTGTTTTCCATTTCCCTTTTAAAGGCGTAGGTCTCTGAGAAGGCCTGGGTTCAGAAGCCTGGGAACTGGGGTGGGGTGGGGTCAGCCAGTGGAATCCCAGTCGGTCATCCAATGCTATCGGGTTCCCCCTCGACATCGCAATGTACCAACATCAGAGCTATATCCTTGGAAGCGTCGGCCATTACTTCCAAAGTGGCTTCCTCAAGGGGAGCCATCGAAGTAGACTGTTCTATCTGACGTCCCTCAACCCCTAAATCAGAAGCTGGCGGGACATCCAATGGCAGAGAGGCAGAGGAAGTAGGCCTGAAAACCTTGGCCTTTTTCCATGGTGGTTCTGTCAAAGTGGCTGATTTAAGATCCATCCTGAGCACTAGATTTTTGAGCCTCTGGTTTTCTAAGTATAACTTAAGGGCGGTCAGATGGCTATGGAGGGTCTTAAGTACAAAGGATTCACAAATTGAGCAAGCAGTATGGTCGTGTTCTTGGCCTAGACAAAAAACGCAGCAGTTGTGCGTATCTTTATGCGGTATCTGGCGCCCGCATCAGCATTCACCCTTCTTAGCGGACATCGGTTAATGGTAACTACAGCAAAACCAAGCTCAAGCAATTAAAGGCAAAAAATTGCCAAGGGGGTACTTCGCTTTAGAAGTCTTAGAGTACAAGAGTGGAGTGATTGATGTGACGTCGACTGTGGCTGAAAAGTTCTGAGGTCTGTGTATGCAGATGTCACATTTAAGGTCGCTGGTTTATGGCCCTATGTGCGACATCCCATGCACCTACAGCAGCCAGGCTTGAACTTTTGTATAGGAGCCAACGTTCGGGTTGCCTGAGACGGGAAATCCCTCACTACGAGTACTGTGACACAGGAATAGGAGGACATCTTTCTGCACTTGGTGCTGGCAAGGAGCGACAAAAAGACTACAGCATGGACGCCTCCACTGACAAAAAATCTTTTCTGTCACCGTCTGGTTGAGGTATCACTTGTGAAGTAGAAGGATGGATCTGCTCAACCTGTCCGCCAAGACACTGGCCTTCTCAGGTATGTGTGCCGCTACCAGAAAATGAATCAGAAAAGATCACTCCGTCACACTCACTGCTTCTTGACATAATAGGCAAGAATGTGCTTCCCCTTGTTTGCTAATACACCAGACTTTGGACGTTGTCAGTCTGGACAGAAATTGTCCCTAGAGAAGGGCATCCTGAGAGGCCTGAAATTTTAGACCTGCCCTCAAATATAACAAACAGATGTGAAGACTGGCCTCGGAAGACAGACACCTGCCTTCAACAGTCTCTCCCATGTAAATATCCCCCCTCCCCCCAGCTGGGAAGTGCCCATGGTCACAGTGGCTTTGGGAAGAAAAAGATGGCCTTGAAACTACCACCTTACATTTTCTGCAAATGTTTACCAAAATAATCCGAAAACTTACTGAATGGTACCTGATGGACCACTGTACTGTAAGTGTCCACAGCAGAGTTCTTATGTTCTATATAGTTAGAGAAACAACAGTGTAGGATGCCACCATTGATCACAGAAGCTGGAGAATCAGTCTGGCTGGTTATGTAGGGTGGATAACCTGTTCTCTGGCAGCCTTGTAATCTGGATTGTGAAACAGGCACCTATGAATTACACACTACAAGAAACTGAGATTTGTCTAGATTTACTGTGACGCCCAACTGGGAGAAAAGATGGAGCAGGTAGCCCCTGGCCCAAATGAGAAAAGGTCTGGTAAGAGCAGTAATGAGCCAGTCGTCTAGGTAAGGGAACAACAGGAACCCTCACAGTCTGAAGTGAACTGCATACACTTGAACACCCAGTGGCTGTAAATGAGCCTAAATAGCAAAGATTTGAACTGAAAGTGACTAGCTCCCAATATGAAGTGGATAAACCTGAATCATTTGCTCATGAAAATGTGGCAGTACGCATCCTGAAGGTCTAAATCGAGGCATATCCAGTCACTCTCAGCAGAGGGATGGACTGTACAGCAAACATCCAGAACTCTGTTGGTCTGACAAACTGAATGAGATCCAAAACTGGCCTGAGGTACTCTTTCTTTTTTGGCACCAAAAAAAATCTTTAGTAAATTCCATATGCATGTTGGTCTGGTGGGACCTCCTGGATGATTTGCTTGGTCTAGCAGCTTTTTTTATTTCTACAGCAGCTGCTCTTCTTTGAAAGGGTGGAACATTGGGGAGTTTCTTTGGAATCTGAGGGAAGAAAAGAATTGGACTGGAGTAGCCTCTGATTATATCCCTCTGTACCCAGACATCTTCGGTGATGGATGTCCAGGCTTTTGGATGCAGAAAAGTGCCCCATAACTGTTTCCAGAACATGACATTGGGCAACTGTTTAGGAGACCTGATAACGCCTGTGAGAATGTACCCCCTTGAAGCCATGATTCTGTCTGCCTCATCTGCCTTTTGGGTGATGCCTGCCATTAAAACTTCCCCTCTGTCCCAGAGGGACCTAACTCCTGGTGTATCTGGTGATAACCCTTGAGATTTCCAGAACCATCTTCTTACCTCACTTCTGGTTCTAGAGAAGGGCCTTTGGACAGTAGAAAACAGTAGCCCCAAGGCAGAAAAGGTTTTCCCATTTGCTCACTTCTACAGAGTGCATACTTGACTTTTGACCCAAAGAGTCAAATCATCAAAAGAAGCATTTACAAAGGACATGTTGAAAGGCTCTGCAAGGATACACAAATGCATCCAAGCATGTCTCCTTATGGTAATGCCTGTACCTGCAACTCTCAAGATACCTTTGGTTGCTTCGATGATCAGACTCACGGAGGTATTAGACAGGGGATTGCAGGAAGGCAATCTGCGAGTCCATGGATTTCTTGGCCTTTGCTGAGATGGACCCAGAGAAAAGCTTGCAGAGCACCTTAATCAAATGTCTCTGAAATCTTGTCATGTGTGCCAGATAATTTAGCAGCCTCAAAGTAAAGGCAGCTGAAGTGCAACCTCACTTCCCAAACATGTCCAATGTCCTAGACTCCCGGTTAGGTGGATGAACATGTGAGCTCTTTGGCCAGCTACTTTTTGACATCTGCTGCTACTACCATAACATCCACTGCTGGGTCCTTGCTCCAATTGCTGGAGATATTTCGTTGCAACAATAAACTTACCAGGCTTGCACAGAAAAGGTTCTGCCACATTCAGCTCCTTCCATACCCACTGAGATTAAATCCACCATTTCACTGGCAAGAGGGACCACCCAAGAAGTAGCTGAGCTGAACCTGAAAGGCTTTAGAAACATGGATTCCTCTTGAAAAGGGGCTTTGGATGTCCAACCGCCTTTCTAGCTAAATCTTCAAGATCTCCCTGAATGAAATGTCCTCAATTGGTGATCTGTGGGACCCTTCTACATCAAAATCAGTGTCTTCAGTAAGTTACTCCTGTGGAGAGTTGATGTGCCTCCTCTTACACACTTTTCTGAGCCTTTGCAGTGGGACATTCCAGTGAGGACCGAGAAAACTGGGGGAGGAAATCCAGACTGAGCCACATCAGGGCTCTGAAGAACCAGCTGTCCTGATGGGATAAGAGAAGCAAGATCAAGACCAAAAGCCTTTCACTGGGGGATGGGTGAAGATGAGAAAGTATGGGAGGTGGTCTCACTAGAAAAGGAGAGAACCATCTTAACCGCCTTGGAAGAAGCCAAAAAGAAACCCTATAAAACCCCAGTAGGAGCCAACGCAACCACCAAAAAGGAGCGGACCAAAGAGCTCATCTGATCCCAGGAACAGATTACACCTTTCTCAGAGACAGCTGTTGGAGCTTAACCATTTAACTCAGAAGCTCTGAGAAGAATGGAATGCTCCTCTAACTTCAGAGAAGGCCCCCAACACCCAAAACCAGTGTCAATGCTTCAGCTCAAGTATTTTGAATTAGCCATATAGCCAAAGTAGAAGCTGACCAAGACTTCAGATTAAAAGAAAACAATTTCTGGCAGAATTTTGGATCCAAAATTCCTGGACCTGGAAAGCAGATTAGGGTTCAGGCAACACTATGCAGGTGGTGAAAGGCTGGAGCTCACAGGTCTTACACGAGTCAGAGCCAAGAGACCTCCCCCAACTCAAGTTCCTCAGGAAATTTATCATCCTAGCCATATCTGCTTCTGTCAGGCTTCTGGCACACTGGACTGTTCTGATGGAAGACAAAAGTGGAGGGAGGTCTTTAAGATCTGTGATCTGGTCTCCAGCAAGAAAGGGGAGACTTGGCTCAGGCAAAAATCTCTGGTCCAGCAAGGGAGGAGTTTAACATTTTATAACTATCGGATCCGAAGGAGGAGAATGGGCTAAAGCTTTAAACTGCTTAGTTGACAGACTCAAAGCAGCCACTGACAAGAAGAAGCAGTTGGGAGAATACATCCTTGATTTGCTGCCATTTTCTCTGGGCTTTTTACCACTCTTCTCCCCTTTGAGTCTGTATGAAGGCTTTTTAGCAGAGGGGGTGGCTTCAGAAGCAGAAGACAGCTTTGGATGGTTCTCTTGCAAGGGCTTGAAGTTCTTTCAGCACAAATTTGTTACATGGTTAAATGATGGCCCGCTGGCCAAAAGCAGTGCAAATACTATAGTCTTCACCCAGATTGGCAGTGCCTAGTATACACACATTTAAAGATCTTAGGGATACAAGCCACAAATTTCTTTAACCCAGATGGTCTGTCAGGAGAGGTAAAAAAATTGGTACTCTGAAGTAACTAGAAAAAAAAGTCAAACAATAATACTAGAGAACTACTCTGAAGTTCCCAACCTACCCAACCAAGAAAAGGCACGGGAAGTTTTTTTTTTTTTTGGGGTGGGGGTGGGGGGGTGAACTATGCAAGAAAAACTGTCCTATAACAAAGACTACATGTACGTATAAATATACAATCATAGAAAGACATCTATACATGAAAAAAGTTCTACAACTTAGCTGACCAAAGAATCGCATCAGCACATATAAATATACATATACAATTATAGAAATACATCTATATATGAAAAAAGTTCTACAACTTAGCTGAGCAAGGAATCGCATCAGCTCTCAATGAGCGGCAAATGAGATATGACAATGTGGGAGATAGAAGGGGCACTAAGGGTAACAGGAAAAGCCTGATCTATAGATCCTAAAGTCTACAGTGAAAGTGGTTTGATTTGAGGTCAAATCTGAACACCTATCAATTGAGGAAAGCATGGAAGAGATAATCAGATCTGCTTAGCCTGTCTTATTTATTCAATAAATGTTAACATGAAGCACAATTATATTACTGCACTGCCACTTGCCATTTGATACCAAAGTTACCTTAGATCCTCTGGCTCCTCAGACACTCTAGGTGGTGATGCAGCTTGCTGGGGTTCAAGATGAGGGTATGGCTCAGAGCCCCACATCATGCGAGGCTCTGTCAAAGGCATGCCATGTTCTTGGACTGGTCTTGCCAGATGGTCAAAGTTATCAGTCGCAGATCCAGAACTCTCCATCTGGTCACGTCTCAATAGCTGTTTAGGAGGCATTAAGCCTGTAAAAGAAAAGCAAAATACCATGCACTGAGCAGAAGGCAAACACAAATGACAGATTCTGAACAGTGGACCTTAGCAACCATTAAGCTGGCATGAACAAAAACAAACCACCCTTAGGCAATCTAACAGGGCACTCTCTCATCGATTCTTAAATTAAGCCAGAGTGTTCCTCAAGGACAACAGTCGCCACCCCCCCCCCCAACCCCACTCCCAGCAAGGACCCTCCTGCAAATCAACAAACACAATTTCCGTTACCATAAATAAGCATGCATTTGGCCTACTTACAACTGAACAGCAGAAGGCAGCGGGGCCCACCATGCAACACAGACAGCCCTCCTCAATGGATCTTCAGTGAGGATGAACCCCAACCTGAAGAGAAGTGGAAGACATTGCAAAGCCTAAGGTTCAGAACAGCAAATCCCGAAACAGTTTCACCAAATGACACCCAATTCATGGACTCAAGTTAACACAGCCAAACTTGGTGATGATGTGCACCAACAACCAAGTTGTTACACCACAACAGTCTGCAAAATGAGTTATTCTTGAAGTAGACAATGGAATGGCAGCCCATCCTCTAATGGAGCTGGACAGGACTATGGCATTCATCTGTAGAAGTCAGCAGTCACATGGCAAAAGATGACGCTACTTGTCTAGTGTAAGCTCTTTTCCCTGAAGCAAATGAGACGAACTGCCTTACTTGTCTTGAACTTCTGCACCTAATTCCATATCAACACCCAAGCTGCTGGTGGGCACCCAGCGTGTGAAGGCCTCTCCTATGGTTTCCATCTCCAAAGATAATAGAAAAATTAAATGAACAGATTCTAGGCAATTCAGGAACCACTTTAGAGAGCAAGTGTGAATCAGTGACAATGGACACTCGAGGCTTTGAAAGGACCAGGTATAACTCCTGTAGGAGGAGGACATGAAACTCTGAAGATCTTAAGAGAACTGATGGCCATTAGGAAAGATTTTCAAGACATCAGTAACACGAGATTGCATCTGTCAATCATGAAGACACTGAGAACATAAACAGAAATAAAGATGCAGCATTCCTGTAAGAAAATCCTTAATTAGCTAATTTCAAACCTAAAACCTGTCCACAAGGTTGGAAGGACAGCTCAAATGCACTCTGCAGGTGACTGGGACAGAAGGATTCCCTGTAAGCTGACCAGATGTACTGGAACGATAGTGTTACTTGCAGCAGTGATTCACTCCACTTGAACATTTCCCCTTGGACGCACAGATCTGTCACATGTCCAGGACTTCCAAAAAGCCTCAACTCCAAGACACTGGCCAGAATACACAATCCAAAGCTAGACCATGAGGGGGGGGGGGGGGGCTGTCTGCCACACTAATCATGCAGGAAGAGTGCATCTGTTCTCCAGGGACCTCAATGCCTGAAACAAAGCCCCTCTCACCAACAAGCGAGAACAAGGAGCTTTGTTCTTTCTTCACTGAACGTTCCAATGAAGTGTGGTAATTAAGAATGATAGGAAAGTCCTTCTGAAAAGATTTCAAGCCTGCGTAAACTAAAGCACTGCTGGTGGTTCCCTGCTAGTTTTTCCCCACCCACTGGGAATCTGATTATCTGTTTTCTTTAACCTCGTGATTTTAAGCTGCCCATCCATACTGTAAAATTGAGCACAAGCCATCTTTCTACAATGGTGTTGATGCACTGAATTACTTGCTTTTCCCTGTGCTTATAATGAAAAGGTGCATTTTGCCTCTCATTCTGTTCTACTGATTTACTTACTCGAAATTATCTAACCAGCTACTGCATTAAAGTAGTGTATTTTTACATTCTAGAAAGCACTTGTTTTTACTACATAAACAGATCAGTGAATTTTCCATCTAGTGCACTGTGAGGTAGCTCGATCATTTCACGTTAGAGAAACCCTTGAGATTTCTGAATGTAGTTTTATTGGCTGGAGGGCTTATTAATCAGCTTATAGTGCCTTTATAAATTCTATACAACTGAGTGGCTTTTGGCTCGTTTATACAAACATACTTTTAATAAGCCATTTAAAACACACTGCGGTATCCTTATCTTTAATTTTGTGGTAGCATTTCAATCGGGACACTCCTTTACTGTGATTTTACATTAGGAGTACAAGTATTATTCATCTAGTGGCGGTAGGTGTTTATGTTAACCTCGCATATCCAAGCAGCACACAAAAGGGGTTAAGCAGTTTCAAAAAAACTGTACCGACTACTTCTGCTTTTAGTTTATTGCACTATATTACACTGTATCCATTAGCTGTAGGGCTCCTGCAGATAAGTCACTGATCTTGTTACACTTGGGCTCCAAACCAGCTATTCTACATTAAGAAGGTGCTTTTCTGCTCCCTTGTGGCAGTACTGTGCTGATCTAACTTGAGTTGAGGATTGCTGCTGGAAGGCTTATTGTGTGTTTTCCTGATTGGTAGTTAGCTTAAAATTTCTCTCTCTACAGGTATTTAAGCCCAGCATTTGTGCAGTGCTGCTCTTTGCGCAGCAACTGTTATCAGTGCCCTTGTAGACGAAAAAGCCTAGAAGCTCAGTTTTTCCCTAAACAACTCTGTGAAACCCTTCCAAGCTTTTCTACTACTCTAGGAGTAACTCAATTGTGCACTTGAGCAGCAATGTCATATTGATCAACCTTAGCATCCACAAAGTATAGGTCCCTCTTGTAGTCTCAATACTACCAGCACAGTCCTAACAAATTATCCCCCCCCCCTTCCCTAATAAAATATACAGTAAGAGCCTGCTATCATGCACAGGCAGTTTCCCATCATCTCTCTGGCCAGCCTAATAGCCATGGGCATCCTCAGGCAAAGTAGCAACTGTCACATGTATATTGACAAGCACTTGCTCCTGAAGCAAAGAAATACTTTATTGTGAGAGATCCAGTTACTTTTTATTTATTTATTTATTTTAACATTGGTTTACTGGGAAAGTCAGACTTGGAATGAGCCAATTTTCAGTGGAGGCCCAAGGAGAAATGCTCCAAATGCATGTCTCTAACATGGCAGGAAACCGAAGTACCCAGAGGAAACCCACACGAACGCAAGGAGGACATGTAGACTCTGCACAGAAGGCACCCCTTCAGAGAATCAAACTGGAGAATCGCTCGCTAAGAAATGACATTAAAAACAAGTTATGTACTCACCATAACGTTCCATCTGAGTAGGTACTTCATTTGTCTGCAACCTGTGGGTATCGGATCTGACTTCGGATCAGAGCCGGCAGTTTTCCAAGCTACAAGATCCAAGCTCCTAGCTCCTCCCCCTACCCATAATCCCCTGCTACCTGCTGTATTACCTCAGATCGACTTTTTGCCTCATCACCCAACTAATAACCTCGAGAGAGGAATACATCAGATCTAATCTCCTGACAAGAGACTTACAGGTGACCAGAAAATCCCGAAAAGGTTTGGGGGATGGCAGGGGGGGTTGGTTACAGACAAATGAAGTATCTACTCAAATGGAACGTTATGGTGAGTACATAACTTCTTTATCTGAAATAGTTACTTAATTTGCTCTGCAACCTGTGGGACAGAGTCCCCAGCTACTCAAGAAAAACCCTGGGTGGCCTTTACAGAAGGATATTCCAAAGCACCCCAGAGCCAAAAGAAGCCCTGCCTCCCGAAATCATATCCAGTTTATAATGAGAAATGAACGGATGAGAAGAGGAACAAGTGGCTGCTGAACATATGTCATCCAAGGGAACCCTAGACCAAAAGGCTGCTGAGGTGGCTACAGATCTTGTAGAATCAGCGTGGATTCCAATAGGGGCTGGTTGGCTTGACGATATGTATGAATAATGCACCGACAGATCCAATTTGCTACGGTCACTTTGGAAATGGCTTTACCCATGGCTGATTTTGCAAAAGATACAAACAACTGGTCCGACCTGCGAAAATCTTTAGTTCTGTGCAAGTAGAAACGTAGTTGTCTGTGTACATCCAGTTTGTGCAACTTGTATTCTCCTTTGTTCTGAAAGTTTGGGAAGAACACTGGTAAATTTATTGATTGATTAATATTTGACTGTGAAGCCACCTTGGGTAAGAAAGATGGTTTAGTCCTGAGGGACACTCTATCCTTGTGAAAGATAATGTAAGGAGTTTTCATACACAAAGCTTGAAGTTCTGAAACCCTCTTGGCTGAAGTTATAGCCAGCCAAGAAGGCCGATTTCCACGTCAAGAACTTTAACGGAACTGAGGCCGCAGGCTCAAAGGGTGGACTTGTCAGGGCTTGTAAGACTAAGGTCAGATCCAATGGGGGCACCACCGTTTTCACAGGCGGCTTCAACAGAAAGATGCCCCGCAAGAAGGTTTTGCATAATTTTGCAGATGCCAAGGACCCCAAGCCATCACCTACATGAAAATGGGAGATGGCCGCCAGCTGCACTTTGACCGTAGAAGCACTTGCTACCTGCCGAAAGATCAGCGACAGGAAGTCCAGAATAGTCAGAATAGGGACTGTAAACGGGTCCAGGCCCTTGTCTTTAGCCCAGATGGAGAAACATTTCCATTTACTATTGTAAAGTTTTCTGGTAGACGGCTTATGAGCCGCGACCAGTATGGCCTTAACAGGAGACGAGATACCGGGAGTCCTAGCCATCACTGAACTGGATCAACCAAGCCATAAGCTTGAGATTGACCAGGTTGAGGGTTTGGCAACCTGCAGGATGCGAGATCAGGTCTGGAATGGGATCCAGAATCCATGGAGGAGCCACACTGCGAGACCGCAGATAAGGGAACCAGATCTGGCGAGGCCAGAATGGGGCTATGAGGATAACTCTGCTCCCCAACTGACAGGCTTTCTGTACGAACTTGGTCATAAGCGGGAGGGGGGATAAGCATAAAGGAGACCGGGAGGCCAAGCATGAACTAGAGCGTCTCTGGGATTCTCCCCTTTGGGGGGCAGTATTGCGAAGTACTCGCTGCATTTTGTGTTTAAAGGAGAAGCAAAAAGATCGCAGCGAGGCCAATCCCACTTGCGGAAGATCTGCTTCGCAACAGATGGATTTAGAGACCACTCGTACGAAGTGACAAGTACCTGACTCAGTTTGTCCGCTAATATGTTGAACCGTCCTGGAATGTGCGTTGCTACCAGAAAACGGTTGGTGGATATCGCCCATTCCCAAACTCTCATGGCCTCTCGACAAAGGGGATAAGATCTGGTACCTCCCTGTTTGTTTATATACCAGACTACTGACATATTTTCCGTCTGGATTGCAATAGTCCCCAGAGGGAGAAGGTCGTGGAGAGCTTGCAACGCCAAAAGCACTGCCCTCATCTCTAGGACATTGATATGCAAAGCGGTCTATAGGGACGTTCACGTGCCTTGGACGGATCTGCCTGAACAATGCCCCCCCCACCCGAGGCGAGAAGCATCTGTGGTCAACATGGCTTGGGGCGGGGGGATCACAAAGGTCCTCCCTTCTCTGAGATCCCGCGCATGCAGCCACCAGAGAAAGGAGTCCATGCAAACTCTGCTCAGTGGTATCGGCGTGTTCAACGGGTGGAGTGATAGGGACCACTGAACTTGCAGGGTCCACTGCAATATCCTCATTTCGCAGGCATGCGTGAAGGGAGAGACCGATCGCTGCCGCCATAGACCCTAGTGCCCTCAAGACTAACTCCGCCGGAGGAGCAGGACTCTGAAGAAGGGCTAATACCTGATATGACAGGCTGCTCAGCCTGTCCGAAGTTAGGGTAGCTCGAGAGATACGGGTATTCAACCTGGCCCCTATGAACTCCAGGGCCTGAACGGGGCACAGAGAGGATTTCTGCAGGTTCACTGAGATGCCTAAGTTGAGGGCAAGAGTCAGAGCGTAATCCCTTGCCACGCAGAGCTGATGCCTGTTGGTGGCGGTAAGGAGCCAGTCTTCAGGGCATTCAGGTCTTCCCGCACCTAGAAGTCTCAGGTGGGCTGCAACCACTGCCATGACTTTGGTGAACACCCTGGGGGCTGAGGTGAGGCCGAAAGGAAGAACCCAGAACTGATAATGACTGGCCTCCAGCCGGACGCGGAGGAACCTTCTGGATAGTCTGTCCATCAAAATGTGGTAGTACGCATCCTTGAGGTCTATAGAACACATCCAGTCGTTCTCCCGCAGAAGGGGGAGAATGGATTGGAGGGTGACCATCTGGAATTTTTCCTTGGGAATGAAAAGGTTCAGAGCGGAAAGGTCTAAGATGGGTCTTAGGTCCCCCGTTTTCTTTGGCACCAAAAAGAACCTGGAGTAATAACCCAATCCGGACTGATCTGCGGGAATGGGATGGATGGCTCTTTTTCTTAGCAACTTCGACACCTCTGAAGCCGCTGCCTCCCTCTGATCGGGCGGTACATCAGGGAGGCGTCTGGTCTTGGGGGAATTTTTAGGAAGGGAATGGAATAACCTCTGGATATGATACGGAGCACCCATCGATCTGTTGTAAGGGACTCCCAATTTGGCAGGTGCTCCGTCAACCTCCCCCCCGACTGCCTCCAGAGAGGGACAGTCGGGCAAGCCCTCAGGGCTGTTGCACGGGTCTGTCCGAGAAAGGTTCTCTAGACCCGAAGTTACGAGGCCCCCCCTCTGCCTCTGGGCCGGCGCTCACCTTGTCCTCCTCTGCCTCTAGAGGACGAGGAGTCCAAAAGCTGGATGGGATTGCTGAGACTTGCAGAACCACAGCTTCTTTTGTCCCCTCTGATTCCTGGAAAAGGATCGTTGGGGATTAGAGAAGCGGACTCCGACAGCGTCTTCCCGTTCTTTTCGCTTTGGACTAGCATATCGCAAATGGTCTTGCCGAAAAGCAAAGATCTGTCAAAGGGTGCGTTCGCGAAGGACGCCTTGAAGGGATCCGCAAAGTCAAAGACGGAGCCAGGTGTGACGTCGCAAGACGATCCCGGCTCCGCTGGCCCTAGCGGCTCCCTCCGTTGCATGGGAGAGAAGCTGCATGGACGTGTTAGAAATGGATTTTAGAGTGGCCATCCGAGTCGAAAAAACATTCTCGTCTCCGACCGACATGGACTCGGTGGGGGGGGGCTGCAGCATATTCCTTGATCAAGTCTCACTGTAGCCTGATGGTATGTGCCATATAGTTCAGCGTTCTTATCGAAAAAGTCGCTGAAGCAAAAATCCGCTTCCCAATGCGGTCCAGTGCTCGAGATTCCTTATCTGGCGGGTGGACCAAAGAACTCTCCTGTGCGAGTTCTTTCTTGGTGGCAGCCGCCACCAACATGGCATCAACGGGAGATCCCTTGGCCCAAGACTGCCCATCTGTAGGGGGGCTAAGGACTTTATACGCCTAGGAATTGGCTCCACGGTGTCAGGCTCCTTCCACGCCCTGGTAGTAATTAAGTCTACCAGGGGGTCAGCCGGAGGGGACACCCAGGAGGTAGATGGGCCTGCCTCAAACGCCTCCAGGAACACGGATTCATCCACGGAAGGTTTTTGGGCAGACCACCCCCCTCTAATACGCAACACTTCCATGATGTCTCCGAAGGAGACATCCTCAGGGGTGACCTTGGGGAACCTTCCCTTTCATCTAAATCCGTGTTAGTGGTAACGGACTCAGGGGATTCCAGGTGCCTCCTTTTACACCTACGTTTCCGAGGGACCTCCTCGGTGGGGCTATCCGAAGAGGGCTCGTCCACGGGTTCTTGTTCCTCCAAGGGAACTAGCTGGAGGGCTTGAGCAGGCTGTCCCGATGGTCGGATGACGGAGGACAGACCCTCATGCAGTGGGGGTACGGGAAGATCTGAAGCCCGGACCGGGGACCTGGAGGACCTCGACAGTACCCTCTCCACTACCTCAAAAGCCGAAGGAGAACTACTCTCGCCAGGCACCGAAAGCATTCTCCTCGGCTCCAAGGTAAGGATCGGGGTCGAGGCCGATGTAGTCGGCGCCAAGAGAGAGGTGCACTCCGAACCCAGTGGTGCTGAAGACACACCAACTACCCCGGATCCGACGCTCAGCCCTCGGCCCCGAGAACTCGGATCCGACAGGCTCGAGGGTATAGTCAGCGTTGAAGAGACCAGCGCTATCGGCGCCGACAATTCCCCGGTTCCGAAAGGGCCCGGATCCAACAACTCCGAGACCCGAAAACGAGTCGGAGAAGGAGTGATCAGAGCAAAAATGGGGGCTGCACTCCTTCCCAGAGGGGGGGGGGGGGAGGCAAGAGCACCCCCATCTGCATTTGGGTCTGTATGAATCGACGCATCATCCGATCCATGTCTGCTTCGGTGAGGCTTCTGGTCGATCTAGAAGTCGTCGAGGCGGGCCGGGAGGTCCGCCTCGACGACCTCGAGGGAGACTGGTCCTCCTCTGGCGAAAAGCTGGGCGAACGGAGCCGAGAGGGGGAGGATCCAGGGGCCCTAGAGGGAGACTTGGCCAATTTAGATGGCGGGGCTAAGGGTTGAGTCTCAGCTCGCCTTTTATGGGATTTATGTCCCTCCTTATCCTTGTGCCTCTTCTCTAAGAGGCACCAGCATCACTCAAGCTTGAACCCAAAGAGGGAGGTTGAGTCCCGGGCTGAGCAAGGGGCGCAGAAGGCACCGGGGCTGCCAAGGCAGCCTGAGGCTGAGAGGGAGAGGAAGAAGAAGCCGATTCCTGGGGCAGCTTGCCCGCCAGGATCAGCTTATTCTTCCTATCCCTAAGCGCCCGGGGGTTAAAGGCCGCACAAATTTGGCAGGCCAAAGATAAATGGGCCACCCCCAGGCATAAAACGCACTGAGTGTGGCCATCAGCTGGTGAAAGCTTATGGCCACACTCAGTACACTTCGTAAAAATGGCTTTGGGCTCTTCAGCCATTTTGACTCACTCACACACACACACCCCCCCAAACACTAAGGGGGGAGGGGTGTCACACAGAGAAAAAAGGCTAGCTACAAGAAAAAAACTAACTACAAACTCGTAGATAAACTCAGGGGCACTACACACACGTACACTAACTATAATTTTACAAAAAAAAAAAAAAAAGCTAGAGAAAAGGGATTTCAATAAGTTAACGATCTCACCAAGCCAGGAGCTCTTCAAAAGATAGCTACTTCAGCCGCGGCAAAAAACAATCTGAGGTAATACAGCAGGTAGCAGGGGATTATGGGTAGGGGGAGGAGCTAGGAGCTCAGATCTTGTAGCCTGGAAAGCTGCTGGCTCGGATCCGAAGTCGGATCCGATACCCACAGGTTGCAGAGCAAATGGAGTAACTACTTCAGATCCACTGCATCTCCCAGTTACACTATGAAACTGGAGGAAAGTATCTCACATAACAGCAAAATCGAACGGCAAACAGGTTGTCTGCACACACAAACTTCCCACACTAAATATGGTCAAGACCCAAACCCACATATGCGGAGGTACTCCCCCTACTAACTTGTCAAAAGATCAGAGGCCTCCCAAACAGAAACCACTTACACAATGCAAAACAACAACCACAACACACCACTATCCCAACAAATATGCCTATATGGCGCAACTCCACAAAACCTAATGTATTGGACATGGGTGACTCCACTGGGAGACAGATGTTCCCCTCACCAGGCTGGATAAGTAGCGGGTTACAGTTAGTTTCCTGTCAGGTACCAGAATCCATCACGTTACTCAAGTCACTCAACCATAAGTAATGGTATGACTGTCATAGTTTATGTGGGAGTGAATAATTTGAGATATTCCCCACTGGACTATATGAAAAAAAAAAAAATGACTCTCAGATTGTGTCACAGGGAGGTAACAAGCTTAGCCTTAAGCAACATTCTACCTTCTCAAAGGACAATGCCACAATACAAACAAAATAAAACTTGCTTAGCTTTAGGTATCAGTCCAAAGGGATTCAATATTTGTCAACAGGCTACGCTGCTTTGCCAGTGATGGTCTGCACCAGTCTTCTCAATGCTTTCAGATACAGGCAAAGGCATTAGCCACCCATACAATGCCTTTTTTACGCAGTGTCTAAATAACCAACCTCTCAACATAAAATCCTGTCTAGATAAATATAAGGTACTGCTGCTTAATGCTAGAAGTCTAAAGAAGAAAAGTACAGTTGTGTACACTTACCATAAATGTAGATGAGTGTATTCACTGTTGCAGTCATTACATTTGGGACATCTTCATGCAGGTAGCTCTAAGCCGGCCTGAATATCAAAGTCTTGGATTCCTGCATTGGATGCTTTCTCTTCTTCCAGGATGGAAACTTCTTGCAATTGGTTTGTGAATTACTAAGTGCTTCTTGCCGATCCATTTTTTCCTGTGCCCTTTATAGGGGGGAATAAGTAGAAATCGGAATTTGGTTTAACTGAGGAATCCTCACTTTTTGGTACGTTTTGGGCCCTCAGCCCCTATTACATTCAGTTGTTCATTTTCTCAAATAGGGTGGGCATCTCGATTCTGTATTCGCAGCATGGATCTCAACAATATTTTGTCCAGATTATGTGCTGGCAGGCAGGAAATAGGTGTTTTTGGGATTGACACCCCACCAAGCAATGATCCGGATAATTCTGAACAACCACTGATGGTGGATTGTGATATGTTTTTTCATTCTCTTACCAAGGCATTTAAAACACTCAGATCCAATATTTGGCATCTAAAACTGTTTCGAGCATATTCTACTCAGAACATGGCTCCCAGGGGACTCAGGATACGTCTCCAACCTTTAGTGGGGAGACCAGATGAAAAGTTGAATCAGGATTGGAAGGAAGCTTTACAGTTGGGGTCCATGTCATTTGTGAATATTTTATTACAATACTATGAAAGAACGGTTGATTTGAATATACAAGACATCAAGACACTATGTTCGGATGTCAGTAAGTTCGAATCTTCTCCGAAATATCAAGATAATATTAAGAAACTTTCACATGATCTGATGGAACATGAGAAAATTATTAAGGAATGTAAGATCAAAAAGTTTCACCGGGATTATTCGGACTATCAACGGGGTAGACAATTCGATTTCAGTCGGTCTTGTCAGATTTGCCGACACCAATCAAGTCAGGACGGGGCCCAGTCGTACCAAAAAGAGACCTCGATCTATTTTGAAAAATAGAGATGGATCTTTTAATAGTACTTCAGGGGATGATTCCTCAGTAACTGACAGTGAGGGGACTTCTGATAGGGGTTCTCCTAACAGAAAGAAAAGTAATAGAAATATCCCTTTAGAAGGAGCACGGGACATCGGGGGGCAGGAAGCACAAGAAAAGAACCTCCACAGGTTTCGTTTCAGGGTCTACTGAACAATTTTCTGAGTTAGTGTCCATTCAGACTTCCAACCAGAATGTATTAAATTTGTCTAGTACTGTATTATCTGAGGAACAAATAGCCTTATTGAATAAGGGACTGAACTACATACCTTCCTTTTTCTCTCAGGAATATCATATCATTCAGGATTTACAGGCTTTTTGCCGTACTCTCAATTTAAAATTGTTTTTTGCTGAGGATAGTTCAGGAATATCTGATGAGTTTAGGTTTGGTAGGTCATCTTTTCAACCACCTATGAACAAATATGTTTCCATATTTATGGATTCTATTCTGAGGGACCTTCATTTTGAGAACTACGGGCATGTTATGTTAGGAAGTAATCTTACAACTGGTGATAGGTTGGCTTTAGACCAACTACGCAATAATAAGGAGATTACTGTACTTTCAGCTGACAAAGGAGGTGCTGTGGTGGTTCTTAATACAGTTGACTACATACAGGAAGGGTTGTCACAATTAACATGTTATATGCATATGTCAATAGATCCCACACCCAATTTCAAGGATGAAATTGATTCTTTTTTGAAGTTAGCCTTTGAGGAGGGGATTATAAGCAAAAAATGTTTGTCATCACTGACGGTGTCTGAACCATCTAAGCAGATTCTATATCTTTTACCTAAGACTCATAAATCTCTTAGTAAACCTCCTGGTAGACCTATTGTCTCTGGAATAGGATCTCTTACCGAACCTTTATCTGCATTTCTCACGAAATATCTTAAACCTTTGTTGGGTTTGATTAGGGCAAGACTGCAGGACACAACCCAATTTTTACAGATTATTCAAGATACCCAGTTAGAACCAGGATGGTATATGTGCACTTTAGATGTAAAAGCATTATACACCAGTATTCCACATTGGGCAGGTTTACAATCCCTTCAATACTGGCTTAACAGAGCAAATCTCTATTCACCAGGGTTTAATACCTTACTCATTTGTATGTCAGAACATGTACTCAACAAAAATGTGCTATATTTTCAAGGCCAGTGTTATTGGCAATTGCAAGGCACAGCTATGGGAGCATCGTTTGCTCCCATTTATGCAGACCTTTTCATGGCTTACTTTGAGGAGTACATGATTTATGACAACTCACATAACATCTATCAGGTTGAGATGGACATCTGGCGACGTTATTTGGACGACTGCTGGTTAGTGTGGCGTGCGGGTTTGGGTTACTTGCACGAATTTGTTGATTATCTCAACAGCAATATATGCGGACTGGAATTTTCAGTAACATATGACCAAAACACAATCAACTTTTTGGATGTTACGGTCTCCAGAAATCATGATTTTACATTATCCAGTAAGGTGTTCCGCAAGTACCCACAATATAATACCTTGATTCATGCTTCCAGCATGCACCCACGCCACACTATCAGAAGCATTCCAGTGTCACAATTCATGCGTATTAAACGCCTCAGTTCGAAGGACGTTGAATATCAATTAGCCAGCATGGATTTGGGTAATAGGTTTGCTAATAGGGGCTATGACCATAAAGATATCAACTTAGCCAGATGTAGGGTCAACCAAATGAACAGGGAACAACTGTTAGAATACAAATCCATGAGAAATAATACATCTAGTACTCCCGTACGTTTTGTCACCACTTATGGTAGAAATATCAATATGGTCAGGAATATCATTAACAAACATTGGAACATCTTATTGGCCAATGACCAATTGAGGTCACTTTTGGGACAACAATGTCAGTTTTCTTATAAATGAGGCAAAACATTGGGTTCGTACTTATCACATTACAAACATATGGCTACATTACAAGGTGATGAGCTATTTGGCTCATTTCCCTGTGGCCACTGTGGATCATGTTCCTATATGAATAAATCAAAGGAATTCTCAAGTCGCAATACCACCCAGATATTCAACATTAAAATATTTGGTAACTGTAGTAGTGATTGGGTTGTGTACCTAGCTTCTTGTTATTGCGGTGCATTCTATGTGGGCCAAACTTCAAGGGCCCTTAGATCTCGAATGAATGAACATCGCAGTGATATCAGGAATCACAAACTGACTAGTGCTTTGTACCAACATACTCTCAAACATCCACAGGCTAGATTCAGTTTCATGGTTATAGATTGTATTACTGGTGACAGATGTCATAAACAGGGCTGGCATGGCCTATTAGATCATAAAGAGAAATATTGGATAGTCACACTAGGGGGTCTTTTTCCTCCTGGGCTTAATGATCACTTGTAGTTGGCTCTTTATGTCTTAATAAATATTTTTCTGGGACCATATTAGCATTATATAATTTAGGTCCAGGTCTTAAACTTATGTTTAAGGTTTCCTAGTCCTCTTTTTGTACAGATATTGGACGGGGATGGTTCCGTTTGGCTGTGGTACAGCGTTTATCATTTTTATTGATTGGGTGTTCCTTGAGTGGTCTCTCATGGCATGGAGAATAATTATTATATATAATTTTTTTCCCTTACATGTCAGTTCCCCCTAGACATATTGGAACATTTTGATTGGCGTACTACGCTATACTATGGCTACATAGTTTTCAGACTATTTATGTTTACTGCATAATTATATTTCTAGGCACCTTAAGTATATTGAGTCATTCTGTTGTGGATGGCTAGTTTATAATATTGCATTGTATTATGATGTTGTGGTTCACCATTTCTGATCATGAACTAATTCTAGTTTTGATTGTTATTTTGGATGTCTGACGGCTGACTTTACCATAAATAATTTGATCTCAGGCCATTGGGTGTTCCTATGGCATCACACAGTTCATTTTTGCTTATTATCTACTTTTGTATGTATTTCCTTTTCCAACATGTATTTTTTGAAAATGTGTCTATTGGTATACATTTTGTTTCAATTGGTTTTTGGTTTTTCAAGGGATCTGGATGTTGCACTGAAATTTTAGGATTTAAAACTTTGTTATTAGTTAGGACTTTGTTTTTATAAAAAACTTTTTTTGGGCTATGGCCACATTTCAATATTTCATTAATATTTATGACCTCTGTCTGCCTATTGGTTCAGAATTTATATTTAATGTATGATGGATGGGACTTTGTTGTTTTGTCCTACACTGAAGAAGGCAACATTTGCCGAAACCGGTCTGTTTGCAATAAATGATTGTAATTTACCTCTGCATCTGCTCTTGCTGGTCTACTTTTGTTGCTTTGTGGTATATGGTTTGGACCGTGCATCTCCCCCGTGCATAGAACTTGGTTGGTTTCTTCTTCCAGGATGTCAGGTCGTATAAAACATGCAGCCGACGCCATTACATCAGTTTTTTTTGCCCCAGATGTCAGCTGCCCCCATAATGGGAAGCGATTATACATTAGGTTACACCTCCAACAAAAAGTAAATGCACCAGAAAGCTGAAATACACTAAACAAGAAGAAAAGTATAGCCAAAAGAAGTCAGGGGGCTGGAGGGAGGGTAACCAGGAATGCAACAGTGAATACACTCCAACATCTACATTTATGTTAAGTGTACACAACTGTACTATGTTCTTCGTATTTCACTGTTGCAGTCATTAAATTTGGGTCGATTCCCAAAGCTAAGGAAGGGAGGAGGAAGTTAGAGAGCATTAGAACTAGCTATTAGGCCCCGCAAGACTGCAGTGGCAAAACCAGCTCTGGATTTAGAAAAAATAGGCATGTGGTAATGCTTGGTGAAGGTATGTACAGAGCTCCAGGTAGCAGCTACTAGGATGTCCCTGGTAGGGACAACTCTGAGAAAGGCTGTAGAGGTAGATGCAGCCCTGGTGAAATGTGATCTTATTCCCTGTGGGGTAGATTTTCCATGGGGCTTATAGCATAAATTAATGCAATGAGCTAGCCACTTAGAAATGGTTTGCTTTGAAATGGCATTTCCCTCTGCCCCTGCAGCAAAGTCAACTAGCAGCTGTTCAGATTTTCTGAGCGGCTTAGTCCTGTTCAAATAAAATCTAAGTTGTCTGTGCACGTCCAAAGAGTGCAGTATTTGTTCTCCTTTGTTTTGTGGATTCGGGAAAAAGGTAGGCAAATGAATGGACTGATTAAGGGCCACACTAGACACCACCTTGGGTATAAAGGAAGGATTGGTCCTCAGGGACACCCTGTCTGCATGGAAGATGATGAAGGGCTCCACTGCCATGAGGGCCTGTAATTCAGACACTCTTCTTGCTAAAGTGATGGCTAGAAGGAAGGCTGTTTTCCAACAAAGGAATTTCAACTCTGCAGTTGCTGCTGGCTCAAAAGGAGGTAGAGTGAGCTTTTCTAATACAAAGTTAAGGTCCCAGGTTGGAGTAGGGGCTCTCCTGGGTAGTCTTAAATTTTTGGCACCTCTGAGGAATTGCTCTAGCAAGGGGTGAGCAAAGAGGGGTTGGTTCAGTATTATAATGTGCTGAAATGGCAGAAGTATGAATTTTAATGGACTAGAAGGAAAGGCCCCTGTGGAGCATCTCTTAAGTACTGGAGAATATGCGGTAAGCTGGGCACCATTGTGCCCATCCCCTGAGTCTGGCTCCAGGAACAATATCTTTAACACTTTTAGCACAGGATTTTCTAGTACTAGGCCTCCTTGCCTCCACAATGACATCTAGCACCTGCTTACTGAGGGATGCTATTGGAGAGCTGAAGGAATTAGCCAGGCTGCAAGGTTCAGGGTTTGAAGTGGAGGGTGCAGAATCTGGCCCTCCTGCTAGGACAGCAGGGAAGGGGTTTGAGGCAGGTCCATGATTCCAGCAGTCATACTGCGCATGAGGGGGTACCAACGCTGGCGTGGCCAGTCTGGTGCAATCAGTACTGTCCTTGGTTTATCCCGTTTGATCTTTAGCAGAGCCTTCGAGAGGAGAGGCAGAGGGGAAAGGCATAAACTGAGAGGCTTTCCCAGGTAAAGGACAGGACATCCACTTCTGTGGGAAGTCCTTCTGCAGAATTTGTTCAATTGGTAGTTCTGAGGGGAGGCAAACCAGTCTCTCTCTGGATTCCCCCATTTGTTTCTCAAAAAGTTGAATATCTTTGGTTCCAGCTTCCACTTGTGTGCGTCCATGAGATTTTTGCTTAGGTCGTCTGCCAGTGAATTTAGCTTGCCTGGCAGGAATTGAGCTTGGACTTGGTAGCTCAAGGCTAGATTCCACAGAGCAATGGCTAGTCTGCAGAGAGGGTACGAGTGGGTTTCCCCCTGCTTATTTATGTACCAGATAACTGTGGTGTTGTCTGTCTTTACCAATAATTGTACTGGAAGAATGTGATCCTTGAAGGCTGTCAGGGAATTCTGTACAGCTAACATTTCTTTTTGGTTGATATGCAGGTGCATCTGTCTCTGGTTCCATTTGCCCTGAATGTACTGCCCTGCCAAGTTTGCCCCCCACCCATAATCTGATGCGTCTGTTAGGGTTTTGGTGGCAGGGAATAGAGTGAATGGGAGCCCCTTGTGGTAGCAGACCTCTGCCCACCAAAGGAACTGTCTTTACAGAAGGAATGATAGGAATCATTGATTCCAGGTCCTGAGAATGTTGACACCATAGGCTTTTTAGATACTACTGTAGTTTCCTCATATGCAGTCTTGCATATCGAATTAGTAGAATGCAAGTGGCCAGAACTCCAGGGCTTGCAGGATTTTCCTTGCAGACAGCTGGGTCTTTGTGGCCAGTAGTTTGAAGTAGGTTGTCAAATAAACTTGTTTCTCTGGAGTGAGGAAAGCCATCTGGGAAGTTGTATTCAAGCTTGCTCCCTGGAATACAATTTGTTGTCGGGGTACCAGGTGAGATTTCTTTTCGTTTATGGTGTACCCCGTGAGGTTAGAGGTTTCTTTATGAATGCCAGATGTTTTAATAGCAATTCTTGGCTTTCTGCCTGAATCAGACAATCGTCCAAGTATGGGCATATCTGAATATTTCCCTGCCTGCAAAATGCAATGGCTGAAGCTAGACACTTCAATACCCTGGGCGCAGTAGATAAGCCAAAGGTAAGTGCAGAGAACGGATAGTGCATGGAGCCTGCCCTGAAGCGTAGGCATTTCCTGCAAGATTCCCTTACTGCAATGTGCAGGTAAGCTTCCTTTAAGTCTAAGGTTGCCAACCAGGCATCTTTGCCTAGCATAGGAAGCAGCTGTTGAAGTGTTAGCATCTTGAATTTTGGGATTACCAAAACGTATTTAGAATAGAGAGGTCCAGGATAGGATGCCAGGAGCTGTCTTTTCTGGGTATCAGGAAAAGTCTTGAATAAAAACCGTGTGATGGCCTCCCTGGTAAGAAAATGCTTAAGAATTTTCCACAGACAAACTGCCTCCTACTAAGTGATAGTACAAGCGTCAAAGCCTCTTTGAACGTAGATAATACGGATTCCTATGCAGTGGTGTACACCGATGTTCTGCACAAACACTTAAGGAGCTGCATAGAAAGGGCTGTACCTGACCACAGTAAAATGAGGTCTTGCTGAAAAAACAAGTCACCTTGGTGGCCCCTAGTATAAACAGGTTATACAAGAGAAAGGAACTAAGGTCCAAGAAGAGGGAACTGGCTCAGCAGAGGAAGAACTCCTGCTCTAGCTTAAATTAGAGATCCTGCCAAGTCCTCCAAAGCTAGTTACAAAGAAAAATAGCATCCCTAGCTATAGATAATCACAAGGCATTCTTTAACTACATCTGAAATCTAAAAGGGAATACTCAGCTATGCTCTGAAAGTACAGTTGTGTACACTTACCATAAATGTAGATGTTAGAGTGGATTCACTTGTTGCAGTCATCACATTAGGGTTATCCCCGCCAGGGTAGCCCTTAGCTGGCCCGAATACCAGAGACTTAGTATTTCTGCGTTGGTTGCTGTCGCTTGGAGGACTGATGTCAGGTTGTCACTAGAATAATGTAAGGCAGCCGACGCCATTACATCAGATTTTCTTGCCCTAACCTGTCAGGAGCCCCCAAAGTAGGAGGCCAGGTTCTGGTGGAAGAAACGTAACAGTGGAAAATAAATACCAGTATGTCCCTTATAAGGAAAGGAGAACAAGGAAGAATGGTAATAAAAGGAGAAAGAGAAAGTACAGTTTTGTACCTACCATAAATGTAGATGTCCGATAGGTATGCATCTGCAGTCATAACATATGGGTTGTCCTGCCTCAGGCAGCCCTTCGGTCGGCCGGATTCCAAAGTCTGGGTCTGGCCTTGGCTGATGTCGCACTTTCACCGACGTCAGAGCGTCTGGGGTATAAAAGCATCAGCCGACGCCATCTTCCTCAGTGTTTCTTGCCCCAGATGCCAGGTGCCCTCTAGGAAGGCTAAATTTGGAGAAATGCAATAAATTCCAAACATTTTCAAAAAATATATACATATATATACACAAACAAATACACCATAATAGATCCCCCAGCTAGCTAATAGAGGGGTAAGCACCCTAGGAATACCACAGAGGGGAAGGAGGGAGGGTAAACCTGACTGCAGATGCATACCTATCGGACATCTACATTTATGGTAGGTACAAAACTGTACTATGTCCTTCAAGGATGCATCTGCAGTCATAACATATGGGTAGAATACCATAGCCAATCTGGGCATGGAGGTACTAAGAAAATGATGGTGTAGTTAAGAGACCCTGCAGGACTGCTGTAGCAAAACCTGCAATGGATCTGGAGTATAAGGGTAAATTGTAATGATTGGCAAAAGTATGCATGGAGCTCCATGTAGCAGCTTCTAAAATGTCCTTGGTAGCCACCCCTCTTATGAAGGCTGTAGTGGTGGCTGTGGCTCTCGTGGAATGAGGACTAATATTCTAAGGAACAGTCTTTCCATGAAAGGAGTAGCAAAAGCGAATGCAATTTCCTATCCATTTTGAGATTGTCTGTTTGGAAATTGCTTTGCCTTGTGTCCCAGCAGCATATGCTACAAACAGTTGGTCAGTCTTTCTGTAACTTTTAGTTCTGTCCAAATAGTAGCGTAATTGTCTGTGGATATCCAGAGTGTGTAGCAGTTTCTCCCCTTTATTTTGTGGATTTGGGAAGAATGTAGGCAAATGAATTGCTTGGTTCAAGGATACTCTAGATACCACCTTTGGCATAAAGGTTGGGTTGGTTCTTAATGAAACTCTGTCCTGATGAAAAATAAGAAATGGCTGCACTGCCATTAAAGCTTGTAACTCAGATACTCTTCTTGCTGAAGTTATGGCCAGAAGGAATGCAGTTTTCCAGGATAGAAACTGTGGATCTGCCGATGCTGCTGGTTCAAATGGAGGAAGTGTTAGTTTTTCCAGCACAAAGTTAAGGTTCCAAGTAGGTAAAGGTGGTCTGCTTGGAGGATTGATGTTTTTGATTCCTCTGAGAAATTGTCTTAAGAGAGGATGCGAGTAGACAGGAGGATTTACATTGTATTCTGCTGAAATTGCTGAGGCATGTATTTTAATGGAAGAATAAGACAGGCCATTGTGGAACAATTCTGCTAAGTATTCCAGTATATGTGACATGTTCATCACTGTCACATCAAGGCTTTTTTTGTGTTCCAAATGAGAAATCTCTTCCATTTTGCTGAGTATGCCTTCCTTGTGGAAGGGCGGTGAGCTTCCATAATAATCTCCTTTACCCTCTGGGATAAGCTGCGCTGGGAAGGAGTCATGGTATTCTCCAGGCAGTTAGCTGTAAGGTCTTTAGGTTGGGATGCAGGATCTTGTAATTGTTCTGCGTCAGAAGAGGAGGCCACAATGGGAGAGGCCACGGTTTCGTCTGTGACAAGCTCTTCAACAGTGGGTACCAATGCTGCCTTGGCCAGTCTGGAGCTATCAGAATCACTTTTGGCTGTTCTGCCCTGATCTTCAGTAAAACCTTGGAAATTAATGGTATTGGTGGGAAAGCATAGACTTTTAGGGCTTTCCAGCTGAAGGAGAGAGAGTCCACCTTCCATGCTTGTGGATGGTATGTCCTTGTGCAAAAAATTCAGTTGATGATTGTGGGGTGAGGCGAAAAGATCTATCTCGGGCCTTCCCCATGCCTGTGTTATGAGTAAGAAGATGTCTGGGTGCATCATCCATTCGTGTGCATCCATGGTAGTTCTGCTTAAGCTGTCTGCCAGAATATTGTCTTTCCCTGGCACAAACTGGGCCTGCAGTTGTATATTGAGTTTCAAAGATCCCATAGATTCATAGCCAGTCTGCATAGAGGGTAGGAGTGCGTGCCTCCTTGTTTATGTACCACATAACTGTGGTGTTGTCTGTCCTTATTAGCAGGTGGCCTTGTTGAAGGAAAGGTTTGAAAGCTTCGATTGCATGTATCACTGCCAGCATTTCCTTTTGGTTTATGTGCATTTGCAGCTGCCCTTGAGACCATAGCCCTTGGATACATTTGTCCTCCATGTGTGCTCCCCAACCTCGGTCTGAAGCGTCCGTGGTGATGGTTTGGTTTGCTTTTGGTTTGAAGAAGGGCAACCCTCTGTTGGTCTGGCAGGCTTGAGCCCACCACAGGAATTCCTTTTGAAGGCAAGGTATGATTGGAATCAGAGTTTATAAACTGTGACTGTGCTGAGTCCATACACTCCTTAGGTACCATTGCAATCTTCTCATATGTAGCCTGGCTTGTGGAATTAGTATTATGCAGGATGCCATGAAACCCAGGGCCTGCAGGATTTTCCTTGCAGTTAGCTGAGTTTGTCTTGTCAGATTCTTGAAGTAATCTGGGAGTTGTTTCTGTTTTTCTTCTGTGAGAAAGGTAATTTGGGCGGTTGTATCCAGATCTGCACCCAAAAAGGTTATCCTTTGGGATGGCACAAGTCTTGATTTTTGGATGTTGACTGTGTATCCCAAGGCCTGTAATAGCTGGATGGCATAGTCCAAGTCCTTTAATAATTTTGTGTGGTTGTCCGCTTGTATCAGGCAGTCGTCCAGATATGGGTAGATTTGAATCCCCTGAAGTCTGCAGTGTGCAATTACTGATGCCAGGCATTTCGTGAATACTCTGGGCGCAGTAGACAAGCCAAAGGGCAATGTTGAGAATTGATAATGCTCTGATCCTGCAAGAAATCTGAGGTGTCTTCTGCAACTTTGTCGAATGGGGACATGCAGGTATGCCTCCTTGAGATCTAGAGTCACCAGCCAAGACTCCTTGCCCAGCATGGGAAGAAGCTGCTGTAGGGTCAGCATCTTGAATTTCGGCACAATGAGGTAAGTGTTCAGTGCGGACAGATCTAGAATAGGCCTCCATTAATTTTCTTTCCTTGGAACAAGGAATAACCTTGAATAAAAACATTGGCCTTGTTCTGCAAGAGGAACCTTCTCTATGGCTTTCATTTGTAGTAATTTGTTGATCTACTTCAAGGCCTCCGTCCTCTGATTTGGTGGCAGGTCTGGCATTCCTTTTCTTTTTGGCAATGTGTGGAAATGGAACCTGTAACCTTTGTCTATTATTTGCAGTGTCCATGAGTCCCTTGTAATGTAATGCCAATTTTCTGAAAATAAAGAAAGCTTTCCGCCCAATGGTGCTTCTGATTGAGCCCTGGTTGGCGGAGTCAAAAATAAGTCATTGTGTTTGTCCCGGTGTAGCAGTTGTTGTTGCTGTTCCTGCACTACCTCTCTGGTTGGGTGGCTGCCACTGACGGCCTCTGTAGTGGCCTCTAGCTTGCCCTCTACCTCTGGTACGCCTGTTCCTGCCTCTCTGTGATCTGTCTGAGTCTGGAAAGGACCAATTCTTAGAAGGCCAATTTCTGCTGAATCTCGGTGGTTGTACCTGCAGAAAGTCCTTGACTGTTTGCACAGATTTTGCCTTTTCTTCAAACTTCTTTAAGACCTCCTGGGCCGTGGAACCAAATAATTTTTGTTTTTCCATTGGAGCATCCAGGAGCTTAGCTTTAACATGGTCCGGTAGAGATTGCTCCTTCAACCAGGCATGCCTTCGTATAACTGCCCCTGTCATTGCTGACCTACATGAAGCTTCCAGTGCATCATAGCCACATTGCAAAAAATGGCTGCTAACCTGCTGCGAGTTATGTACCAGATCCTGAAGAGATTTACGGTCAAGGGGCTCAGAGGAGGAAAGTTTCTTATACAATTCATCTAACAAATACTCTTGGTACTGAATCATATGGAATTGACAATTTAATGCCCTCATAGAAAGAGTTGCAGAAGTACAAACTTTCTTTCCCCATCGCTCTAAAGCTGTAGATTCCCTTTCAGAAGGTAAAGGATTTTTAGCAGAGGCAGCTGCAACCCCTTTTGGGCCCTGTGAAATGGTTTTCTGGGTCTGCAGTGTGGGCCTTGAACAGGTGAAAATGAGAGTCCGGGACCCTGTAGTACCTTATCTGGTTTGGCAGGAGCCGGAGGGAGAGAATCAGGGGCTGTACTCGCATCAGAGTACACATCATCAATAACATTCAAAACAGGAGGTATAGCCAAAGGCCTATGCCGAGGTAAATGTAAAAAGGTCCTTAATCTTTTTCTGGAATCTGAAAATTCCTGGCCCTGCCATTGGAAATGTTCTCTCATAGAATGCAGTGTCTCACCAAAAGAAAACTCTTCAGGAGGGGAGGCCGAAGGAATAGATTCTTCAGCATCAGAATCCTCGTAGGCCGAATAAGCCTCCTGCTGGTGCTCTGACAACACAGATTCATCTGTAGACTCATCAGAAGAGTGGGGGTCAGAGGGCTCAACCCTGGGCCTTTTGTCTTGAGGTGGGAGAGAGCCCCTCTCCGGGTGAGGTTGAGAACCTCTAATTAAGGAGATAAGATCCTCTGCTAGGCTGAGAATTTGAGTGCTGGTAGAAGGTCTCTGGGAGGTAGACTTGGGAGGCAAAGCTTTGGCAAGTTTGGCAGCTTTAGCCCTAGAGAAGGCCTTAATGGACATGGATGCAGGGGGCCTGGCTGCACCACGTGCAGGGGTGGACTTGTCTAAAGGAATGTTGTCGGACATGTCCTGGACACCGGTTTCCGTAGGTAGTTCAATAACCGACTCGGCCGGAGCCTCCGAGGCCGAGATAGTCGGTTGTAAGGTTTTGGCAACAGGAAGCACCGAGGACTCTGTTTCAGCCGAAACCGAAACACTCTCGGTAGGCCTGACCGAGGTTTCAGCCGAAACCGCGGGCTGCGAGGGTCGGTCCTTGTCCTTCCGCTTTTTAACTGCATGTGAAGTCGGAGTCTCCGACGGCATTATATACGCAAAGTTAGTCCCAAAATATTCCTCTGCAAACTCCAACCGATGCCTAAGCGTTTGTCGGTTGAAGGAAGCACAGGCAGAGCAGGCTGAGACGTCGTGGTCTGGGCCTAAGCAAGGGAGACAGTAAGAGTGGAAATCCTTATGAGGTATTTGTTTCCCACAAGTTAAACAATTATTTACTTTATCTGACATCGATGAGTCCCCAACGGGGTACTTAGCTTTTTCGAAGTCTTCGGTAGCTGAATCAAAGGAGTTGGCCGACCGGCACTTGCGAACTGCTTCTGCTTCGGGCACCGCGCGACAAGACAGACAGAGGAAGATGGCGTCGGCTGATGCTTTTATACCCCAGACGCTCTGACGTCGGGGAAAGTGCGACATCGGCCGACGCCGGACCCGGACTTTGGAATCCGGCCGACTGAAGGGCTGCCTGAGGCAGGACAACCCATATATCAGGACTGCAGTTGCATTCTTGAAGGACATCAATACCTTTTCCACTTCTCAACATAGGATTTTCCAGTACTGGGTCGTCTGGCTTCACATATGATATCCAGTATCTGCTTGCTTAGGCTGGCCACTGGAGGAAAAGTCAAGGGATAAGCCAGGCTGCAAGGTTCAAGGTCAGCAATTGCAGATGCAATAACTGTCCCACCTGCTGAGTCAGGAGAGTTGGGATCTGGGGGAGGTGCCATGGAGGCAATGGTGACAGACTGCGCAGTAGTGGGTACCAGTGTTGGCATAGCCAGTCTGGGGCAATCAGTATTGCCGTTGGTCTTTCCTCCCTTATCTTGAGTAATACTCTTGTAAGAAGAGGTAAAGGGGGAAATGCATAGACTGAGAGGTTTGCCCACTGGAAGGCTAGGGCATCCTCTTTCCAGGCCTTGCTGTGAGGTTCCCTGGTGCAGAATTTGCTAAGTTGGTGGTTGTAGGGGGAGGTAAATAGGTCCACCCTTCAAGGTACCCCATTGCTGGGTCAAAGGCTGAAAGTGTTGTGATTTAATTGCCACTCGTGTGGGTCTAGGAAATTTCTGCTTAAATTGTCTACCAGAGAGTTTTGGTTGCCTGTCAGGAATTGAGCTTGCAGGTGAATATGCATGGCTGAGCCAGTGTTCCAGAGGGTCATGGCTAGCCTGCAGAGTGGGTAAGAGTGGGTTCCCCCCTGCTTGTTGATGTACCACATCACTGTGGTGTTGTCAGTTTTGATTAGTAGAGGCCCTGGAGAAAGTAGGGAACTGAAAGCTGTCTGTGTGCTAAACAGCTAGCAATAGCATCTCTTTTTGGTTGATGTGCAGATGAATTTGATTTGGGCTCCAGTGGCCCTGAATGCACCAGCCATCCAGATGTGCAACCCAGGCATAGTCTGATATGTCTGTGTTTAGTGTCTGGGCGGCATGAGGTCGTGTAAATGGAAGCTCCTTTTTGTGGTTGCACTCTGCTGCCCACCAAAAAAACTCTTTCCTTAGACAAGGTATTATAGGTAGCAGAAAAAGTCAGGAGTAGAAGCCTTGGCCTGTCTGTTCTGTAGGAACGTGCTCTACTGCTCTCATACAGAACAGGGAAAGTATTTGCTGTTGAGCCTCTGCCCACTGATTTGGTAGTAGATCTGGGAACCCTTTGGGGGCTGGAAGGGTATGGAAGGAAAAGTTGTATCCCTGAGACACTATGTTCACAACCCATAGGCCCTTGGTAATGGTTGCTGCTGTCTGGGGGGGGGGGGGGGGGGGGTGTTTCCATGGGGCTTTGGCTGGGCCGGTTTACTCGGAGCAGGAAAGGATCAGTGCTTGGAGGGGCAATGCCTGCTGAATCTAGGGGGCTGGACCTGTAAGAAATCCTTTACTGTTTGCTTTTTGTTCCATTTTTTAAGACCTCTTCTGCCTTACTGCCAAATAAATTATCTTTGTGCAAGGGGGCATCCAACAATTTAGATTTGACATGGTCTGGCAGGAGTTGTTCCTTAAGCTATGCATGACTTCTAATGACAGAACCAGTGACTGCTGCTCTGCAAGAAGCATCTAGGGCATCAAAACCAATGTGCAAAGTGTATTTAGTTACTTGACTTCCAGAATGCATTAAGTCTTGTAAATCTTTAGAGTCTGCCCAAGCAGGAAAGGAAGACAATTTTTGTTTAAGGAGTTCCAACGTATGTTGCTGAAATTTTAGCATACGGAACTGACAATTTAGTGCCCTGATAGCAAGAGTAGCTGGGGTGTATACTTTTTTATCCCATCTGTCCAATGCTTGGGAATCCCTGCCTGAGGGGGTGGGATTCTTAGCAGAGGTTGCTTTAATCCCTTTTCACCCTTGAGAAATTACCTCAGGGTCAGCTGCTGGATTTTTTAAAAAGATATTTTGAGAGTCACGGATTCTATAGTACCGGTCTGGTTTTCTGGGAGCAGGAGGTAGGGCGTCAGGAGACGAGCTGGATTCAAGGAAATCATCCACAACATCCAGAACAGGGGGAACAGACAAGGGTCTGTGTTGTGGAAGATTTAGGAATTCCCTTAGTCTCTTAAGACCGAGGGTAGTGCTGACTCTCCCATTGGAAATGTTCCATTGAAGCATGCAGGATTTCCACAAAGGAAAAATCCTCTGGGGGAGAGGGTGAAAGAATGGAGTCCTCTGCATCAGAATTCTCATAAGTGGAGAGGGGTTGCATGTCTTCATAGTCAGATGTAT
The DNA here is from genome assembly GCF_019279795.1 of Protopterus annectens. Taxonomy (NCBI): domain Eukaryota; kingdom Metazoa; phylum Chordata; order Ceratodontiformes; family Protopteridae; genus Protopterus; species Protopterus annectens. Next base: position 351,205,275 of record NC_056744.1, read on the forward strand.
CAGATTCATCTGACTCTTGTTCAGACAAAACTACAGGGCACAGATGTCTTTCCCTTTTAGAGAGGGTAGCTTGGCTTCCCCTGCTCAGCATAAGGTCTTGCACCATTTTAAGCACTTGAGACTGAGGCAAGGTAACAGGTGCCTAAGAGTGTGTCTGTTTCTTGGGTGTGGTGCGAACCCTGGGCCTAAGAAACTCGGTCGTTTTTGAAAGAACGGTAGTCGCAAAAGAAGACGTTGGTTTGTGTCAAGATTTGGTAGTGTGAAGGACTTCCTCGGAAGCCGGTGCCTGCTCAACAGCTCCGGACCTATCCAAGGTAGAAACGACCGCAGGATCCTTAGTTGAAGAGTTGTGCGGCATAAAGGGTCTCGGTAGCGGTCAGCGAATCAATTGAAGTGGGCATCAGGGGCTGCGAAAGCACCTCGAGTACCGGAGAACTGACTACTAGCTTAACGGAAGCGTCGTTGGTAGGTTTGGACCTGTGTGGTCTGTCTCTTGTCTTTATCTTTACTTTTTTTGGAAGATCTGCTGTCTGATCGCTTACTGAAGCCATATCGGAATTAGAGGACTGTAAACGAAAATATCTGGCTACAATAAGGGCCTGACGATAGACAGTTCTGGCACTGAACAAAGGACAGAAGCAACAATGGCAGATGTCGTGGTCTGGAGATTAAACAAGTGACGCAGTAAGAATGGAAGTCTCTGTGTGGTATTTGCTTTCCACAGGCAAGACTATTAACTTTTTCTGACATCGGTTAGTGCAAGAAAAAAAGGATCCCAATGGGGTACTCGCTTTAGAAGACTTCAGCTTCAATTCGGAGACAAAAATCCAGGAAGTGGCAGACCAGTACTCATGCAAACTGCTTCTGCGTCAGGCTATATGGCAAGACTGATGCAATGGCGTCGGCTGCCTTACTTTATACTACTGACAAACTGAAGTCCTCAAGTGGCAGCAACCTATGCAGAAATACCAAGTCTCTGGTATTTGGGCCGGCCGAGGGCTAGCCTGGCAGGGATAACCCTAATGTGATGATTGCAACAGTGAAACAAGAAAAACATCTGGTTGTAGATGGCACCACCTATACTCAACTGGAGGTACAGTCAACTTGCTAGCAGACAAATTTTGAGAAAACTTCACCACCCCAGTCATCCTCTAAAGTATACCTGCCACCAGTCCTCAGTCATCCCCCTAAAGTATAACTGCCACCAGTCCTCAGCCTATTATCTCAAGACAGCAGATCATCTCTGCACTCTCCAAAGCTAAACTCACAGCATCAACAGGACCAGACAACATCTCAGGTTGCCTTTTAAACAACTTAAAACATGACCCAGCAGACCCACTTGGATCCCTGTTTAACCACAGCCTGTGAACTGACTGTTCCAGCGGAATAAAGACAGCAACAGTAATCCCTCTGCATGGAGGAGGAACACCAACCAACTCTGGGAATTATACACCCATAAGCTTGACTAGCCCCATCCGCACGGCCACAGAAAGAATCATTATGGACCTTATTAACAAAAACACAGGTAATCTCCAAACTCTGGACCCAACCTGGCTCAGATTCGTTAAAGGCAAATCATGCGAAAAAGTAACCAGGGCCTTGGACAAGGGAAAAACAGTGCATACCACCTATCTTGACCGAGCCAAGGCATTTGACGTAATCCCCCACCTAGGTATTATACAGAAACTCTGTCAATTGGGAATTAACCCCTACATTATCAGATGGGTAGCCAACTGGCTCACCAACAGGACACTACTCCTATAAATCTCCCTCGTAAAAGGTTGCTGGGATGAAAATAAAATTTGGTGAACAGAAGAGAAAAGCCTGGAATGTCTAGCCATCATTGGAAATAGAGAAACCATGTGGCCTGTAATGACCAGATGAGTCATCCCTGACAGATGTGATAGTAGATCTGGAAAAGGGCCCAGTGTACAAGGGGGCTATAGGTGAGACCACAGGAAAAGGAAATGCAATTGCCAAAGCCAGGAAGGGGCAATAAGGATTACCTTGCTCTTCAACTAGAGTGCTTTCTGAAGAAATTTGAGGATTAGAAATAGGGGGAGGACAAGGATATAGGACACCAGATGGCCAAGAGTGAACTAGTGCATCTCTCAATGACTGCCCCTGAGGGGGAATTAGGGCAAAAAACCTGCTGCGCTTGTTAAGGGAGAGGTACAGGTTACAGCAAGGTTGACCCCATTTGTGTAAGGTCATTTTTGCCACTTGAGAGACCACTTTTTGTGAGGCATCAGGATGGTCACACTAAGCTTTTCAGCTAGAAAAAGTTATGTACTCATTATAACATTGCATCCGAGTAGTTCTACTTCATTTGTCTTCAACCTGTGGGTCCTCGGATCCATATCGGATCCGACATAGCCACATTTTCCAGCTATGGCTCTGAGCTCCATGCTCCTCCCCCCTTACCCATAATGCCACCTTCTCCCTTCAGATCAAGTTTGCTGCTTAAAAGGTAACAGATACCCAACCAAACAACACCTTATCCTCCAATACAAACATCACAAATGCACATTAGCCCTGACAGATCCAAAGATTCCAGCAATAATTGTCCGGTACAAAGGACGTGTCATATCCCAAAAGATAAGGTTAGGGGGAATGAAGTGTGTGTGTGTGTGTGTGTGTGTGGGGGGGGGGGTACAGTTGTGTACACTTACCATAAATGTAGATGCTCGAGTGTATTCACTGCTACAGTCGTTACATTTGGGTAATCTGCTGGCAGGTTGCCCTCAGTCAGCCTGAATTCCAAAGTCTTGGGTCCTGCGTTGGTTGCTGTCTTCTCTTCCATGACGTCAGGGATATAAAACATGCAGCAGACGCCATTTTCTTTAGTTTTTCTTCCCCCGATGTCAGGTGCCCCCAAAATGGTAGCAAAATTATATACATATTTATAAATATACATGCATCAATAGAAACTTTACCTTCATCTACAAGCAAATACACCACATAGGTTGTAGAAGATAGAGAAGGAAAGGATAAACAGTAGAATGTCAGGGGGATGGAGGGAGGGTAACCTGGACTGCAACAGCGAATACACTCTAACATCTACATTTATGGCAAGTGTACAGAACTGTACTATGTTCTTCGTGTTTCACTATTGCAGTCATTACATTTGGGTAGAATCCCAAAGCTATGGTTGGGAGGCTGGAGCTAAACAGCATTGGGTGAGGCTACAAGGCCCTGCAGCACTGCAGTGGCAAAGCCTGCATTGGACTTAGAGAGGCAAATGGTAATGCTTTGTAAAGGTGTGAACAGAACTCCAGGTAGCTGCCTCTAGAATGTCCTTGGTTGGTACTCCTCTGAGAAAGGCTGCTGAAGTAGCTGCAGCTCTGGTGGAGTGAGACCTAATGCCTAGGGGCACAGGCTTGCCATGGTGTAAGTAGCAGACACAGATGCAATGGCTTATCCACTTTGAAACTGCCTGCTTTGAAATAGTCTTTCCTTCTGATCCTGCAGCATATGACACTAGTAATTGATCAGTTTTTCTTAGAGCTTTAGTCTTGCTCAAGTAGAATCTTAGTTGTCTGTGTACGTCAAAGGAATGCAGAATTCTCTCCCCTTTGTTCTGCGGATTTGGATAAAAAGTTGGCAGATGAATTGTTTAAGAGCCACACTGAAAACTACCTTAGGCATAAAAGTAGTATTTGTCCTGAGACACCCTGTCTGGGTAAAATATGATAAAAGGCTCCACAGCCATGAGGGCTTGTAGCTCTGAAACTCTTCTTGTTGAAGTAATTACTAGTAGCAGAGCAAAGAACTTTATATCAGCGGTAGCAGCTGGATCAAATGGAGGCAGGGTGAGCTTCTCCAACACATAATTGGGGTCCCATGCAGGTAATGGTGATCATATAGGAGGCCTTAAATTTTTGGCTCCTCTAAAATACTGCTTTAGTAAAGGATGAGAAAAAGATTGTTGGCTCTGTATTGTAATGAGCAGAAATGGCAGAGGCATGGATTTTGATTGATGAGAAAGATAGGCCTTTGTCAAGCACCTCAGTTAAGTATTGTAAAATCTGAGGAATGTGTGGTTCTGCTGTATCAGTTCCTTGTGCTTGATTCCAAGCACAGAATCTCTTCCTTCCATTTGTCAGCATAAGATTTTCTAGTACTAGGCCTTCTGGCTTCCAGAATGACATCCATCACAGCCTTACTGAGAGGTGTCGTTTGTATGATTACAGGATTAGCCATGCTGCCAGGTTCAGAGTCTGTAGTTGATTGTGAAAGATCTGATTGTTTTGCTGGGACAGTAGTTGTGGTTTCTGAGGCAAGGTCCAAGCTGGGTATTGAGACAAGTTCCTTAGGATTGGGTACCAGTATTGGCGGGGCCAGTCTGGGGCAATTAATATCATCTTTGGCTTCTCTTGTCTGACTTTTAGGAGGACCTTGGGTAGAAGAGGCAGAGGAGGAAAGGCGTAAACTGACAGGTATTTCCAACTAAAGGCTAGGGCATCCACTTTCCATGCTTGTCTGTGTAAGTCCTTGTGCAGAGTCTTTTCAGTTGATAAGTTTGAGGAGAGGCATATAGATCTATGTCTGGGCTCCCCCCATTTCGTGAGGACCCATAAGGTTTCTGCTTAAATAGTCTCCCAGAGTGTTTTGTTTTCCTGGCAGGAATTGAGCCTGAAGATGTATTTTGTAGGTCAAAGCTGTGTCCCACAGTGCCATGTATAATCTGCAAAGGGGGTATGAGTGTGTGCCCCCTTGCTTGTTTATATACCACATGGCTGTGGTGTTGTCCGTCTATCAGTAGTTGTCCTGGATGAAGCAAGTCCTTTGAAGGCTGTTAGGGCATTTTGAACAGCTAGCATCTCTTTCTGGTTGATATGTAGATGCATTTGATTTGGTGCCCATATGCCCTGAATGCATCTTCCTGCCATGTGGGCCCCCCAGGCATAATCTGATGCGTCTGTTAAGATTTGGCTGGCAGGGGGTAGAATGAAGGGCCGTCCCACGTTTTGGTGACAGGCCTTTGCCCACCACAGAAACTCCTGTTGCAGGCAGGGAATGAGAAGAATCATTGTTTCCAGACTGTGTGAATGTTGATTCCATAAACTTTTAGGTACCATTGAAGTTTCCTCATATGCAGTCTTGCATATGGGATTAGTAGGATGCAGGATGCCATGAAGCCCAGAGCCTGCAGAATTTGTCTTGCAGATAACTGGGTTTTTGTTGCCATCAGTTTGAAGTAAGTAGTCAGTTGCCTTTGTTTGTCTGGCGGGACGTAAGCCATCTGGGCAGTTGGTATTCAAGCGTGCACCCAGGAATGTTATCTTTTGAAAGGGTACCAGTTGTGATTTCTTTTTGTTTATTGTGTACCCTAGGCATGTTAATAGCCTTTTCACAAACACCAGGTGTTGTAGAAGAGTGTCCTTGTTCTCTGCTTGAATGAGACAGTAGTCCAAGTAAGGATATATCTGAATGCTTCTTTGTCTGCAAAATGCAATTACTGGTGCCAGACACTTTATAAAGACTCTGGGCGCAGCAGATAAGCTAAAGGACAGTGCAGAGAATTGATAATGCATTAAGCCAGCCTTGAATCCGCGGTATCTTCTGCACGACTGTCTTATTGGTAACATGCAGGTATGCCTCTTTTAGGTCTAAAGTCACCAGCCAAGCATTCTTGCCCAGCATGGGCAGAAGCTGCTGTAAAGTGAGCATTTTGAATTTTGGAATGTCCAGGTATGTGTTCAAAATCGATAAATCCAGTATTGGCTACCAGGCCTTGTCCTTTCTGGGTACCAAGAACAGTCTTGAGTAAAAACCTTGTTCTTTTTCCTGTTCTGGTACTGTCTGAATGGCCCCCATATCCATGAGGGACGTAACCTGTTTCTGTGCCTCTGCCCATTGATTTTTTGGCAAATCTGGCCAACCATTTGTCATTGGCAGAGTGTGGAAATGGAATCTGTATCCCTGTGATGCAATGTTTAGTACCCAGTTGTCCTGGGTTAACTGCCAATTATGAGCAAAAAGTGCTAATTTTCCCCCTATGGGTGCTGCCAAAAGATAAGTGCTTGGTGTAGGCAGAGGGAAGTCATTGGGATTGCTTTCTGTAGGTTTGTGCTTTATCTCCTCCAGATTTGGAGGTGGATGCGCCCCATTGCTTTGACCTGTATGAGACTTGAGCCTGGTACTTGGAACTCTTAGGGCATCTGGATTTGCCCCTTTGAGCTCTGTCTGACACAAGAAAGGACCAATTTATTTGTAGGCCAGTGTCCACTGAATCTTGGTGGCTGCACTTGTAACAACTAACAGTTTGCATAGACTTAGCTTTGTCTTCCATTTTCTTTAAAACCTCTTCTGCCTTAATACCAAAGAATCATGCTGTAAAGGTGCATCTAGCAATTTAGCTTTAACCTGATCAGGCAAATTTTGTTCCTTTAACCAGGCATGCCTCCTAATCACAGATCCAGTAACAGCGGCCCTGCAGGAGGCCTCTAAAGAATCAAAACCACATTGCAAAGTATTCTTTCCAACTTGTTCTGCTGCATGCAATAATTCCTGCAATTCTTTATTTTCTGCACATTCAGAAATCATCATTTTCTGTTTCAGCAATCCCATAACATGTTGTTGGTACTTAAGCATATGAAATTAACAATTTAAGGCCCTGATTGCCAAGGTTGCAGATGTATAACTCCCTTTGGACCCTGTGAAATAGTTTCAGGATCAGCAGCAGGGTTTCTAAATAAAAATTTATGTGAGTCGAGGACTATATCATCTGTCAGGCTTACTGGGAGCCGGAGGTAAGGAGTCAGGGGTCAAGCTTGACTCCGAAAACACATCATCCACAATGTCTAAAACGGGGAATGGCTAAAGGTTTGTGCTGAGGGAGAAGGAAATCCCTGAGCCTCTTTTTTGATTCTGAGAAGTCTTGACTCTCCCAGAGAAAATGCTCCCTCAAAGTATGCAAGGTTTCTCCAAATGAATAATCCTCAGGAGGAGATGCAGATTGAATAGACTCCTCAGCATCAGAATCCTCATAGGGCGGTATAGATAATTCCTGATCAGAAGAGGAATCAGAAGAAATAGAAACCTGATCTGAAGATTCATAATCAGTGTCTTGCCTGGGACTCTTATCTGGAGGGGATAGGTACCCCTGATCAAGGTAAGGTCTTCAGCCATTTTGATCATCTGTTTTTTAGGAATAGAGGCCTGTACACGTGGCTCAAGCATCTTTTTTTAGGTTTAGAAGTTGCTTTAGTCTTTGGTTTTGCAGCTGTCGTCGGTTTGATGTACAAATGTTGAGGTCTGAATACACCCTCAGAAGCCGGTACCTGCTCAGCGGCTCCGGACCCATCCGAGGGAGATTCATCCGTCGGTCCAATACCTTGAGTATCTTGCGGCATGCCAGACTCCACTTGGGTGTCTGTAGAGGCCTGCGACTCGAAGGTAGCGGGTATCAGGGGCTGCGAAAGCGCCTCACTGAGTACCGGCGAACCGGCGACTGGCTTAGGAGAAGCTTCGTCGGTTTTGGATCTCTGCTGCCTTTCTCTGTCCTTTTCTTTACGCTTTTTATGTACTCCGGTAGTTGGACTGCTATCCGACATTTCTGGGTAGTTAAATCTGTTTCCAAAATACTTTGATACAAAAATATACCGACGCTTAATAGTGCGTTGGTTAAATCTAGCACAAAACCGACAGCCAGGCATGTTGTGATCAGGGCCTAGGCAAGGAATACAGTATAAATGAAAATCCTTGTGAGGTATTTGCTTCCAACAAGTAATACAATTATTAACTTTTTCTGACATCAGTAAAAAGCAAGAAAAAAGTTTCCCCAATGGGGTACTTAGCTTTAGTGAAGACTTCGGTTCTGAAACTCACTCGAATATTTCAGTAGTCAGCCGACCGGCACTTGCGAAATGCTTCTGCTTCGGGCACCGCGTGGCAAGAAAGACTAAAGAAAATGGCGTTGGCTACATGTTTTATACCCCTGACGACCTGATGTCATGGAAGAGAAGACAGCAACAGACTCAGGACCCAAGACTTTGGAATTCAGGCCGACTGAGGGCAACCTGCCAGCAGATTACCCAAATGTAATGACTGCAACAGTGAAACATGAAGATCATCATGGGCTGCAAAAGTGCCTCACTGAGTACCGGCGAACTAGCGACTGGCTTAGAGAAGCATCATCAGTTTTGGACCTCAACGGTCTGTCTTTTTCTTTGCATTTTTTTAGGTATTCCAGTAGTCTGACTAACAGATGACATTTCTGGATAGTTAAATCGTGAGCCAAAATATTTTGATGCAAAAATATACAGACGTTTAATAGTGCGTTGATTAAATTTAGCACAAAACCGACGGCAAGGTATGTTGTGGTCAGGGCCTAGGCAAGAAATACAGTACAAATGAAAATCCTTATGAGGTATTTGCTTCCCACAAGTAATGCAATTATTAACTTTTACTGACATCGGTAAGGAGCAAGAAAAAAAAAAGTTTCCCAAACGGGTTACTTAATCTTTTTAGTTGAAGACTTCGGCTCAAACTCGAAAATGAAAATTTCAGGACTCGGCCGACTGGCACTTGCAAACTGCTTCTGCTTCGGGCACCACTCGACAAGAAAGACTGATGTAATGGCGTCGGCTGCATCTTTTATACCCGACTACCTGACATCATGGAAGAAGGGACAGCAACCGACGCAGGACCCAAGACTTTGTTAATCAGGCTGACTGAGGGCAACCTGCCAGCAGAAATCCCCCAAATGTAATGATTGCAACAGTGAAACACGAAGAACATTCACTGCTGTCTTGGCCAGTAGGGAGTCACTAGCAAGATGACTGGTCTGTTCTGTTTAATTTTCAGCAGGACTTTTGGGATGAGTGTTAGGGGAGGATATGCATAAAGAAGCTTCCCCTTCCAAGATACTGACAGGGTGTCCACTTTCCATGCCTATGTGGCTCTCTGGCACAAAATTACGGAAGTTGTTTGCTCATAGGGGAGGTAAACAAGTCTATTTGTGGAATACACCACTGGTGGACAATGTCCAGGAGCACATTCCTCTGAAGCACCCATTTGGGGGCCTGTGTTCTGCATCTGCTCAGTGCATCTACCACAGAGTTCTGGGTGGAAAGGATGCATACCACCTGAAGAGATTTCCAGTAGGTAGGCTAGCTCCTAAGCCTGTAAGCCTAGCCTGTAAAGGAGGTAGGATCTTGCCCCCCCTGCTTACATAGATACTTACAGCACAGTCTTATTGTCTGTGTAGATGCACAACCTTTCCAGCCTAGTCTTGTCTGTGTAGATGCGCAACCTTCCCAGCCTCAGAAGGGGTTGGAAGGACTGTAGGGCAAGCATCCGTGCCTTCATCAACTTTACATTTATGTGGTCTTTCCTCTGAGAGGGTTGTCCATTGACCTTGAACTGTGCCTTGTGCTGCTCTCAAACCTGTATCCGAAGCATCTGTGTACAGCTCCTGAGTTGGGGGCAATGGGTAAATGGGAAGTCCTGGGTTTATGGACAAATGTATCCACCACTGGAGCTCCTCCTTAAGGCAAGGTAGAAATGGTACTGGAAACTTCTAGTGGATGGGCATGCTGAGACTACAATGATTTCAGGAACCATTGGAATTTCCTCATGTGGAGCCTTGCCAGGGGTAGCATAGGGATGGTAGAGGCCATCAGTCCTAAGATTTGTAAAAATAGTCTTGCAGGCAAGAGTTTAAGGGGGAGAATCTCTGAGAACAAGGGAGATTTCCTGAGCCTTCTGCGTGCATGTGTGTGGGGGGGACACCATCATTTGGTTGGTTTGGAATCTGCACCCCAGGAAAATAAGGTCTTGGGATGGAATGAGAGTAGATTTTTGGAAGTTGATGGTGAATCCCAGGCAATGCAAAATGGCTATGGCTGAGTGGAGGTTATCTTTCAGTTCCTTCGGAGAGCAGCTTAGAGCAGAAGGTCATCTAGGTAGGGGAAGATGTGAATGCCTTGAAGTCTGCAGAAGGCAACCACCTAGGCATGTTGGGAAGGCTCTTGGGGCAGTGGAAAGACCAAAAGGCAAGGCACAGAACTGAAAACGCTAGGAGCCCACAGAAAAGTGCAAGAATTTCCTGTATTTAGGATGAATGGGGATATGGAGATAAGGATCCTTGATGTCTATGGATGCTGGAAGGATAAGAGGGAATGGGTCTGGAGAGTCAGCATCTTGAAGGAGGGCACTTTCAGAAAGTTGAGATAGGACAGGTCTAGTCCTGTCTCCATGGGCATTCCTTCCTGGGAACCAAGAACATGCATGAATAGAAGCCTTTTCCTCTATGGGCAGGGGTCACAGGTTTGATTATGGCCTGTTCTAGCAGGTTTTGCAGTACTGGGGGGAAAAGAGTTCTCTTCTTTTGGGGGTGGAGGGATACCCCGGAAAGGAAGTACTGTGCACCAGACTATAAAGTAGCAATTATTTACGATGTTCAGGACCCAAAAGTCTTGAGTGATGGATTCCCAGGCAGGAAGGGAGAGGGTGAGGAGCAGGGGAAGCAAGGAACTTTGAGGAGTCAGAAGGAAAAGCCCATTCTACAAGGAAAGGGCTGCTAAGCCAACAGGGGAGTGGAGGCAGAGGAGGAACAGTGATGTGTTTTCTTGGTCCCTTGGAGGATTTGGATTGGGGGGGGTCTGGTACTGCCTGCATACAATGACCAGTTTCCCAGGGTAGTTCCTATAAAATTTAGGCACTGCAGAAAGACCAAGATTTGTTTAAGGTCTTTTAGCTCCTTGCTCTTTTCCTGCAGAGACCTGAACACTTTAGCAGATGG